>NC_064641.1:229627758-229934901 GCF_023864345.2 Schistocerca serialis cubense
AGTGGCCTCTGTATAAGTGAATATTATTATTCTTATTTTACATGATAATGAATCATCAGTTCATTCACTACAGCAGTGAATACTTTTAAATTAGTTATAAATTAGTCATAGAAGGAAGTCTTGCGTAAAATGCATGTTTTTGCGTAAAACTTGCGTCATAATCATTACAAATCACCTAAAATCATTACAGCATAAAGAAAAATTTACCGGCGTACAGAAAAAAATTCAAGTTTGAAACAACTGCGTCATAAGAATGGAAGACGACAGGATAAAGGAATTAATTATGAATTATTACCTAGTGGGAAGATTTTTAAAAGACCGAGAAAGATGTGGAACGATCAATAATCTCAACCAACAGGGTGTAACAGGTAAATCCCTAATACATGGATAAACAGTAACAAAAAGAATTTGTTTACATTGGTGGTTTGTTTATTGATTTAGCATAATTTGCAAGAAACTGTGATTCCGAAACATACAACACTTTAAAAACACTATTCCGAAAATTTTGGAAGTTCATGTGTCACGTTATTAATTTAAGAACTGCAAAAGCAAAAAACTCTCACAACTTTGACAGCGTCATAATTCACACAACTTAAAATCAGGGTGCGCTCATGATTATCAATATTGTTTTCATCTTGATTCCTGTGCAGTTAACAACTAAGTGCCTAGCAGAGGCTTCATCGAATCACCTTCAAGCTATTTCCCGGCCGTTCCGTCATACAAAAGCGGGCGGGAAAAATGAACACTTAAATCTTTCCGAACCCTGATTTCTATTATTTTATCAAGATGATCTTTTCTCCCTATGTAGGTGGGCGCCAATAAAATATTTTCAATTTCGTAGCAGAAAGTTGGTGATCGAAATTCAATGACAAGGTCCTGCTTCAACAGAGATCACCTTTCTTTAGTAACTGCTACGCCAATTCACGTACCGTACCCTTGGCATTCTTTGTCCTATTTCGTGATACTAGAAAACAAACTGCCCTTCTTTGGACGTTTTCGGTGTCCTCCATCAATCCTATCTTCTGTGGATGCCACACCATGCAACAGTAGTCCAGAAGAGGACAGAAAAGCGTACTTTAAGCAGTCTCTTTAGTAGACGTGTTGAATTTTGTATGTATTATGCCAATAAATCGCAATTTTTGGGCCGCTTTCCTCACAACATTCTGCTGTTGTTGTTGTGGTCTTCAGTCCAGAGACTGGTTTGACGCAACTCTCCATGCTCCTCTATCCTGTGCAAGCCTCTTCATCTCTGAGTAACTTCTGTAACCTACATACTTCTGAATCTGCTTAGTGTATTCATCTCTTGGTCTCCCTCTACGATTTTTACCCTCCACGCTTCCCTCCAGTACTAAATTGGTGATCCCTTGATGCCTCAGAATGTGTCCTACCGACCAATCCCTTCTTCTAATCAGCGTGTACCACAAATTCCTCTTCTCTCCCATTCTGTTCAATACCTCCTCGTTATTTACGTGATCTACCCATCTAATCTTCAACATTCTTCTGTAGCACCACATTCCAAAAGCATGTATTCTCGTCTTGTCTAAACTATTTATCATCCATATTTCACTTCCATACGTGGCTCCACTCCATACAAATACTTTCAGAAAGGACTTCCTGACACTTAAATCTATGCTCGTTGTTAAACAAATTTCTCTTCCTCAGAAACGCTCTCCTTGCCATAGTTTACATCCTCTCTACTTCGACCGTCATCAGATACTTTGCTTCCCAAATATCAAAACTCTTCTACTACTTTAAGTGTCCCATTGCCTCAGCATCACCTGATTTGATTCGACTACATTCCATTATCGTCGTTTTGCTTTTTTTTATTTTCATCTTATATCTTCAAGACACTGCCCACTCCATTCAACTGCTCTTTCAGGCCCTTTGCTGTCTCTGACAGAATTACAATGTTGTCGGCAAACCTCAAAGTTTTTGTTTTCCGTGGATTTTAATTCCTACTCCAAATTTTTCTTTTCTTTTCTGTACTGCATGCTCAATATACAGATTGAATAACATCAGGGATGGGCTACAACACTATCTCACTCCCTTCTCAATCACTGCTTCTCTTTCATGTCCCTCGACTCTTATAATCGCCATCTGGTTTCTGTACTAAATGTAAATAGCCTTTCGCTCCCTGTTTTTTACCCTTGCAACCTTCAGAATTTGAGAGAGAGTATTCCAGTCAACATTATCAAAAGCTTTCTCTAAATCTACAAATGGTAGAAACGTATGTTTACCTTTCCTTAACCTATCTTCTGAGAAAAGTCATAGGCTCAGTATTGCCTCACGTACTCCAATCTTTCGGAGAAATTCAAACTGATCTTCCCTGAGGTCGGCTTCTACCAGTTTTTCCATTCATCCGTAAAGAATTCGTGATAGTATTTGGCAACCGTGACTTATTAAACTGATAGTTCGGTAATTTTCACACCTGTCAACATCTGCTTTCTTTGGAATTGGAATTGTTACATTCTTCTTGAAATCTGAGGGTATTTCGCCTGTCTCATATATCTTGTTAACCAGATGGAATAGTTTTGTTGTGGCAGGCTCTCCCAAGGCTATCAGTAGTTCTAATGGAATTTTGTCTACTCCCGGGACCTTGTTTCGACTTACACTACGTGATCAAAAGTATCCGGACGCCTGGCTGAAAATGACTTAAAAGTTCGTGGCGCCCTCCATCAGTAACGCTGGAATTCAGTATGGTGTTGGCCTATCCTCAGCCTTGATAACGGCTTCCACTCTTGCAGGCATACGTTCAATCAGGTGCTCGAAGGTTTCTTGGGGAATGGCTCCCCATTCTTCGCAGAGTACTGCACTGAGGAGAGATATCGAAGTCGGTCGATGAGGCTTGGCAGGAAGTTTGTGTTCCAAAACATCCCAGAGGTGTTCTATAGAATTCAGGTCAGGACTCTGTGCAGGCCAGTCCATTACAGGGATGTTATTGTCGTGTAAGCACTCCACTACCGGCCGTGCATTATGAACAGATGCTCCATCGTGTTGAAAGATGCAATCGCCATCGCCAAACTGCTCTTCAACAGTGGAAAGCAAGAAGGTGCTTAAAACATCAATGTAGGACTGTGCTATGATAGTGCCACGAAAACGAAAAGGCCTGCAAGCCCCTTCCGTGAAAAATACGACCACACCATAACACCACCGCCTCCAAATTTTACTGTTGGCACTACACACGCTGGCAGATGACGTTCACCAGGCATTCGCCATACCCACACCCTGCCATCGATCACCACATTGTGTACAGTCATTCGTCACTCCACACAACGTTTTTTCCACGTTTCAATAGTCTAATGTTTACGCTCCTTACACCAAGCGAGGCGTCGTTTGGCATTTACCGATGTGATATGTGGCTTATGAGCAGCCTCTCGACCATAAAATCCAAGTTTTCTCACCTCCCGCCGAACTGTCATAGTACTTGCAGTTGATCCTTATGCAGTTTGGAATTCCTGTGTGATGGTCTGGATAGATGTCTGCCTATTACACATTACGACATTGATTGACTCGTTCCATGACCATGGAGACTTCTCCTTAATTTGATCCCACGGAACAATAAATAAATAAATAAATAAAACGACCCTCTTCCACTCTCGGCAGTCCCTGTCAGTCAGCAGACGAGGTCGAAGTGTACGCTTTTGTGCAGAACATGACCCTTCACGTTTCCATTTCACTGTCATATCGGAAACAGTGGACCTAGGGATGTTTAGTAGTGTGGAAATCTCGTGTACAGACGTGTGACGCAAGCGACATCCAATCACCTGGCGACGTCCGAAGTCCGTGAGTTCTGTGGAGCACCCCATTCTGCTCTCACATTAGTCGCTGATATGGAGTACCTGGTAGTAGGTGGCAGCACAATGCACCTAATATGAAAAACGTATGTTTTTGGTGGTGTCCGGATACTTTTGATCGCATAGTGAACGTCTTTTAGTGCTCTGCCCAATTCTTCGCACAGTATCACATCTCCCGTATCATTTTCATCTATGTTCTCTTCCATTTCCATAATATTGCCCCCAAGTACAACGCCCTTGTATAGGCCCTCTACACACCTCTTCCACCTTTCTGCTTCCCCTTCCATGCTGATTACTGGTTTTCCATCTGAGCTCTTGATATTCATAAAGGTGGTTCTCTTTTCTCCTAAGGTCTCTTTAATTTCCTGTCGGCAGTATCTATCTTACCCCTAGCGATACATGTTTCTACATCCTTACATTTGTTCTCTAGCCATCCATGCTTAGCCATTTTGCTCTTTCTGTTGATCTCGTTTTTGAGTCATTTGTATTCCTTCTTGTCAGCTTTATTTTTCGTCAATTACATTCAGTGTCTCCTACGTCACCCAAGGATTTGTAATAGCCCTCGTCTTTTTATCTATTTGATCCTCTGCTGCCTTCGCTATTTCATCTCTCAAAGCTATCCATTCTTCTTCTACTGTATTTCTTTCCATTGTTCTTGTTAATCGTTTCCTAACGCTCTCTCTGAAACTCTCTACAACCTCTGGTTCTTTCAGTTTATCCAGGTCCAATCTTTTAAATTTCTACCTTTTTGCAATTTCTTCAGTTTCAATCTACACTTCATAACCAATAAATTGTGGTCAGAGTCCACATCTGCCCCTGGAAATGTCTTACAATTTAAAACCTGATTCCTAAATCTCTGCCTTACCATTACATAATCAATGTGAAACCTACCAGTGTCTTCGGGTTCAAATGGCTCTGAGCACTATGGGACTTAACATCTGCGGTCATCAGTCCCCTAGAACTTAGAACTACTTAAACCTAACTAACCTAAGGACATCACACACATCCATGCCCGAGGCAGGATTCGAACCTGCGACCGTAGCGGTCGCTCGGTTCCAGACTGTAGCGCCTAGAACCGCACGGCCACTCCGGCCGGCACGGCTATCTGTGTCGCTGAGGCACGATAAACTCCCCACCAACGGCAAGCTCCATGGGTCACGGGGGGGAATCCTGAAGCATGTAATCGAATTCTTAGCACCACTGTTGTGAACACAGGTTTTCCCGACTATGGCTGTCAGTGCGTAAACGGGCGGAGTGGGAGGGGGGAAGGAATGCTCTTTACTTCACCTGTTTCCTCCTCCATTCGTGAAAATCGGTTGTTGACATGAAGACGATTATACGCTCGTGGAACTTTCTTGTGTCACGAAGTTCAGTCAGAGTTGACTCGCCAATAACTTCCAGATTAATAATGCGTAAGCAATGATTGAGTCCACAGCGGATCGACCATATCAGTTTGTGTGTGTCGTGCAGTATTTGTTTTTGCTATTACGTCACGATACCATGGCAAGCGCACGCGCCTGTTTGCTATGAATCAACTTTGTGTACAGTAAAGCTAGAAACTACTGTAGTGTGTAAAGGCGTTTAGTTAGGACTTTGATGCTGAAGTCATTGTGAAGAGCTTGCGGGGAACTGCTGGGACCCTAACTGAGTCAATAAAAAAATATTTCCCAGGATATAACAGAAAATCGGCATTAAATTGAAAAAAAATAATTAATTAAAGATGTCGTTTCGTATGATTCGTAAATATGCTCTGAATTGTAGGAAAAGCAAGTCAGAGAAAAATTAGTGGTGAATAGAATGTTAAAAACCTAAAAACTGCAATACCGAGCGAAATTACGAGGCTGGTCCATCGGGTAAGCCAGTGAAAATCCGGGCTTGTGATTTATGTATTGTGTAGCCATTATACTACTACTGTGTGTAAACGGTTCATGAAAGACATTCATCATTAAATTACGTATTAATACGCAACACTTGTTTTGATTTTATGCCGAGATTTTCGTAAACAATCTACAGCGTGGATCTGAACCGGGTACACTGATTTTTTCTGTTTTTCCCTTTCAGTTCTTCCCTTATCCAAATTCATATGTTTTGCCGGTTCAAACGTAGGTGTGTTTGTTGTTGTCGGCATGAACGGTCAAAATGGGAGCCTTTTCTTGGCTGGAATATTCTCCGCAGACGGCCAGAAAGCAAGAGTTTCAGCGGTGCAACTGAACAGTATCCTGTGTTAAACACAATTGGAGTTTTCTTTAACTCTTCTCAGTTTTCATGGTAATTTTCCGAAAGCTGACTGAGCAACTTTCAAACTGATATTTCTAAGAATGTAAACTCTCTTAGTAAAATGTTCTCTGGGGCGGGGGAGGGGCGGGAGGGGGGTTGGGAGTCATGACCTCCCCCCACCCTTTGAATCCGCGCCTGACCCCAGCTGTCCTTTCAAGGAAAGTGATGAAGTAAGTTAGCTCATCGGAATTCAGTGCCACATTACACAAGTGGCGGCAAATTTAATTTGTGTGCGGGGAGGTGCATGTTACACAGCTATATCAAGTTATAAAAAGACCTATAATGAGACTTATATTTTATGTTGTCGATAAGAGATTAATGCGTATTATGTACTGCTATTGACTGGTGTGTAATTAACATAGGGTCTACTGCTCCTATTAAAAGTAGTCTTTCGCGTTTCGTCGTAAGGCCTGACAGTAGGGAGCGAGCGTAGCCAACCTTGCAGCGTGCAACAAACTATCTTTCTATCCATTCCGTTCTAAACATTCTCACATTACACTAACCTCACCTGTTCAGTGTAAGGAATTCCTCTCATAAAATCTAAAATGTTGACTGACATTAGGGTTAAATTACTTGCTGCTAAAAACGTGTGCTGGACGTTCACTTGTGCATCTGCATGGCGGATCCCATTCGTTCTCAGCAATTGGCCAACCTGCGCTTCGCACACCCGAGCTCATTTGTCCATTTATCGATGAAAATAGTGCGTAAAATGTGATTGGCGAAAATACATTTTGTTACATGTTCCTCCGCATCTGTTCTGTGACAGGAGTACGTCAGAAGATAGTGAACCGAGGAGAAGTACGGCCTGTTTTCACTTGGAATTCGTGAACGAGGAACAAAATGGATCTTCGGAAAAGAGTTACAGATTGGTTTTCGCGAATGAGAAGCTGGAAAACAGGAACTGGAACTCAAGCTGAGGCATCTGTTGCTGTTGTTGACGATGATCCAGATTTGGAAAGAACTCTTTGGCGCTTTGAACCGTATGTCATGAAAGTTCAGAGCGTTTTAATATGGGAAAATCCAGTGATCAGTGTGTTTTGTGTCGTAGTGGTCAACATTTTATTTTGGTAAGGTGATGTCAGTAACTTTTAGTCAATCGTGCGCTTAAAACAAAAGTGTGTATTTTTATTGTTGTGGTTATTGTACACAGGTTGGTTGTCAATTTCCAGTGGCGTTTTTATGGCCTTTTGTTCACTCTTGCCCTTACAGCAATTCTTTACGACGTGTGGGCACAGAAATGTTGGCCAGAAATATCAGAATCCTTGTCGGAAAAGACGAGACGCACTTTGCAAGTGCCACCCATGCAAACAAGGTAAAGTTTTGAAAATTGTGCTGACTGCTTGTATTACTAAATATTTACGAAATATTCGTGTTTTTCTTGGTAGGTACGTTGCTCACTGTGGATATTATAATGTTTTGATAGAACGTTGCGCTGTATATTTCGAATGAAATTTCAAGTGATCGAAACGCTCTTCTTATTTATTTATTTTCGAACATCATTAAATAACAACCACTCCCCCGCATTCATTTATTGATCATTTGTTGTTTTTCATAGCAGTGGCTCACAAGTGTAAGTAAATAAACATAATGTTCACCGACGAGAACGATAATTTTTTGGTCCACTAAGTCCTTCTCATGATGAATATTCAGCACCATTAAATCTTTAAAAAGATTCTCAAATCCCCGTTATTTATTTCCTAATTTATGTAACAGTTAAGTTATATTCCGCCGTTACATTCCGTGCCCATCAGAACAAAGGCCGTTGTAGTGGTGTCGTGAATCAGAAATTTTTTGATTCGTAAAGCTACAAGCTACAAAGACAGTCGCAGCTAAATAAATTCAGGATGCTAGCTTTTGCCTTAAAAAATGGAATAGAGAATAATAATAATAATAATAATAATAATAATAATAATAATGGTTAATGTTAGTTTCATTCCCACAGTGGATGTATTATGAATATTTTAGAAATCATTGTTTAGGAATTCAACAGCAGGAATGTAAATGGAATAAACAGTGCTTGTATGAAAATAAGGCAGTGGTATTGAGAAAATATTTATTGTAAAGTGACGTCTGATGGATGTGAATAGCACAAGAAAAGGAAGAGTGGGCAAGAATGTAAGTGACAGTGATGTTTGCATTTTTACTCGAAGAGGATAGTTCTGTTTATAAGGTCACTTCAGACACTTGTATCCGTCTCTAATGACCTCGTTGTCGACGGGACGTTAAACACTAACCACCACCACCATCAGACACTTGTATATAAAATGTTATGCAACTCGTGTTATATGATACATTTAAAAATTAGCAAAGTGATTTTTGCGTTTTGTTTTATGGATAATATTCCACTGTGATATTGTCTGATGTAGTTAGTTCAGAAACATTGTAGTGTTCCTCAGGTTGATGTTTTTTGTGTGTGTGTGTGTGTGTGTGTGTGTGTGTGTGCGTGTGTTCGGGGGGGAGGGGGGGTGTTTTTTTCCTCTCATCTCAGCTTTGTCATATATTATCAAACAATTGAAAACTTTAAAAGTGGTGCACTATCTTATTTAAAGCTTACAGAATTTACAAATGACTTTGTAGCGGCTAGTTGATATGTCTATAAACGCATTGAAGGTGGCAGACAGTTTACATTTACAAGTGTACCTCGTGTAGTTAAGAGCATACTCAGTTAGGGGCAGGGGAGGGCAGCTACACCTCCATACTATAAAAGAGAGTGAGGAGAATTTTCACAAACTATACTTATATCCTGCCCTGCCAGGCTGACAGATTAATCAGTTCTAAGAAAACCGGGAGATGTAATGGATACTGACTAGTAGAAAGTGCACTATAGAGCCGTTTGTTGTGAAATCTCAAATAATGATTCATAGCAAAATTACTATGAATCCCCCCTCCCCAAGCTCATATCCTGGGTATGCTCTTGTCTGTGGTTTTGCCTATCAGGAGATAAAATCTTTCAGGTAATGGTACACAAATAAATAATTGGTGATAACACATCCATCTTTTTATTTATTCTATATATACATTTTTTTCAGAGCATTAACTGTTCCAGAGATAAGTCACTACCTGAGCCAGGCTCAGTCTATGTTGCGAGACTACTACATCTGGTTAAAAAATATGAGAGATGACCAGCCAGGCATGGTAAGATAAAATATTTTGTACTGCATCTTTAACTAGTGCTGTTCACTTGCTTTCCTTGGTTTTAATTGATGACTGATAATTCATCATCTTTCCTTCCTTCCTATTTGTTCCTACACTTCCGATGTTCATTTATCTTACTTAGTCCCTCCTCTAGCAATGTTGCTGCCTACTTTAATTTCAACAAATTTCTCATTTTACTAATAATTCAGTTAGTTTTGTGTTCAATTTGACATTTAAATTGTTAGCTGTGTACAGCATATTTTCGTGTAGAATACTTATGAAATTACAGGAACTCGTTGAATGATAAAATATATCAAGTAATGTATTTCTGTTTGTATTACTACTATTTCTTGGGGTGCAACATTTGGCTAGCCTTGTATCTTGGTGACAGATATTTCTTTTCCCACCCCCCCCCCCCCCCCTTCTTCTTTTCTTTATAGGCTATATAACTGTACTTTACTTAAGACCAAGAGAACATTGATCTGGTAGATGAATTGTTGAAAATAAAAGGTCTCCACAGAAAAGATGGCTTTTTAAAAGCAGGGGCTACATGTTTCAAGCAGAGGAATAATATTAATGTATTATAAAACAACTTAGATTTTTGTTTCTTAAATGATGGTGACATAAGGGGAGCAGCATGAAATGGCTTTCTCATTTAATATAATAAACATAAGACACTTCAGAAAGCTGCTGTAACTGTGTGGTAATGCTGCTGTAGCTTGTTCTATTCAGGTGGTTCCAGAAATTTTCTGGACTATGCAGACTAAGCCCTCGTGGTCTTTCAGGCGTGACTGTCACAGACGTTAACTTCAGTACAGTTGAATAATGCTACAGATTTTGTGTGGCAGTTTCTTCATAATGGAAATGGAAATGAGCGTTTGGTGTCATTGGCCAGGAGGTCCCTTGCGGGGCAGGTCCGGCCGCCTTGGTGCAGGTCTTATTACATTCAACGCAACACTGGGCAACCTGCGTGCTGGATGGGATGAAATGATGATGAAGACAACACAACACTGAGTCCCTGAGCAGAGAAAGTCTCTGGCCCAGCCAGGAATCGAAGCTGGACCCATAGAACGGCAATCCGTCATCCTGACCACTCTGCTATTGGGGTGGACAATTTCATCATAATTAAGTGTGATGATACCAGTATGACCATTGCTTGTGCCTATAGGGTACAAATCTTGCACCAAGCAAGGTGGTGCAACAATTAACGTACTGGAGGACTCATCATTCAGGAAGATGATGGAACAAATCCACATCCAGCCATCTGGATTTATGTTCTCCCCGAATTCCCTTTATTGCTCTGGTCAAATGATGGGATGGTTCGTTTGGAGAGAGCATGTCTAATCTTCCTTCCTTCAGTTTGTAGAGACTCTTATAAGAAAAGGTTGAATGAGCAGAAACATAAAGAGTTGCTGCAGTTATTAGAAGGATCATTTTGTTGAAATCTATTATCACCAGAGAAGAATCGTAGCTGTATTTAGAGGGGGAAAAAGTTGTTTTGAAGCTGTGCCAAGTGAATTTTCTGGAATTCCAAGAACAATGAATAATTAGCATGAAGTGCTTGAAAACTACCCGAACAAGGTTATTCTGAACATAGAAACTGAACAATTTGTATCTGCAAGAAGAAAGGGGGGTGGGGGAGAGGAATTTGTTCTTCTTGGTCTTCCCCACTTTTTAGTTTCTGTACATGGTAAACTCTATTTTCATCTTGAGTGTCACTTTTTCTTAATAGATCTGATGTTAGATGACAGCTGAATTTGTTGTCCATGATATTATTTCTTCATTCTTGATAATACATATTTTTTTGTACTTTCTTCTTTACAGTTTTGTTGCTTGATGTGTGCAAGTTTCTTGGTTCTTACTGTTATCGGCCGTACTGTTCCGGGATGTGTTATTGGCTATATACTGATAATGACTGTTATGGTTGGTCCTGGTGTCTGCATTCATGTTTTACCTCCAACTGCAGTACAGAAACTGAAAAATTTTTGTGTATCATTTAAGGAGAAAGGAAGAGGTGAGTGTATTAAGTGATTTAAGCTACATCTGTTTCAAAGAATGTAGAAATTTGAGGTATTTTGTTGTCAGCAGATAGAATTTTTTCCCATGTAGTGTTTTGTACATTTTGGCTGTTTGTAATTTTTTGTACAACATAAAATGAAATATAAAACAAGTCAGTTGAGAAATTGTATGAAGGGTAAATGTTAAATATGATTTTGGGTACATATTTTGCAGTTAACTAACATGAAACTATTTAGAATTATATTACAGTACATAAGTCTATTTCCTTGAAGTTGTTGTATCCACACAAGCACCAGAAAGTGCACAGATTACACAAAGTGAATTCTTAAAATTAACTGAAATTGTGGACAGTTTGTAAGAATCACTAAGTCTTGGTTTGAGTTGCTTTCTGAAGAATTTGTCTAATCTGTAGGAACAATGGTCAGTTAAAGATCCCTTCAAACTGACTGTAAAGCATGTTAAAGCATTGGGAAACTTAAATGTCGTGGGACAACATGTTGTAAATATGTTTATCATAATGTAATGTCATTCTCTGACTGAAGCTATTTTTCAGTGGAAATTCCAGGTAAGAATATCAACAATGTAGGAAAAGATAGATTGCTACTAACTGTAAAGAAGACACATCAACACAAAAAAAGGCAAGCACACCTCCCACACACGACTGGCAACTCCAGCATCTTGGGCCGGAGTGTGTTCTACACGTGTTCATAAAAAATATGTGTCTAATAGGCTGATTCATTATTAAACATTGCTGCTTTAGTTGTGAGTAGTGAAGGAAACTACACCATACACTTATCTAAAATATTAAATCAGCTTATTTAAAGGACGCAACCTACATTTGCAGCATTCAGTAAGAAGTTGGTGTACATAATGCTTCAGTTATTTTGACAGACCTACTTTTGACCGGAGGAAGTTGTAACTTGCATCTGAAAGTTAATTCTAAACTATCACAGTAAGATTCAGTACATCAACAGCTAGAGTGTATTTAAAAATTAGCTACACTTTTGCTCATTTCTAGTACAGCAACGTCATGAAATATTGCAGTAGTTTCAATTTTAAAATCTAAATCCATTTGTTGCTGCTCCTAACGATTTTCATTTAGTTGTGTCCTCTTTTGAGGAATAATTATTAGTGTCGAGTATGTTTGTACCACATCAATGATGTTGTAAAAGTGATGTTTCCTGTGAGCTGCTGTAGAAGTTTTGTCACTTCATTGTTTGCAAACATGTATAAGTTTATTGTCAGAGAGAGAGAGAGAGAGAGAGAGAGAGAGAACAGTGAAAGCAATTTGTACATATTAACCTCCCCTTCCTCCTCTGTTTTCAATAGTTACTTGCTCATTCTCACTCACAGTACTTTCTTGATCACTGTGTAACATTATTAACCATGGTGGTGGTAGTGGTGGTGGTGTTGGTGGTGTTGCAGCTCACTACACCAGCCTATCCTCTGCAAGCCTCTTCATCTATGAATAGTTACTGCAACCTATATTCATGTGAATCTGCTTTCCTTCTGATTTTTACCAAATTGACAATTTCTTGATGCATCAGGATGGGTTTTATCAGTTTATCCCATCTTTTTGTAGAGTTCCTTTTCCCCTGATTCAGTGCTTTTTCTTTAGTTACACGATCCACCCATCTAATCTTCAACATTCATCTGTAGCATTACATTTCAAAAGCTTCTGTTCTCTTCTCCAACTGCAGTACAGAAACTGAAAATTTTTTGTGTATCATTTAAGAAGAAAGGAAGAGGTGAGTGTATTAAGTGATTTAAGCTACATCTGTTTCGAAGAATGTAGAAATTTGAGCTATTTTGTTGTCAGCAGATAGAATTTTTTCCCGTGTTTCACTTGCATATATTCTAGATAAATAACTTCAAAAAAGTCTTCCTCACACTTAATTTTGTACTAGATGTTAACAAATTTCTCTTTTGCAGAAATACTTCTCTTGCTGTTGTCAGTCTGCATGTTGTGTCCCCTCTATTTCTGGCATCGCCCATTATTTTGCTGCCCAAATCACAAAACTCATCTACTACTTAGGCCTTATTCTCTAATCTGATTTCCTCAGCATCACCAATTATAATTTGACAAAATTACATAACTTTGTTTAACTTTTGTCAGATATTCTTATCATCACATGTTTTCAAGACACTATCAATTCCTTTCAGCAGCACTTCGCCATCTGACAGAATTACAGTGTCATTGGCAAACATCGTCTCTCTGAACTTTAATTCCCCTTCAGAATTTCTCCTTGATCTCCTGTGCTGCTTCCTCAATGTACAGGTGGAATAATGTAGGGCTATAGAGCACAACCCAGTCTCATTCCTTTATCAAATTTTCCCTTTCATATCCTTAGTCCTTTCACTCTGTATAACTGCAGTCCAATTTCTGCACAAGTTATAAATAACATTTTGTACTCTGTGTTTTATCCCTGCCACTTGGACTCATTACGCAGCATTTGTTGGATAGCCTCACAGACAGCACTTTGAAGAAAAAGGGTGGTAGTCGTCAGATTTAGAGGAAATTGAGATTTTTTGCGCTTTAAGAGAAGGCATGTCAGTGTACTAAATAAGAAGACAAGTGTCAAAGTGACATTTAGTGATGTCCTCCTTGAGAAGCAGCCACCAATTTATTCTACTTAGTGGCATTAGGTTTTAATGTTTCCTGTTGATCATTTCATAAGGATGTGCAATATTGGTGTTTGGGATTTGCCAGGACTTTACATGTAACATTCAAAGAGTTTGTGGTAGACAGTAGCGTCATTGGGGGCTGTGATATATGCATTTCAGGATAGTAGAATCTTTGGTAGGTGAAGGTAGCTGCCAGCAGTTTACAACTGAGCCTTATGAAAGTATAATGTGGCAACATGAGATATTTAAGGGAGTTCCCTGTTCGACAGTGCATGTGTGCTGCCAGCTTTTTACTCCTGACATTGCCTAATGGCATTGAATCTTTAAGGTATGTCATATTACAGCTTAGTATAGATATTCAGATGGTTGTCAGTATTTGTAGTACTGCAATGTATTGATTTGTGTGCTTGTTTTATAGCACTTGATAAGGGTAATGTTGTTCTGAAACTTGTTGCGGTAAATATGTCACACCTTTCACAACTGGTGTTTAATGTTCTCAGTACAGGATAATGTAACTTACATGTAACTTCACTATGTGATTACTCTGCTATTTACAATAAAGTGCCTGGCAGAGGGTTCAGTGAACCACCTACAAGCTGTCTCTCTAACGTTTCACTCTCGAACAGCATGCGGGAAACATGAGCACTTAAATTTTACTTTGCGAGCCCTGATTTCTCTTATTTTATTGTGATGATCATTTTGCCCTATGTAGGTGGGTGTCAACAGAATGTTTTTGCAATCAGAGGAGAAAACTGGTGATTGAAATTTCGTGAGAAGATCCCGTCGCACGAAAAATGCCATTGTTTTAATGATTGCCAATCCAATTCACGTATCATGTCTGTCACACTATCTTCCCTATTTTGTGATAATACAAAACAAGCTGCTGATAAACGTCTTCATAGATTTTCATTTAACAGCTTAATTCATGTCACACTGAAACAACTTCGTCTATGAATGTGCACAAGAAATAAATCTGTAGATACATCTTGATGTCTTCAGTCATAACAAAAGTGCAGTGTCTGTATACAAGGTTGGTTCCATAGGTAATGTGACCAAATTCATAAAAAATCATTTATTGAATATATTCGTACAAATAATAAAAAAATTTCAAAATAGCACCCGCTTGTGTCGATACACTTCTGGGGGCGGTGTTTCGATGCCTTTTCCGGAATGTCCTTTAGAGCTGATGTAACATGCGCTTGGATGCTTTCAATCTTGTCCCAATGTTTTCCTTCCATGATTCCTTTTAACCGAGGAAAAAAAGTCAGCAGGAGCCAGGTCAGAACTGTAGGGAGGCTGGGGAACCAAAGGGGTCTTGGTCCTGGCCAGGAAGTCATTGACAGTGACAATGAAGGCGCTGCGACTTGGCGCATTGTCGTGGTGAACTTTCCACGTGGCCTTGATGTCGCTTTGGCAGTGCGAGACCTTCCTTTTCAGTCTTTTGAGCACTTTCAAGTAGAAAGCAGAGTTCATTGTAGTCCCGGTAGGTATGAATTCGTGGTGGACAATGCCTCTGATATCAAAAAGAAGACAATGAGCATGGTTTTGATCCTGGACTTGTTCATGCGTGCCTTCTTGGGACGGGCGACAATGAATGTGCCACTCGGAACTCTACCTTTTTGTCTCAGGGTCGTACTCAAAAATCCACAACTCATCACCAGTGATAACTGAATTTAAAAAATGAGGATCATTTTCACACATTTCCAACATTTATCAGCACCAAAGCATTCGTGTGTGCTTGTGTTCATCAGTCAACACTTTTGGGACAAGTTTGGCATCCACCTTTCTCGTGTTCAAATCTTCGGTCATAATGCGGAAAACAGTTGTTTTTGACATGTTTAGAGTTTGTGCTTTCAATTGAAGGCTCAGCCGTCTGTCAGAGTTCAAACAATCGCGCACACGCGTCACATTTTCATCAACTCGTGCGGTTGATGACCGTCCACTGCGAGGTTTGTAGGTGATCTCCTCTCGGCCCTCCATGAATGACTTGTGTCATCGGAAAACTTGTGATTTGGACAAGCAATCGGTCCCAAGGGCATGCTGAATAATGGAAACGTTTTGGTGGCAGACTTCCCAAATTTAACGCAAAATTTGCTAGCGTACCATTTGCTCTACAGAATGATCCATTGTGCTGTGTTACATAAACTGAAAACATGGTTGACAGAAATGCACGTCCTGACTCTGACAGCTTGCAGCCAAATGAGACAAAGAGCGTTTTGAACTAACACCCCCCTCCACTTAGCCGAGCCGGTTACAACACGCTGTGGTGTACCGTTGCGTCAGAAAAAAAAATGGTCTCATTACTTATGGAATGCACTCTGTATGTGACCTGTCCTATTGGTCACACAGACAGAGATTCATTATGAAATTGCTTAGCACATCCTGGCTAATTTGATGTTAGAAAATTGTGTTATGTAAATCTTGATCAATTTGAGGAAGGAGCCATTCTTGCACCAGTGTGAGCTATGCTGCATTCATAACCATGTTTTCATTTGTGGGTGTGTGTGTTTTTACAAAACTCGTCCATTTTCAAGGAGTTATTTTTGTGCTCGACAGTTGGATGGGGATCATGCAGGCCTTAAAAGAAACTTTCCTATTATGTTTAAAGTTCCCCCATAGCTCAAATTTGCACTTGGCAGGAAACTGTTACTTTCTTTGTAGTCATGCTAAGAGTCTGCTTCAGTTGTAGTCAGTGTGGTTGGAACATCAATCCCTCAGCGCACACAATACTTATGTTCTTTGTGTTGAAGTTCTCTGTTTGTCTCCAGGTTGATTTCTTTTGGCTCAAAAGACTCCTTAATTGGTGTGGTATTCTCCGCCAGTAAACATAGTCGACTTGTGCTTTCACTGTTGCACAGATCATCTTATCATATTATTTGTTCAACCTCAAACAGGCTTTCACAGTGGAGGTAACGTGTTGAAATGACGAAAAAATGCATACTTCACTATATTTGCCAATTTCACGTTATTCAGCCCATGAATATCATAAAATCTTGTGCTTATATTGCCGTCTTTCTCACAGTTGAAGCTGTTGTGCACTAAACGTGTTTCTACTAATTGAAACTCCATCAGAACTCAAGTTGTGCCATTTTAAAATGTGAGAACATCCATTTTCAAATGATACGTAGTTATTCCAAATCAGATTTATGCTTCAGAGTGAGGAAAATTTTTAAATTGATTACATAATTTTAAATCTATCTGTGTTTTGTTTAATGTAGTATCAGTTGTAGATGTTGAGTATCGCTGGTTACTCCTCTCTCTTTTATTGTGCTTATTATAATGGTGCAAAGATTGTGTCATTTGTTCAAACTCTTTGTAATCCTATGAACTAAAACACGCCAATTTCTTTTGTCTTGCTCTTTCTCCTGCAGGCATTCCAGTTTGGAGTCCATTACTTCTGTGATGCCATCAATACATCACATCCTCTCCCACCCTCTTCTTGCACCTTTGATTCTCCCCCAGCATTAACATATGTCTTCTCATAATGTGCTCAAAGTAGATCAGTTATTGTTTCAGTATCAGATCTTCCAAGGAGCAATCTGATTTTATTTTTGCTGTAATACTAATCTGTTTGTTCTGTTTGCCCTCTGTAGAACTCTTAAGGAGTTGCCTCCAACACAACAATTTGAAAGTGTCTGTTGTGTGCCATTGCAGGTCTCACATCCTTATATGAACATAGCAACTATCTCTAGGCTCATTCCATGCCAAAAGCAGGGTTCAGGAAGTAATTTTAGATGGGGTCAGGAAACTTTTTATCAAGGCCCATAAAAAATCATAATATTCCTTAGTAATTTTTTATTTTAATTTTTACTCACAAAAATATGAATTACAATATATAGGCATATTTGTATTTAAAAGTCAATGGGAGAAATTTTGCGCTAAAGCGCCAAAGAAACTGGTGTAGGCATGCATATTCAAATACAGATATATGTAAACAGAATGCGGCGCTGTGATCAGCAACGCCTATATAAGACAACAAGTGTCTGGCGCAAGTTGTTAGGTCTGTTGCTGCAATGGCAAGCTACCAAAATTTAAGTGAGTTTGAATGTGGTGTTATGTGATAGGACACAGCATCTCCGAGGTAGTGATGAAGTGAGGATTTTCCCATACAACCATTTCATGAGTGTACCATGAATATCAGGAATCCAGTAAAACATCTAATCTCTTGCATTGCTGAGGCCAGAAAAAGATCCTGTAAGAACAGGATCGATGACGACTGAAGAGAATCGTTCAATGTGACAGAAGTGCAATCCTTCCACAAATTGCTGCATATTTCAATGCTGGGCCATCGACAAGTGTCAGCATGCGAACCATTCAATGAAACTTCATGGATATGGACTTTTTAAGCCAAAGGCTATGTACACTTGATGACTGCACGACACAAAGCTTTATGCCTCGCCTGGGCCCGTCAACACTGACATTGGACTGTTGATGACTGGAAACATGTTGCCTGGTCGGACAAGTCTCATTTCAAATTGTATCAAACGGGTGGATGCGTACGGGTATGGAGACAACCTCTTGACACGATGGATCCTGCACGTCAGCAGGGGACTGTTCAAGCGGGTGGAGGCTCCGTAATGGTGTGTGACGAGTGCAGTTGGAGTGACATGTGACCCCCGATATGTCTGGATACTACTCTGACAGGTGACACGTACTTAAAACAGCCTGTCAGATCACCTGTATCTGTTCATGTCCATTGTGCATTCTGACTGACTTGGGCAATTCCAGCAGGACAATACAACAGTCCACGTGCCCCGAATTACTACAGAGTGGCTCTAGGAACACACTTCTGATGGCTACCAAACTCCCCAGAAAAGAACATTATTGAACATATCTGGGATGCTTTGAAACATGCTTTTCAGAAGAGATCTACACCTGTTCAGAAGAGATATCCACCCTCTTCTATTCTTATAGATTTTTGTGGACAGTCCTGCAGGATTCATGGTGTCAGTTCCCTCCGGCACTACTTCAGACGTTGAGTTCATACCATGTCGTGTTACAGCACTTGTGTGTGCTCGCAGGGCTCCTCCACGATATTAGGCAAGTGTACCAGTTTTTTTGGCTCTTCAGTGTATTTGCAGTCTTAAACAATTTTCTTAAAGTTAGGTTCACGTGACGCACAACTTATGCGAATAATGTCTTCAAAGTGGGGGGCATTAATCTTGAGCAATACCTGTTATTCAAAAAAATCATTTTTGAAAATAAAATTTCACAAATATATGTGGAGCCAAACATAGTAACCATGTATATGGCTAATTTTTTGCAGTTCTTATATTTTTCTGGGAAATGTTAATTCTAAAATTCTTTGTTAGATGCAGTTTTATATATTTGCAAGAAAACGTCTTCCTGCAAGTCTGTTAATTTCATTTGGAGTGAAGGCTTTGAAAGGCAGAACAATTGTGCAGCCAATTCCGCCCATTTTGCTGCTGGTGAAACTTCAAACAGCAATTTAAAGAACCTCGACAGCTTCTCTATCTCTCAAAAGTCTTCAATATTGCTGAAAATCCATTCTTAAGATCTGACATAAAATTTGGGAATATTGAAATGTCTATTTCAGAATTACTTTTATATTAAAAAATTGTTGGAAAGTGAAGTAGTTCTTGACTTGCAATGCCTTTTTCAAAGATATCCTGCTTGTGACAGAAAGAAGACACACTTTTTATCAGATCACATAGTAATTTCCCATTTCCTTGTAGCTGGGTATTGAGTGCATTTAAATGTTTCAGAATGTCTTTCAAGAAAACCACAACTAGCATACTGCATTGGTTTGCTAGCAACTCCATGGTTTTTTGCTTCTTGTGAATCCAAGTTTTCTAAGAAAGACGTTACTTCTTCTCTTATTTGCTGAGAATGTTCAATCACTTGACCTTTACTTAGCCAACAAACATTTCTGCACTGTAATAAGTCAGAATACGCTGAATCGCACTCGGAAAGAAACTCTTTAACTGTCTGTGTTGAAGAGCATAATAAGACCTCATGAAGTTAATCAACTTGATCAATCTGTCCATTACTTCTTTCGGCCACACTAAGTTTTCCACAAGGGCTGCCTGGTGAAATATGCACAGGTAAGATAGAAGTCCAGCAACCTCATCTTTGATTCTATTTACTAGCCATTGTTCTCTGCTGATTACTGCTGGGACCCTGTCAGTTGAAAGAGCATTTTACCATAATCATTGTTGGCTTTTGTCATCAAGTCATCAAAAGTCTTGAATAAATCTTCTCTGCAAGTCTTACCTTTCAGTGGCAATATTGTTAGCCACACTTCCCTAAATTCTTTACTTTCAGTGTACAAAAATCGCACAAAAATGGACATGTGTTCTTTGTCAACAATACGACATGATTCATGTAGTGCTATGGCTTAGAAAGGTGCCTCCTGCAGAAGTTTGAGCAAACTACTTTTATTGTCAGCAGCCAGTATTTCGGTTCTTCTTGTATTACTTATTGCCAACAATGGAATACCTTGAATTGTGGCAACAACATCCTTCTCCTCTTCATAAAGTGTCATCGCCACTTCTAACATACATTTTTTTACTATCTCAGGCAGTGAAAATGGCTTCTAGTGTTTATTAGGTGTCCAACACACATCCAGTGCTGCATCTGCAGGTTTTCTTTGCTCGCTCATCAAGCAAATTAGGAAGGCGATGTTTTTAAGATGCTAAATATGCCTGGAATTTTTCTTAGTGAACTTCACGACCCAGAGGAAAATTTTTGTGGAACTGCTGATGAGTTGTTTCAGTGTTGCTTTAAATTTGCACTTTTAACAGGAGTGACAGTTTTGTTGCACGAGACAAACTGGAACAGCTCCAAACCTATAAGGTAGCGGAAAACAATATTGTTCAGTCCACTCAATCAAAAACTTCCTATTTTCACTATTAATTTCATGCTTTTTTAGGATCCATATAATCCAAAGAAAATGTTATAAGCCTCGATAACAATGAAATGCTCTGTATGAGATCACAACAACTACTGTCGAAGTGGTGATAAAAATTGTTTGCTTTGAAATGCCCAGCAAACAAGACATGCTGATACACCCACCACAAAGGAGCTACTTCTGTGTCAAAGTGTACACTGCCCCACACCAAAGGAGCTGCACTGCAGAGGAGGCACTTCATTGTCAAAGATTGCCACTGCCGGCTGAACTCACCCAAAGTCTCATAAAGCTTAAATCTGTCGTTCGATCTAAGAGCACGGAAAATGGTATTTAAATGAACACCCCTTCTCCGATTTAATAGAGGTTTCAGAGGTTGCCAGAGTCTGAAATCTCTTTATAACATTTCTTTGTTTATTGGAATAAAATTCTCGTGTTGCATTTGAATGTACAGAGCTTTTACATGGACCGACATAATATAATGCGTCATCCGGCCAGCTTGCTCCCTTCTGCCCCCACTCTTCAGTGCTCTCCCCTGTGGTGCATAGCATAGCAACCATGTATTTAATCTACCTATAACTAAACATTAAGAATTATAATTATTCAGCAGCTAATTTTACACTAAGAGAAAAAATTAGAAGGATAGCGCTCAAATTGTTATCTGCAGAAAAATATTTTTCAAATAATTTGAGTATGCAATTTATAATTTCAAAATTTTTTTTTGCTGTGTCCGTTTTTGACCTGCCGCAGTCTGGACCTGGACCTGGACTGTGGTCTGCCAGTTGCCGGCTGCTGGTCTGGAGGTTCCGCATGCCCATCATGGATTTTGGTGAAATTTTCTGTGAACATTCACACGTGTTCCCAATGAACATTGATAAAGTTTCATGATCACTATTTCAACATATCTGGAGATACAGTCATTTGTATGACCACATATTGCAACCATCAACAATGCACCCACGAGTTTTTGGCAACTTTGAGGTGTAATATTCCCAGCAATATTTTCCTGAAAGGAACAAAACTGAGCCATCTTGTACAACTTTTTGCGCTCTCTTAAGTGAAATTATATTTAAAAAATTTCCTGAGCGATTTTCGTATGGACGATTTTGAGGAAGGTTGGTCGAAAAAAGCAGACACACTAAAAAGTGAAGTTTAGCTTTTTATGTCTCTGGAAGTAATTATGGGATAAACCTGAAAACTTTTCACATAGCAACTTACCAATACAAATTCTTAGACTGTACAATTTCATTCTGTTACTTCTTCCAGTTGTTAACAAATTGAGGGAAGAGTTGAAGATTTTTCTAGAAACACCAAAAAATGGCTATTTTTGGGCCACTTTTACAAGAAAGAATTGTCTACAAACTTTTTAAAACCAGTTTCATTAGAAAGACTATGTACTAAACCACCCAAAAACTAGACTTGGTTTTGCAGTGTGAGCAAATAAAGGCCCTAAAAACTGACAAGGTGGAGTGCATTAAAGAGGGCCCATATTCCGGTGGTACTCAAATTAAGTCTGACATTTTTATTATAGTCTACAATTGTTTGGTACTCACTTGGGAAGGTTAATATCGAAAGGTTTGGTGACTGGGAATGAGGTAAAGAATAACTTGAAAAACTTAAAAAAGGGCTGTCTTTTGTTATGGCTCATCACGACACATTTCAGTCTGTCTTTCTGCTATAGCTATAGAATTAAACTGGTTATAAACTTCACAGTTTGTGTAGTACCATGAAGATCATGGTAGTAAAATTGTTGCATAATAGCAGCCCAATTGTATAAATACCCTTCAGGTTTTACACCGTTATAGCATTGTGAAAATTTTGAAGCTCATAGCAATCTTCCTGACATTTTTTGCAATGTATTCATGTTATAGAGAATTACTAGCATTTCTTTCATTGTGTGATGTTATTGATGTGCTAGTTTAATTTCGATTTAAGGTATAGTATAGTTTGTATTAGTGTAGTTTGCAGTTTATTTGGAACATTAGCGTGCTGATGAAAGATTGTATACCTGTTTTGCTGTGGTCCTTGGTGACTCAACCACTGCTGGTTCCTTTCAAAGTGGGAAAACCATTATTGCCATCACCATTATGGCCACGCCCAATACCTGAGCAACAGCAGCCAAAGCTGGGTTTCTTTACCACAGGTTCCCAAGCCTTATAAGGATTTCTTTCCACAGGATCCCAAGCTGATGATACATTTCTATAAATGTCAGAGGCCAAAGTTAGAAGGTGTTTCTTTTAGGATTTTAAGCTTATATTTACTTCAGGCTGCTTAAAAGTTTTGTGTGTTTCATTAATTTGCTGTAGTATGTCATCAGGAAAGCAATATTGCCAACCAGATGATGTCACTGATAGTGTTTTTTGGGAAGAAGTTTTGGTAAGACAGAATCCAAGAAACTATACTTTTCAAATGTGATTACTGAAAATTATTAGAGCCACAAAAAAAAGAGAAAACTATTCTTTTTATTGGGTTCCTTGTTCAATTTCATTTTTTATAAACTAATTTTATAGAGCTGAATGCTCTAGAGATGTCTAAAAACAAAAGATGCTACTTATTCTAAAACATAATAAGATAATGCTGGATTTAATTTGAGTACCACCAGAATATGGGCCCATTTTCAATGCACATCCAAAGTCACCTTTTTGTAAGGGTTTATATGCTCACAAGACAAAAACCAAATATAGTTTTTTGGTTGTCTTAGAACATGGTATATCTAATGAAAATGGTGTAAAGAGTTTGCAGAAGACTCTGTCTTGTAAAAGTGGCCCAAAAATAGCAATTTTTATAAAAATTGTTAACTTTATCTTTAATTTGTAAACTATTGGACGGAAGTAGGAAAATGAAATTTTATATTTTTTATATTTTATATTCCTTGTATTGGTAAATTACTAACATGAAAAGTTTCATGTGTATCCTGTAATTATTCCAGGGATATAAAACATTAAATTTCACATTTTTCTTCAGTGTCAAATTATCCATATGAAATTTGCTCAGGAAATATATATATATATTTATTATTTTGCTTAAGAGAGCAAAGAAAGTTGTACAAGACGGCCTTCTTGTTTCTTTCAACAAAATATTGCTGAAGATATTAGTCTCGAAGTTTCAGAAAACTCGTGGGTGCACTGTTGTTAGCTGCAGATGACGTCAAACAACTGACTACACCTCTGCAAGGATTAAATTGGCGAAAGTAAATCAGTGTTCATTGGGAACATGTCTAAATTTTCTTACAAAATTTCAGCAAAATCAGTGATGGTCATGCAGGAACTTTTCCTTTTAAAAGATTCCTCATCTTCCCCATTCTGTTATTCTGTTCAGCTTCTATTAATCATTGCATTTAAATTAATTTTGAATGAGTGTGTGTGCATGTGTGCACAGCATTGTCGTGGGGGAGGGGGGGCAGTCATAAGTTAAATTATTTTGATTTGTTGCTGTGTTAATGGAGGAACCAAAACGCACCTGAAGAGGAAAAAAAATCTGCAAAAGATTGCAACATCCAACAGCTTCCCCATTTTTCATGATTTACTCTGCATTGTACAAAATAAACAAAAATACAAGTACCAAGCATCATAAAGGGTAAAAGTTGTCCCAACAACAAGCGTCCCATAAATTTTCAGTAATCACAATAACTGCAAACCTCTTCAAAACATGCAGTGAAAATATGGTTCTCTATGTAGAACAAAATTATGAATTTCTTTGCTAATTAAGAATTCTGTACAAAGGATTTGTTGGAAGAATGGGGAGCCTAATCTACTGGCATACATCTACATATATACTCCACTAGCCACCAAGCAGTGTGTGGCGGAGGGCACAATTCGTGCCAAAGTCATATTCCCCCCCCCCCCCCCCCTCCCTCTGTTCCACTTGCGGATCACGCGAGGGAAAAATGACTGTCTGAACACCTCAGTACGAGCTGTAATTTCCTTATCTTTGAATGGTGATCATTGCGCTATGTGAAAGTTGGTGGTAAAGATCGGATTTCGGAATTTAGTGAGCAGCCCCTTCCGTTTAGAGTGCCGTCTATCTGCAAGTGTGTCCCACTTCAAACTTTCCATGAGATTTGTAATGCTCTCGCGATGGCTAAATGTACCAGTCACGAATCTTGCCGCTCTTCTTTGGACCTTCTCAGTCTCTTGAATCAGACCCAACTGGTAAGGGTCCAATACATATAAACAATACTCTCTACCGTAAACAAGTTTTTGAAAGCTAGGCTTAGAGTTTTGGCCTTCTGTTCATCATCATCAATTACATTACCCATACTGTCAGCAAGATAAGGTATTGAATTATTTGTAGCGTTCGTAGATTTTACGTCAGACCAAAATTTTTTGGGGTTATTTTTAGAATCTGCAGATAAAATATTGCTTTCAAATTCGTTAAAAGAATCTCTCATCCTCCTGACAGCTGCTTTCATTTCACATAATTTCTGTTTGTCAGCGGGGCAGTGATTACGTTTAAAATGACTGTGCAAAATTCTCTGCTTTCTCAGCGACTTCCTAATATGTTTGTTGTACCAATGTGGATCCTTTCCCACCCCTATATTTTTGCTAGGCACATACTTCTCTAGCACATGGTGAACAGTACCATAAAATTCTGACCAAAGATACTCAGTATCTTTGTGTCCCGTCGTGAATGCTTGCAGCTGACTATGAAGATATTCATTAATGACACTTTTATTTGCTTTCCCAAACAAGAAAACTCCACGCTGTTTCTTTGGTGTTTTTGCATCTTCCACTGACATAGAAACAATGACGACATTATAGTCGCTAACACCTTCTTCTAGATTAACTTCCTCAAAACGATCAAGTCTGTTTGTCACCAAGAAATCTAATATGTTCCCATCTTGAGTTGGTTTTCTAACCAATTGCTCAAGGTTATATGTTGAGAGTGCTCCTAGAATAACTTCACACAAAATGATATGACGACAGAAATACTCAACAAATGACTTGAAAGTGAATTAATAAAATCACTCAGGTATTTCTTTAATATTCTTAAAAACAATCCTAGGATTGATCTGAAGAAATAAGTAGTCAAGTAGTTGTTCTTTGTCACTTTACTGATAGGTAAATTTCTATGCTCATTTCCTGTGATTGTTTGTTAATGTTTTTCTTTTTATCCAGCAAAAGTAAACAATGCTCTTAAAAAGTACATGCAAGTACAGTTTACTTTCACATTTCCTAGTATTCTAGGACAAATAACATGACTAACTATGAATTTACACTGGTTTGTATTACAGTGAAGGTATCAGTAAGGTGCTGTAGCTCAGAGAAAGCAATTGTTACATTTAAGATAAGATGTTGCAAGCATACAACACAATGGAGTGTGTTTTCCAGAAAATGTGGAGTACATGACAAACAAATGTAGATTATGATCTGCAGCAGCAAATATTTAGTGGTGACATACATTATTCTATTCGTTTTACAATCACAGGCCTTTCTTATTTTGGAATGAATATAATGTTATTACAGTAATAATTGCAAATTATCTCCAGGCAGCTCCAAATCTGGCTGCAAGCATTTCCACTGGTTCTCAGAGTCCCACAAATGTTCATGTCATGTCAGTGGTGAAATTGTAAATAGGGTATTTTCTTGCAACATGTGGGAGTTTTCTTGATAACAAAGCATTCTCCCAGTAATTCAGAGCACGGGGGAGGAGATGATGTATGAATAATTGAAAAACACAAATAATTAAGATATTTTCAAGTATTTATTGAGGACAATGTCTTGTGGACAGGTAATAGCGGCAGTGGCTGATGGGTGCATGCACTCAGGCAAGTCGTCTTCCACTGCTAATTTGGTTAACATCTGCCACTGCCCCTAGCAGCCAGCAAACCATGATATCAGTTCCCATGTGCATGACACACGTGCCTTTTTTTAGTTGCACAAATGTCTCCCAACCAGGTAATCAGCACACGAATAATTGGGAGTACACTGTAATTGTCTTTAGTTAACCTCTGAAATAAAAATAGATGAGTGAAAATTTCACTGTATGTTGTACAATGCCATCTTATTGAACTGAAGCATTAATAATTTTTCGTCAGTTAACTCCCCTCCCCCCTCTCGACCATAGACTTGTGAATGATTTCACTATAATAATTGGAAAGTATACTATGCAGAAAATAGTGGCACAGTATTTGCCTACTGAATATTGCAATCCACACAGCAATTTTTTTTATCACAAAGTGGAATTTCATGGATAGCATATGGGCTGTTGACAAATAATATGCATGGGATCTTTACTGGAAGTTATTTTCACAACTTCCAGTCGCAGAGTACCTTTCCTTAACCCTACCAACATCCAAAACGCATTTGGAATGACATTACATATACATTACATTTAACACACACGATTAACACAGATAAGCTCCTGAATCACAATTGTCCTATGCATCATCATGATGCCATTTGTTCTACATTGCACAGCAGGAAAAGAAAGAAAAAAAAAAGCCTCTATGGTTTGGGAGGGACAAAGCTTCAGGTGGGGAGCTTGGTGTCGAGCAGCAGTGTATGTGAAGATTTCAATGTACATCTTGAAGTTCATAAAAAAATTGCAGATAGTCATGCAACATGCATATTTATTGTGTACAGCATGATCATACTTATTTTACACAAGAAAGAGTAATTTAGTTTATTACTAGAATTGAATAATTGCAATCAACAGGGATTTGTCATATAACACACATTTGTATACTGTGGCTAAGGACCTTTTTCTGGTATTTCTAGAACAACTTTATTTTAAAGTGGCTAACATGTTCCAAATTATTATATTACAGTCTACCCTAAATCACTCATCCACTGGTTCTGTCACTTCATGGTTAACTTATAATACTTCCTTTTCAATATCCTCATGTTGAAACCACAATGAGGTCCAAATCTGGAGGCATCAGTGAAGTACAGTGCTTAGTACCACAAGCAAGTTTATTACTCACACAACCATACAGCCAGAACAGAACTGAACTCCTGTACAGTGTGTGCAGATGTTTATACAGACATTGAATATTCCAGAATATACAAACATAATATATTTCAAGAACATCCCAGAAATGATCAATACTAAATAACAAATACTATATGGGGGACAACACATTTGAACTTGTGACCTGTCCCACAGCTTGCAGCATTGCTCTCAGTCCTGGAGAAACAGCAAGCCAATGTTTCAGAAGTTCTGATTACAGCAGCCTGGATCTCGACCTTGTCAGTGGTCCTCTGTATGGTGGTGCTGCCAGATCCTTCATTTGGTTGTATTTTTTTATCCTCTTAACTGTGCTGAGAACTGAAGGTAGCTTTTCCCATCGAACTTTGGCAATTGTCAAATTGATCTTCAGTTTCCTTCAGCCTCCCATCATCAGTTATGCACCTCTCGTCTAATTATGCACCTCTTGACTATTTTAGGGTGTCATATGGAGATTGTGTATGACTTCTGTGGTTTTTTTGATGAAGGGTCTTAATCCTTGACTTCATATGCAACATTTGAGTGACAAAGGATATAATGTAGCCAAAAGTAGTGCTTTAGTTACTTTTGCGATAGTCCCATTCTCCACACAGCCTAAAAGTAACAAAGTGACTTGGACTGTGTCTCACTGGTCAGTGCTTTGCATTGTATAGCACTCTTAGTCCTTCACCATCCGGGGTCCTACAAGCCAGCTATCTTGTTTCTTCAGGCTAGGTGTTGAAGTGTTTCCATGGTCATCCTGAGTAGCATCCAGCTGAAACAAAAACAGTAGATCTGTTGTTGTTTAGGTCTCGGAGCAGGAAAAAATGGTGTGGAGGCCTGCTTCGCAGTGTTGTATGTGAATCTAATGACAGGTAGTATTGTATCTCAATCTGTCTGTTCGACATCAGTGTACATCGGGTCCATATTTGCCAGCATCTTATTAAAATGTTCTGTGATGCCTTTCATCTGTGGATGGTAGGTAATTACCACTCTGTGATAATGTCACAAGGTGGAATTAGCTCTGATGCTAGCCTTGACAGGAAAATCTGATCACAATCAGAGATAATCAGACAGGATGCTCTGTACTTCAAAATGATGTCTTCTAGAATGAACTTTGGAATTTCTGGAACTTGGTCAGTTGGCACAGCTTTAGAGACAGCATAGAGGTGAGGTATTCAGTGCACATTATTATCCATAAATTCCCATTTGCTGACTTCAGAAACCTCCCCAAAAGGTCATTTCAAATTTGTTGGAATGGTGTTGCTTCAGGTTGGATTGGTACCAAATACCCCATAGGTAGCTATGGCACGTGCTTCCGTCAGTGGAATTCCTTACAGTGGCTCTCATAGTGTTTACAGATCAATAAATACCTGCACCTGATTCTGTATAGGGCATTCACGAACCCCAGGTGACCAGGTGTTGGAGTGTGATGGAAAAACTTCAGGATAGCTGGCCATAGGTGAGCTGGGATGATGACCAATGATTTCTGCTGCTTTTAATCATAGCTCGTCTTATGCATTGCTCCATTATTATCCTTTTGTCTCTCCCTTCTCTTGCAAGGCTTATTTGGTTTCCAGCAATGCTGGACCTTTCCTCTGTTCAGCAGCAAAATCATTTAATGCAGTGATGACTGATTTCATCCACACTGCTGTGTTCCACCAAAGGATTCATTGAAAGACTGTCACTACCATTGTGTTTGCAACCTCTTTTATATACCACTGTGGCAGTGTACACCTGAAGGGTCAATGCCCATCACCCCAGATGACCTGATGGATCCTTTAGGCTAGTGAGCTCCCCAGAGAGAACGGTGGTCTGTCATAAAAAGTGAGTGATTTGCCAAATAAATATGGCTAGAACTTGTTGATGGTCCAAACAACTGCAAGACACTTGGTTTTTTTTTTAATCTCTGGTTTGGAAAATACTCCAGAAGCATAAGCTATCACCTCTTCAGCACCTTCCTGAATTTTTACTAGAACTGCCCATGTTCCTAAATTACTTGCGTCAGAATGAAGTTCAGTCTCAGCATTCTTGTTATACAATGCTAGCACTGGAGGAGATATTGGCACCTTCTTGAGAACAAAGTAAGATACTTCTCACACCTCATTCCTGGAAAATGTGGCATCTGTCAGCAAGTTACGGCAACGGACATTGCACATATGTCAAGGGGTCAGAAAAATCTGCTGTCATTTTCTCAGGGTCTGGATGGATTCCATTGCTATTCACTAGGTGCTCCATGACTTTCCTTTCTTGGACAGTGAAGAGGCACTGATTCGGATTTCTATATCTACATGTACATCCATACTCTGCAAGCCACCTGACGGTGTGTGGCGGAGGGTACCTTGAGTACCTCTATCGGTTCTCCCTTCTATTGCAGTCTCGTATTGTTTGTGGAAAGGATTGTCGGTATGCCTCTGTGTGGACTCTAATCTCTCTGATTTTATCCTCATGGTCTCTTCACGAGATATACATAGGAGGGAGCAAAAGCCCGTACTGAGTTACTAAGCGTCTCTCCTGCAAAATCTTTCACTGGAGTTTATCTGTCGTCTCCGTAATACTTTCGCGATTACTAAATGATCCTGTAACGAAGCACGCTGCTCTCCATTGGATCTTCTCTATCTCTTCTATCAACCCTATCTGGTATGGATCCCAGACTGGTGAGCAGTATTCAAGTAGTGGGCGAACAAGTGTACTGAACGTACTTCCTTTGTTTTCGGATTGCATTTCCTTAGGATTCTTCCACTGAATCTGTCTGGCATCTGCTTTACCGACGATCAACTTTATATGATCATTCCATTTTAAATCACTCCTAATGCCTACTCCCAGATAATTTATGAAATTAGCTGCTTCCAGTTGCTGACCTGCTGTATTGTAGCTAAATGATAAGGAATCTTTCTTTCTATGTATTCGCAGCACATTACACTTGTCCACACTGAGATTCAATTGCCATTCCCTGCACCGTCAATTCGCTGCAGATCCTCCTGCATTTCAGTACAATTTTCCATTGTTACAACCTCTTGATATACCACAGCTTCATCCGCAAAAAGCCTCAGTGAACTTCCAATGTCATCCACAAGGTAATTTATGTATAATGTGAATAGCAACAATCCTACGACACTACCCTGTGGCACACCTGAAATCACTCTTACTTCGGAAGACTTCTCTCCATTGAGAATGACATGCTGCGTTCTGTTATCTAGGAACTCTTCAATCCAATCACACAATTGGTCTGATAGTCCATATTTAGGTGGAGACCTGCTGTCTGAACACACTTCAACATTGTTGTCAGTTGGCTTAGATGTGGTGATGTCATTTTGCAGCATCTTCTCTACTTCCTCTTGGATTTTCTGTTGTTCACTCAGTAACATCCTATATGATCGCTTGCTAATTGGTGGACGATCCCTAGTGTTGATATGGAGTTTTATTATTGGCTGCTTGGTCTGTCTTTTCTTCACTCCAGATTTGAAAACATCCGAAGGTTGATGCAGAACGGCTGTCACTCTCCGATGATGTTTCTCGGTCAGGCCAGATCCTATTGACATTTCAATAGTAGCTTCCTTCCTTCGTTGTCTTTTGTCGTAGCAGAGCCTGATCCTTTGTCAAAGGCACTACGTTGCCCTTCCTGTCCTTAGCACATACCTTTAGGGATGAGTTGTAGATGTTCTTGGCAGTGACCAAGAGTTCTCCTTGACCTCCTACAGTGGTCATGATCATTCGCTGGCATTTCTTTTATGAGCCACTTTTTTGCAAGTGATAAGAGCTTCAGAGTTTTAACTGAGCATCTCAATTGAAGACTGGAACTCATCTCATTGATGATGGCTAGATAATGTTGTCTTCTGCAGCAACATGCAGATCGGAATTTGCTTGTTGGAATAGTTTCGTCAGTCCGGTAGCTCTGACCTTCCACAGTCTGTGACAGCTTGTGATGCCTGCAAGAAATTCAGTTCAAGAATAGCATTATGACCAAATTTCACTAAAATGATAAATTCGAAAAGCTGTATTGTCTTGATAGTTACTCTTAAATTATGTGTTCCTGTTGGCTGGACCATTTCCCATCAGTAACCGTCAGAAAAGTTGCATTGCAGAACATAGCTTTCTTAGCTGACGACAATAAGCATCCAACATTACAGAAAAAGGAGCCTCTCAAATGATTAGTGCCCAGACAAGTTGGCAGTCAATGATGTCAGTGAGATTTTGTGACGTCCTGGTGACTTGTCTCCGGAAGATTTTCATGTGCGGCAGTCTCACCTCTGTAGGTGGTCGCCTGAATTAGTTTTCCTGAATTCAGCATCTAGGTGACGGTGTGCTGAGGAGCAACCTCATCCAGGGTTCAGTGACGGGCTTCAGGTAGACTATAATTGTGTGCAGTTGACTGGCCAGAATAGAACTATTGTGCGGTTGACGTCGTATAGTGCAACAACCATCAAACACTTGTCTTCTCTCTCTCTCTCTCTCTCTCTCTCTCTCTCTCTCTCTCTCTCTCTCTCTCTCTCAGCAATAGTGTAAATGTGTCCAGCAAGATGCACACACCGAAAACATATCAGCATGTTTTTCTCCGTTGTATTTTGCTTTGGGGCATCATACTTGGCGGAGGTGTTGGTTGTTCCTAAGTTATCCACATGCTAGGTTGTCATTTGATGGTTGTGACATAAGTTAGAGTTGAAGTCCATTCTTCCTGGTGTGTTTGTCTGTTGGCGGAGCTTGGTGCCAGAGATTGATACACCTCCTCTTCATCATTCTCTATTACTTTCTAACATGTGAGGTCAGTGTTCATGGCTGCTATCCCTTTTGCACTGGGTGTGATATTTCTGGCTTGCATGCGCTGCTGTCCCTCTCCCTTAACTACCTGATATCTGAGAGAGGCAAGCTCATTGTGGTCTTCTTTAACTGTCACATTGTCCACATTCGGCAGTCAGTCATACCTCTTTCTTCCAACTCTTTTCTGTTGCATTTCGTCAATTTGCTGGTGCCACTTCAAGAATTCCTCTCTGATTATGACATCCTTTACCAGAAGAACTTGTGGTACTTGGCTTTTGTGAGTTCTTTCAGCAAGTGTGAGGTTTTGTCATCCTCTGTCGGTTCCAAGTCACTTACCACCACCACCACCACCACCACCACCCATGACAGTTCGCAACAAATGGAATAAAAATTCATAGAATAACTTGTTACAAACACGTTTAACGCTCGCATTGGCTACGACATTCGCAGCAGAGCGTTCATAAAGTGACATAGCAAGCTGTAAACTGACTCGATAATACAGAAGGGTTTTGGGAACCCCATTTCTAGTACTGAAGCACATGCAAACTTTTTATGCAGTAAAGTTCAGCCAGAGGTGTAAAATTAGTTTTGTGCTATTTCAGTTTCACGTAAGTAAACTATCAATATTTTACTAAGCCATAAAGTTCTTCACACATGAATGACTTGCCCTGCTGTGGTAGGGAAAAGAAGAGAACCAGTGGAAAAATGCTCCTATCAGAGCATAAAAAAAGGCGAATATACTCCTGTTAAGACTCTGACTGAAAAAAGTGGTACCAGCTGCCTCATTCTACTTTCCCAGCACCTTTTTGGATAAGTTTTTAAATTTGGACATGCAAAAAAAAATCACACATTTTGTATGCTGAGAGAGGAGGACCAGTGGCAGTGGGAATGAGATGGAAAAGTAATAAATACTGGAAGATGGTGGACAGTAGTTGTTATAGAAAGAGTGAAGGAGACAATGGCGAGGGACACAGTGGCAGTGGAACATAGTTGATAGAGACGGAACAGTGTTAGGAAGAAAGTGAAGGAGACAGTGCCAATGGGAAAGGAGTAAAGAGGAGGAGGAAGTGGAAGTGTGTGAGAGCCAGTAGTAATGAGAGACAGAGTCTATGACAATGATAGGGAGGAAGAGAGAGATAGTGGCATGAGAAGTGACAGAAGTGACAGCAGCAATGGGAAGGAATGAATGACATGGTAGTAGCAATAAAAGAGAGCAAGAGAGAGAGATATGACAGTGAGAGACACACGAAGATATGATGACAGCGAGTTGGGATGAATAAGTGAGAGAGGCCAAGTGGGAGTGGATGGGTATGAGCGACTTATAGGGATGACCTAGTGGCTGTGAACGACTTGTAGTTAGGGGCGCTTGTAGGAATGAGAGGTGAGTTGTAGAGAATTGCAACATGTTTGCATGCCGTAATATTTGGGAAAATTTTTAAAGATGCAGATGAAGTTATAAAGAGGCAGTGTGTTTTAAACAAGAACATATTTGCCTTTTTTGTGCTCTGATAGGAGTATTTTTCCACTGGTTCTCTTTTTCCCCCACACACAAGGCGAATGTCTCTCTCTTATTTAACTCGTGTTTCTTGCAGGAATGCCTACCTCCGTTAAACTTTCTGGGAATTATTTTCACTGAACAGGTCTGCACACTGTATAGTTGAGGCATATGGGAATAGACAAGCATGTAGATAAAACATAAGTATACACTTGGTTTGTGCGTGTGTGCGTGTGCGAGAGAGAGAGAGAGAGAGAGAGAGAGAGAGAGAGAGAGAGATATGAATCCTTGTATTTGCATTATTACCAGTGCTGGCAGAATCATGTTGGCACTCATCAAATTAGTAATTGTGTACTTAAGTGAAATATTACTACTTTTAGATACAGACAGTGAAGTAGAAGATTACTTGCCGGAGCAGACGGGGGAAAATTTGGCACTGCTACAGCAAGCAGGAGAACCAGTTGAAGATGAACAGCAGGATGATTCTATTATTCCAGAGGAGTTTGGACTTGAACTAGAGATGAGTGGTAATGATCCAACAGGTCAGCATGATTATATTCTCTGAGGAAATGTTGAACTATTTCATTTACTTTGGCCCCCCTCACACTCTATGTTTCTGCTGGAAAACAGGATCGAATTACAGTTTCAAGAAAAACATCTGTTACTGGCTGATCTTAACAAAACATGCACTCCCATTTTCCGCTTACTGCCTCACCTTAGTCCGGGGATTGAACTGAAATTTAACAGCCAGTGAAAAAAGATTTATTGACGAGTTTTAATCACTTATTTATATCAGTCATGTGTATTTCATCTGTCAGTTACATCATATCCCCAACAAAATTTACGCACATTGTCACCGTTAATGTCGGAGAAGATTTCTGGTGTTGTGTACCATATAAGCAGCCTATACAAATTTATAAAATAACACACATTCACTATGCTACCCTGAATTTTAGAATGATAATACTTGTGAATCATTATCAGTTAAGACCAGTATTAACAGAGCATACAGCAAAAACGTTGCAGAAATTCTAGATTACTCTGTGCACAGCAGTCTACTAAATGATAGCTCAGTACTATGCAGACATTTAAGCTTCATTATACAACAGAAACTTCAGAAACAAAGAATGCAGGAAGAAGTGTGTGAAGTGCCCTTCAGTTCTACTGATCACAGAATTCCTCTAAAGTACTTTCATAATCTTGATGTGCTTGTACTAGACATTTCTGGTCCCTCTGTTTCTAACATACACCTTGCATTCCATCAGGTTCCATTGATTCTGTGAATGTTCAGGATTTCGTGCTAGCCATTATGTTGACATGCAAAACTCACTTACACTTAAAGTAATTTCTTACTGAAAATAGGAACAGCAAGCAGTCACTGTTGATTGTACTCATTCAGAATGGAGCTAGTAGTGATTTTTAACTGACAGGGTAATCTTCACTCAGATATTTTCAAATATCCACCATCTCCTGATGTCAGTTTTTTACAAGACTCCATGTTTGTACAAAGACCATTTTCAAATGCAGTGCAGTGTGAAATCTGTGCAATTTTTCCCATAAATTTCTTCTAGTTTGTAGATCACATCGCAATGGAAAATGATAAACAAATGTTTGTCATTTATTATCATTACTTATTTTACCAATGTTTTGATCAGTATTGTAGGTAGCAGTCATAAGGGTACTTATTACCACTGGGGCAGGTAACTGTCAAATTTACTGTCTTTACACCTGCCCCTATAATTCCTTAAAATGTATGTATGTAACATTCTTCATATGATTGAATATCAAGAGTTGAGTGGAAGAGAGCTGAGGCTCTTCATTGATAGTAATTTAAGATTTAATTTTAATGGCTCACATCAGAGAATCAGGAGGGAACTGCTTATGTGAAGCAGTGCTTTTCTCAGTACATTTGTTGCCAGTTAGGACAGGTCAGTAGATGTGCCTTCAATGGAAGTGTTTATAGATGAATATGGTGGGCAGTCTTGTGACCTCAATGTGTTCCATATCCTGTACCATTGCTAGCTGAGACAATGAGATTATGTAGCCATCATCAGCTTCAATATTGGAAAGCTGCCTTACTATCCTGATAGGCCCTCATGTGATTTTACAATATGACATTATCTTTGATGGAAAATAATTATATGGGAAGCAAAATTCTACAGACATACTATGCAAATATATTTCTGTATACTTATTTTAACAGTAGATGCTTTTAAAGTTGTATGCAGATTATCTGTTTAATTAGTAATTTCTATGTAAACTGAGTACTTTTTCATCATGTTTAATTGACTGTTCATTTGTGTAGCCCCAGATTCGTTGGTGACACAGACTTCTTTTGTAACTGGAATGAATGCAATGCCATCCCACGAGGAGGGAAGTACAGATGGTCTCGACATCAGTGACTTCGATTTGTCAGCACCACCATCACAGCATGGAACTAACGGTGGTGATTTGCGCACAAAACAAGAACTAGAAATTGAACATTCAGACACAGATGAGGATGACATTGGAGAAATTCATTTTCAGAGTTCACACTTCAATGGTGACAGCTCTGAAGAAGAAGAAGAAGAGAAGGACTTTGTGCAGGGTCTTAGCTTTGATGCTGCCGAAGCAGACAAGACTGCAGGTCATCCAAGCAAGGCCACTGTGAGTGGAGGCCTGAGTGATATCTTGACATCAACTGCTGTGCAGGCTGTGGCGAGAAACATTGCAGATATTACTGCGATGGGACAGAGCTTAATTTCTACTGTGATAGGCACAGGTGCAGCTTCAGCTCAAGAAGCCAGTGCCCAAACTCCTCGGCAGCAGTCTAATGTTTCTTCTGTGAAACCCTCTGATCAGTGTTCCTCCTCATCTTCAGACAGTGATGACTTCGAGATGATTTCACAGGATGATCTCTCGTAACACATACTGCTCTATTTCATGGGTATGTTGTGTCCTTTTAATATCTGATCTTTATTTTGTAATATTTGCCCACTAATTGTATAAGTGGGGACAATTAATTTACAAAACTAGAAATATTTATACCAAAATAATTATTTTTTATTTCAGGACTTTTTGACAAAATTCAGTATTCTGAATACAAATTGTATTACATGATGATTTTTGTAACTTGCAGCAGTTGTAATCTAGAACCCAATAAAGTACTTAAAAATTTGTTGTGCTGTATATGCTGCAACAAATTATGCTTAAGTAAGAAATAAACCTTTTCCCTTTCAGTGAAATTTGGACAATATGAATAATAAACTGAATGTGATGTGTTGCAAAAAAAAGATAGAAATTAGTATTTTTCCAATTTCTATAAGATTGAATGTTTTAGTAGATTGAATATTAAAAAAGATTGTAAATATGTAAATACTCGTGGAAAAATACTTGATAGTTATTGCTGCTGTGCTTAGTGTTATGATTTTTGAGTGTTCCTTATGAATGTGAGATATTTTCCTGAATTGCTTCTGTCATTGTGATACTTTTAACATATCTTTTTATCAGATGAATTTATACAGCAGCACTCCAAAAGTCTGTCTGTAATTTATATTATGACAGTCTGTTTTGGGTAGCAGTATTTCTGTTATTTTTTAAAAACTTTTAGATCTGTTGAGTGTACATGTAGTTGCAGTATTGTTGTTTCCACTTTTTTATCAATAGTTACAGAGTAATTGACTGGTCCTATGGTATATCAATTTTTCTTAAGTGGAAGAAAATCTTTATATATTGCAGAGAATTTTATTAGTGTTCCAGCATAGAAAGTAAAATGAATCACTCTCTCTGGAATTTGAAGTACATGCTCCATATCCTCTCCTTTTCAAAAGCAGTGTGTAACTTATTTTTAAAAAAATGTAATTCGTGTATTTTTTATTATAAGTGTGAAGTGAAAATGTTACCTGTAATTTTGTTGTAATACAGAATAAGTATTTGCTGTGATTGAAATATTTGTAAGAAAATAAAAGCTAATTTATTGAACTGTACATATATATCAGTTAAGTTGCCTCTTAAAGATTATTGTTCGTACACACCCTGTAACTATCATTCTCACACACACACACACACACACACACACACACACACACACACACACACACACACACACCTCCCCTCTTCCACCCAATTTCTGTTGAAAAATGTAGTGCACAAAACACACAAGGTGGTACACTCAAATTATTTTCAACAGAAACAGAAAAATATGTAAAGATAACATCCGAGGTGCAAATATACTTCTTGAGTTTGCAGCTGTATAACATTGTGAAAATGTTACTGTATTCAGGGTGTATTTGTGGAAGAGGAAAAAAAATTCCCAGTTAAAAAATACACTTTCTCCCAGATGAAAATACACTTTTTCTGTGTTAAGTAGCAGTTTACTTTTCCTCGGAACTGTAAAACTTATTAAGCTTTCAGTGGTTGTGTTTTTATACACTGGCGTAAAATTTCCCGGCACTTTAGAAAACAAAACTCGGGGGAAAAAAACGCGTTTTGGAAAGATGTCTGATATCCAGCAACATGAACAGGGGTGTAAGCCAGTCTTACCTCATGTCAAACGATCTCGCCAGCTGACGACAGCAGATATTCAGAGCATAGGACACGAGATGTAGTCAGCCAATCGCAACATAACTGTTAAGTAGTGCGAACACACAAATAGAAAAGATAATGGTTTAAATTAATATACATAGTGTTGCTACAAGAAAAGAAAAGCTTTCACATGTAATATTGTTCTCTAAGATTAATAAGCTGCAAGAGAAGCTAAGCTTTCACACATAAATTTGGTATTTTTTGCGCATGTTACGCTTTAAGGTATATCACACAAATGTGCCAGTAAAATTTTTGACGATTACGTAAATGTCTGGTCTTCTGGGCTCGAAATTATTCTAAATGGTCATCCTCAGAGTTGATTTTTGAATGAGAGTCAAACGCTGTGTGATTTAAGAAATTCAACATACATTCGAGCACAGAGTTCATCTTGCGTAAAAGGAAATTTACTTTGAAAGTAACACTTTTCAAACAACCATTCAGAATATTTTTCCATGACCTGAGCCAGATAACATGCGTCGCTGCGCTTGCACAGCTACAATGACGCAGGAAGCCCATACATTCGTACAAGTAAATCATTAAAAGATCTTACATTGTCACAAGAGAAACAAGACATAAAGGATACTCCAAGAGCATGGGAGTTTGGTGAACCATACTAAAATGCATAATTTGGCTTAAAGTGCACTTTATGTCCAGATTCAGATGTAAATTTTGTTGGAGCACCAGTACCGTACTGTATTACCTCATGTTTGGTTTATATTATGGCATAATGCCATACGTGCTAGAAGATGAAAACGTGCACTTGCAGCACAGTTGAAACTAGCCAACAGTGTGAAATTAAACACACTGTCTCAGTAGAAAAGATTAATAAAAGTCAAATTTCTTTAACAAACTGACAAAAATAACTTCATTGTTCTGCAAGGCAATTAATGCTTGACCGTCAGAAAGGCGGAAATAAAATCTGCAACTAGTAACATATTTTATACTTACGTACAGGGTGTTTCAAAAATGACCGGTATATTTGAAACGGCAATAAAAACTAAACGAGCAGCGATAGAAATACACCGTTTGTTGCAATATGCTTGGGACAACAGTACATTTTCAGCCAGACAAACTTTCGAAATTACAGTAGTTACAATTTTCAACAACAGATGGCGCTGCGGTCTGGGAAACTCTATAGTACGATATTTTCCACATATCCACCATGCGTAGCAATAATATGGCGTAGTCTCTGAATGAAATTACCCGAACCCTTTGACAACGTGTCTGGCGGAATGGCTTCACATGCAGATGAGATGTACTGCTTCAGCTGTTCAATTGTTTCTGGATTCTGGCGGTACACCTGGTCTTTCAAGTGTCCCCACAGAAAGAAGTCACAGGGGTTCATGTCTGGCGAATAGGGAGGCCAATCCACGCCGCCTCCTGTATGTTTCGGATAGCCCAAAGCAATCACACGATCATCGAAATATTCATTCAGGAAATTAAAGACGTCGGCCGTGCGATGTGGCCGGGCACCATCTTGCATAAACCACGAGGTGTTCGCAGTGTCGTCTAAGGCAGTTTGTACCGCCACAAATTCACGAAGAATGTCCAGATAGCGTGATGCAATAATCGTTTCGGATCTGAAAAATGGGCCAATGATTCCTTTGGAAGAAATGGCGGCCCAGACCAGTACTTTTTGAGGATGCAGGGACGATGGGACTGCAACACGGGGCTTTTCGGTTCCCCATATGCGCCAGTTCTGTTTATTGACGAAGCCGTCCAGGTAAAAATAAGCTTCGTCAGTAAACCAAATGCTGACCACATGCATATTGCCGTCATCAATCCTGTGCACTATATCGTTAGCGAATGTCTCTCGTGCAGCAATAGTAGCGGCGCTGAGGGGTTGCCGCATTTGAATTTTGTATGGATAGAGGTGTAAACTCTGGCGCATGAGACGATACGTGGACGTTGGCGTCATTTGGACCGCAGCTGCAACACGGCGAACGGAAACCCGAGGCCACTATTGGATCACCTGCTGCACTAGCTGCGCGTTGCCCTCTGTGGTTGCCGTACGCGGTCGCCCTACCTTTCCAGCACGTTCATCCGTCACGTTCCCAGTCCGTTGAAATTTTTCAAACAGATCCTTTATTGTATCACTTTTCGGTCCTTTGGTTACATTAAACCTCCGTTGAAAACTTCGTCTTGTTGCAACGACACTGTGTTCTAGGCAGTGGAATTCCAACGCCAGAAAAATCCTCTGTTCTAAGGAATAAACCATGTTGTCTACAGCACACTTGCACGTTGTTAACAGCACACGCTTACAGCAGAAAGACGACGTACAGACTGCCTTGTCTTCTATATCTTTCACATCACTTGTAGCGCCATCTGTTGTTGAAAATTGTAACTACTGTAATTTTGAAAGTTTGTCCGCCTGAAAATGTACTGTTGTCCCAAGCATATTGCAACAAACGGTGTATTCCTATCGCTGCTCGTTTAGTTTTTATTGCCGTTTCAAAAATACCGGTCATTTTTGAAACACCCTGTAATTATGTGAATGTATTTTAATTCCCTTGATAGCTCCCGGCCACAGAAATCACTTTTGTTTTCATTTGATATGAAAGCAATAAACGAAAATGAAAGAGCAAAATCACTTAATGTTAACACGGGTCACGTGGAGACTACCACCTCCCCACTACAAATGGTTCAAATAGCTCTGAGCACTATGGGACTTAACTTCTGAGATCATCAGTCTTCTAGACTTAGAACCACTTAAACCTAACTAACCTAATGACATCACACACATCCATGCCCGAGGCAGGATTCGAACTTGCGACCGTAGCGGTCGCACGGTTCCAGACTGAAGGGCCTAGAACCGCTCGGCTACACCGGCCGGCTCCCCACTATAACTCAGACTGCTCTGTGCATCGAGTCCGGATCTAGGATATTACCGAACCGGGGCAATATTAGATAGTGGTGCTCCCCCTCCCTCGAACGTTTGAATCAGGACCCCAAAAATGTAGAAAATCGACCTTTCAAGAATATCTTCATTTTTTAGCGCGCATTTTTCTGAAGAGTCTGATACATAAAACATATATGTTCGAATGAACGTAAGACATGTTATTTGGTCATAAGTGCCAAAGTGCAGTGCCACGCCTCTTCACACAGCATTCTTCCATCGCACGTCTTTGTATTTCGGTCTGTGGAATTCAAACGTGCAATAAAAAAAAAAAAAACTCGCAATTAATAGTGGATGGGATTATTTGTAACCGGAAGAACAGGAACTCTCCAAAAAATTTGCAGTCTTTACTGCCTATTAGCTAGTAACTTGCGGTTTTGTGTGACGTAAAATTAAATGTAGGATACATAAAACCAGTAAAGACAAGATAGACAGTACACATTTCTTCTATCTTTAAGTCCTAGCATTTTTTTTCTCTTTTATCTTGCCACTGCTTTATATGGCATACTTTCCTTTCTGGGGAAGAATCTATTACCCCATCAAAGTTTTGCTACATGAAAAAACGAAATGTCGTTATCTAAACTAGAAAAGCTGTTCAATACAAATAGTACCCGAGACTGGTGTGGTTTCTCGATCTGATTACGTATATTTTGTCATTGTCTGCTAGATAAAACGGAATAGGCCTGCCTAATATTGCAGCAATTGTTACACACACCAAACAAATGAGACTGTTTTGGGACAAATAGTCATTTTTATAACGCGACAGAATATAATTCACGAAGTACCAAGATCAAATGCCTATTTGGCCTACTACAAGCAAAAAGTTTTACGTTAGGAAACAGTTTCACATTTCATCCAAACTCTCTAGCTTCTGAAGCATGAGATCGAAAAGTGTTAGTACGAAATTTTTATATAAATTTGGAATCGTCACATTCTTCCATAATTTGTGAGAGTCCCCGTTTCTTTTTCTTCCTCGTTCTAACAATCTTGTCATCACTAATTCTGTAACTATTCCTGCCAGTGTCAAAACTTATTCTCCGGTTAACTTCACTAACCCTGCCACAATCACCGATTTAGTTATCCCTCATTTATTCTCCGTGTTCGTACAACGCGTTTTCCGCGATGCTCTCAGAATAGAACTTGCCCTTACTATTGTAGCGGTCTGGTTAAAAATTTTCTGTCAAAATTTCATCTTCTTGGATACACGGAGAAGATAATATGTAATCATCGTTACCTGTTATTCATGTTAGTCGTTTATTTCCACTCTGGTAGTCTAGATCTATGGGTTTCACTAGTAATTATAACAACGCTGATAATTTGCAAACCCAGTCAACCCACATAAACAACAATTGGCATACACCCGTTTGGCATTATTCCGCTCAGCCCGTATAGCCCCATCCCCTTTTGTCTGCCAGAAAGTTTATTTCTAGATGTGACAGTGATTCCTCTGACAGAGACATCACGTGCACTATGCATGTTTTCGAAAATCAACTTATGATTCATTCATAAATGAACTTAGAAGTTGTTCAAAAACCAACAAAGATGCGTTTCAAAATTATATGATTAATCGATAGAGCAACGTGCACTGGATGCTAGGCGCTTTGTGAAACACGGTCTTTTTCCTCCCTGAAATCGCCGCCCGGGCCAAATACCCCAGTTTATCCCCACTCTAAGCCTGTTGCGCATATTGAATCTCACAGCTTAGGCGCACCAGTAAAATTTTTGCGTATAGCATCTGGCTGCTTGCTGCTATTGCTTATACTGCCATACTTCTGTAGCCAGAATCGGGAGAAGGTACTACTCATATGCAACTCAACTGCGCATGTGTGTGAGCTCACTAGCAACCGCTCAAACGAATCTAAAGCCTAGTTTACACGACGGCACTGGGTTGCGCCACTTGTTGCGTGGAATGAGTTGCACACAAATGGTTTTATATTTGACTGTCGACACGGCGAAACCAGTATACACTGCAGTTTCGTCGTTTTGTGGGTTCCAGAGTCGTGTCTGAAATGAAAGTTTTGGCAGGTGCATGTTGCATGAGTTGGGATGGAGTTAAAACTTGTTGCGTGGAATCGTTGCATAAGAAAAAAATAAGAAACGTGTTTCGATTCGTGACTGGATGAAGAAAAATCAGCATTATCAGTTAATGGCATTCTTGTGGACCTCAGCAAGGCATTTGACTCTCTGTCACAGGATACTACTAGAAAAACTGCACTGCTATGGTATTAGAGGCTCAGAACTATTTCTGATCAGATCCTATCTGAGCGACAGAAAATAAATTGTGCATTTTAGCAATATGAGGTCAAATGTCTTGGATATCTTGCAGGGTGTACCACAAGGCTCTGTGTTTGGACCTTTACTTTTTATAATATACGTAAATGACTTGCCCAGCACCATGTTATGTAAATCCACACTCTATGCAGATAACACAACTTTTGTTACAGCAGGGAAAGATTTAGGAAAATTAAACGAGGAAAGTGAGGCTCATCTCAGAGCAGCCATCAAGTGGTTCAACACAATGACTTGCATATAAATCATGATAAAAGTGTAAATATTCTCTTTAGCTTGTGTGTTAAGAGTGATAAGATTGATTGTGTCTCATCTAAACTACTTGGGATCCATCTTGATTCAAAATTGTCGTGGAAGTCATACCGATTATATTTGTACTAAGTTAGCACGTGTGACATATTTGTTGGGTAAACTAGGGTCATGTGTTAGTGGTAAGTTATTACTCAATGTATACTATGCCCTTTTCCACACCCATTTAACATATGCCACTTTGTTGTGGGGAAACTCACCCGCAGCAAAACAAGTTTTCATTTGGCAAATAATGAGTCTTGTAGACCATATTTCAAAAATCTAAAAATACTTACAGTTGCAGCCCTCTTTATACTAAGATGTCTGATACACACAAAAGAAAACCAACACAGTCACGAACTACGACAATCTATCCATCACCATGACACACATATAAAACAGCAAATTGACATCCCAGTTGCTAGACTAAAGAAAACTCAAGATAGTTACAGGTACATGGGAGTAAAACTATTGAACATGTTGCCAATAGAGGCACATAATGTGTCACTGAATGAGTTTAAAAGCGTCACAAAGAAATGGCTTAGAGAAAAAGCTTCTTACACAATAGAATAGTTTATAATGTGCACTAAAGATTTTAAGTACCGGTACTAATATAGTTTCACTTAGATTACACTTATACATGTAAATATAATGCAAATACCTTGTGCAGCATCAAGGACAAATTTTTGTATCTTATTAGACAATAATGATCTACAATATATTACACCATTTCTGTTAGTTATGTAAACTGTATATGTACACAAATGATGACATCAATTGCATTTTTAATGCCTAAAGATGGATAATAAAATAAATAAATAAATAAATAAAAAGACGTCAGCTCGGTTGCTCAGCATTCTTGCTGAAATAATTTGTAACGGAAGACACAAGAAGTTCTTTTAATTATCTTAGAATGTCACCTGAACTGTTCATGTTTCTTCTAAATAAAGTTAATTATGTGATAGGGAATAAAGATACTGTAATGCATGACGCACTTCGCCAGAACTGAAATTACATGTCGCATTGCGTGCATTACAATCGAGAACACTCGACATGCTATAACATGCGGATTTAGTTGGCGATGGCTCTTTTTCATTAACACCAATAATTATTAACATTAACAGTAATAATTATTAACATTAACAGCAGTAATTATTCGAACAGGTCGCATTAAAAATAGAATGGTTTGCAAACTACTCTCTTGAAGATAGATCTGTACAGTGGCAATATTTCAAAGTTCAAACATACGTGAATGGGGAGCACTGCTACGACATTTTAAATAGATGAATATTGAATAAAGAATGCAGCTTCTTCATTTTTGTAGCCTTGCCTCCTGTCAACAATATTTCTAAAAAAAAAAAAAAAAAAAAGTCAGCCAACTCGAACGATGGGATTTTAGTCTTGTAGATGAGGGTATTTCCACAGCAAGAATTACATTTGCTTGCATTTTTCTTAATTTAGTTGTATATGTGCTTCTAATTCAATAAATTTTGCCCTGCAGCTCATATACGTTATGATCGCACTTGAAGGACTCATGAGCAGCAATATATTACTTATTTTTGTAATCAGCATCACTGAAATCCCAAAAACACATATGCAATGCGTAGATATCCAAAAGGCGAACATTATTCTCTGTTCCTCACTGCATATTTCAGTTTACCTACACAATACAAACACACACAACCTCAAAACTCATGCAACTAGTGTCGCCAAAGTTGGAACATGCCAAAAGTGTTTAAGCCTAATTTACACGATGACACTAAGTTGCAGGCAATTGTGCTACTGGCCACTGCACACGCACGTCGCGCATTTGTGGAACTTTTTGGTGAAACTAAACACTTTCGGCATGTTCTAACTTTGGCGACACTAGTTGCATGAGTTTTGAGATTATGTGTGTCCGTAGAGTGTAGCCAAACTGAAATATGAATTGGGGAACAGAGAATAATGTTCGTTTTTTTGGATATGTAAGCTTTACATAGGTGTTTGTAGGATTTCAGTAACGCCAATTACAAAAATAGCACGTGCCGCTGAGACCGTCATGTGCGATCAATCATAACATAGATGCTTTGACAATATCTGAGGTGCAGGGCAAAATTTATTGAGTTTGCAGCACATATAAAACTGAATTAAGAAAAATACAAACAAGACCCCCTCCAACCACTCCTGAGCTCACCGTCCCTGTCCGTCCTTTGGACGCCCCCACCCCTCCTGGCAATTCCCAGCTTCCCCCCCCCCCCCCCCCCCTACACACACACCGCTGAGGACATCATCAGGTTCCTCACCATTGTCCTGCAAAACTTCCACCCTTTCCAGCGCCCTCACACCCTCCAACAGGTCTCCCTCGCCGCCCGTTCCATCTTCCACCTAAAAATGTATGCCACTTACTCCCACAACCAGGCCCACTTCACCTTCCCTCGTCTCGACACCCTCGTCTAAACCCCTGTCATGGTGCGACAGCACTGTATCCTGTTCAACAACATCCGTTCCCTTCCCGCCAACAAGAACCTCTTTATGCACACCCTTGCCACCGACCACGTGGGTGCCTTCCTCCTCAATGAAACCTTCCTCCAACCGCACCACACCGTCCACACTTCGCCCTACCTTCTCCACCGCTCCGATAATCCCCTCCCGATTGTGCATGGCAGAGTTGCCATTGGCCACCACTGCCAGATCCCGGTTCGGCTCCAACCTCTCCTTCCCGACCCCACTGAACACCTGATCCTTAGTCTCTTCTTCCCCGCCCTTACCATCACCTGCGCCACCATCTATGTCCACCCTAATGCCCCTATTCCTTTCGACTTCCTCTCCCACATTGATCATACCTTCTCCTCCTACGTGATCGCTGCTGACCTCAACATCCATAGTCGCTCCACCACCCACTTACAGCAGTGGCATCGGTTCCTCTCCACCCTCCAAGGTGACCTCGTCCCCATTCCCCAGCACACCCGCCCCGAATCCAACTCCACTCCCGATGTCATCCTCTCCTCCCCCAACCTCCTTGGCCGCATAGTGGTGGATGTCCTGGATCCCATTGGTAGTGACCATCTCCCTGTCCTCCTCACCGTTTCACACGGTCGTTGCCCCCGCCCCAACCCTCGTAATGACCCTCCCCCGAAGTACGTCCATGACTATTACTGTGCCGACTGGAATGCCTACCGGGATACCCTCTCCACCCGGGTCGAATGCCACCCCTTCACCTACCACCACCCTGACGATGTTACTCATGCCGCCTCCTTTCTCCAGCAGACCTTGTCTGATGCCGTGGAGGCCCACATCCCTACTGTCACCATCCACCCCCACCGTACTACCTAAGCCCCTCAGGCCGTCCTCCTCCTCCGTGAATCCCGCGATCTCTACCATGCCTTCCTCCACACACGTGACCCGGACACACTACGACGCCACCGGTAACTCCAGCGACACATCCGAAACTTGCTCGCAGCTAAGAAACGCTGGGACTGGAGACAGACATGCACCCATTTAAATGCTACCCTACCTATACACTCGTCCAAGTACTGGTCAGCCTTCCGTCGCCTTACCGGAACTAATCCCTCCCCTTACTATCCTCTTCTCCATGATGATCACCCCTTTCCTGACACCCTTAGTAAGGCCAATCACTTTGCCTCCTACCTTTCTGATGTCTTCTCCATCCCCGACAATCCCCAGTTCGATTACTCCCTCTTTCCGGATGTCCGCGATTGAACTGATACCTCTGTCCCTCCCCTTGCACCTGGTTTCCAGTACTTGGACAACATTGCACACACGGAACTCAATGCCCCTATCGCTACACAGGATCTCATTGCTACACTCTGCACAAAACGCAACACCGCTCCTGGTCACGATCGTGTCACCTACCGCCACCTTCGTGAAGCTCCTGTCTCTTTCCTCTCCAACCTGGCCAGGCTCTACAATGTAGTCCTGTCCACCGGCTACTACCCCGACCTGTGGAAAACCTCCTGTATCCTGATGTTCCTTAAACCTGGTAAACCGCCGCCCGCCGTCTCCTCCTATCGTCCCATCAGCCTTACCTCGGTCTTCAGCAAGGTCCTGGAATCCATCCTCACCTGACGCATCCATTAGCATCTCTGCCAGCAACACCTCCTTCCTGTTACCTAGTGTCCTGCTCTTCCGATGACCTTCTTCTCCACCTCACTCATCTCCTTTCCGCACAGCTAAATTCCCGTCGCTCCGCAATCTTCCTCTCCCTGGACCTCGAATGTGCCTATGACCGCGTATGGCATTCCGGTCTCCTCTTCAAGCTCCAAACCTTCGCCCTTCCCATTAACTACGTCCATCTGACCGGCTCCTTTCTCTCCCACCGTCCTTCCTACATCACCATCCATAACACGGATTCCTACACCTTTTTTCCCTCCGCCGGTGTGCCCCAAGGCTCCGTCCTCTCCCCCCTTCTGTACCTTATGTATACGGCGGACATGCCGCCGCTGTCACCCCCCCGTCCACCTTCTCCAGTTTGCTGATGACACCGCCTTCCTTGCCCTCGCCCCCACCCTGCAGCATTCCCAACACCTTCTCCAATCCCATCTTGACCGGTTCACCGCTTGGAGCAACCAGTGGTTGCTCAAGGTCAATTCCTCCAAAATCCAGGCGATCATTGTAGGCAAAACCACTCCTTCCTTCCGCCTCCTTGATTTCTATCTCACCATCTATGGCCGTCCTATCGCCCTCACCCCCACCCTTAAGTACCTTGGCGTCACCCTCGACCGTCGCCTCCCCTGGATCCTCCATCTCCGGACAATCCAAGCCAAGGCACGCTCCTGACTCCGTCTCCTCAAGCTCCTTTCCGGCCGTACGTGGGGTCTGGACCCCTCCACCATACTCCACACCTATAAATCCCTCATCCGCCCTATCCTCTGTTACGCCCATCCTGCCTGGATCTCCGCCCCCTCCCCCCTACCTTTTACAAATCCCTTCAGATCCTTGAATGCAATGCTCTCTGCCTCGCCTAACGCACCCGTCTCCCCTCCCCCACGCGGATCCTGTATGACCTCATTCCGTTCCCCCACCTCTTCCTTTTCCTTGAACGGATATGGATCCTGTACACCTCCCGAAAACTCGATCCTCCTCACCCGTTTGTCTCCCCATCCTCTCCCACCCCTGCCCGCTGCCGCGCCTGTATTCCCACGTCCCACCCAGTCTCCATCTCTCCACCCTCCTTACCCTCTCCCAAGGTGGCTTCCACCAGCTCCCTCTCTCTGATGATGCCCTCCTCCCCTCCATCTACCCCTCCTACCAACTTTGATCCTCCCTCCCTCTTCCTGTGTTTGCTCCTTTGGGCACCCTCCCTCCCTTCTCTCCCTCTTCCCTCCCTCCTCCATTTCTCCCCACTCCTCCCCGGGCTTCCCCTCCCTTGTCCCCCTACTCCCCCCCCCCATCTCCTCAGCCGTTGGCATCTTTGTTCTCCCCTCTCCCCCCCCCCCCTCACTCTTCTTCCCCTCTTGGCAGGTCCGCGGACTCGCACACGCTACGTGGACATTCGCACGCCGGAAATCATCACCATCAGTGTCTCGTGTATGCGTCGTGTTTAGTGTTCAGTGTTCACCGTCGCACTCCCTCGTTCACCTGTGCCATCGCCATCTTCAGTGTTTGTGCGTCGTGTCAACAGTTTGAGTGTGGATTATCGTCAAGTGTGAACGGCTCCGTGTTTTCTTTATGTGTCTACTGTTTTATTACCCACCGTTATGTGACTTATGTGTATTCTTTCTGTTGTTTATTTATCTATTCTATGGCTGAAGAGCGACGTAACATGCTGCTGACAGCCTGCCTGTTTGTACAGTTTGAAAATAACAATAAAGAAAAAAAAAAAAAAAAGAAAATACAAACAAGTGTAACTCTAGCTGTGGCAATGCTCTCGTCTACAAGACAGCAAGTTGGCCATCTCTTTGTTAAGGAATATTGTTGACAAGAGCGAAGACTATACTAATTCAAGAAGCTGCATTCTTTATTCAATATTCATCTATTTAAAACGTCACTGCAGTGCTCCCCATTCACGTATGTTTGAACTTTGAAATATTGTCACTGTACAGATCTATCTTCAAGAGAGTAGTTTGCAAACTGTTCTCTTCTTAATGTGGCCTGCTTCGAATAATTATTTATGCTAATGTTAGTAATTATTACTGTTAATGTTAATAACAATTGGTGTTAATGAAATAGCGTCATCATAAACTAAAACCGTATCTTATAGCATGCCTAGTGTCCTTGATTGTAATGCACGTAATATGATACTCAGTTCTAGCGATAGTCCTTCATGCATTGCAATACCTTTATTCCTTATCATATAATTAACTCTATTTAGAAGAAACTTGAACAATTCTGGTTACATTCTAATATAATTAAAAGAACTTCTTGGGTCTTCCGTTATAAATTATTTCAACAAGGATGCTGAGCAACCAAGCTGACATCTTTTCTTCATCCAGTCACAAATCGAAACACGTTTCTTATTTTTTTTCTTATGCAGCAATTCCACGCAACAAGCTTTAACTCCATCACAACTTGTGCGACGTGCAGCTGTCAAAACTTTCATTTCAGACATGACTTAGGGACCCACAAAATGACAAATCTGAAGTGTGTACTGGTGTCACCATGTCTACAGTCATATATGAAACCACTTGCGAGCAACTCATTCCACGCAACAAGTGGCGCAACCCAATGTCATTGTGTAAACTAGGCTTTAGTTTCACCGACGAGTTGCAAAAACATGCAGCATGCATGCGCAGTGGCCAGTAGCGCAGTTGTGACGTCACACTCATCAAAGGCAATTTGTATTATGAAGCATTGCATAGTCTTTCCAAAGCCTTTGACACATTTTGCTGTTGGCAGACGCTTGTATGAGCACTGTGTTTTGTTGTTGTATGTGGTGCATATCCGTTGCAACTTAAGTTTTATTTTCTTTTTTTCTCTCATTCATGTTTTATTGCTGCATTATTATTATGCAGTAGCGAGATACAGTAATATCCTTTGTTAGAGAATTGGTTCTTACCAGTCAAAGTTAAAAAAATTTAATTGAAAACTAAGACAATGAAAAATTCCCGGAATTCTAAAAAGTTCCCGGGTTTTTCCCGGTTTTCTCCCGGATGAAAAAATTCCCAGGTTTTTCCCAGGTCGTATACACCCTGTGTATTTCATTGACACAACTGTTTTATCTTCAGTAGGTGATGGTAGTTGCTGTCGTCACTGGTGCAAGATGTGACTGGTGACAATTTTGTGGCAGGATTGAAATTTATGGTGCAGGAGCATGGATTACGTGTACGTGGGGAAACGTTCACAGTTGTATGGAAGTGGTACATATAGTACCCCCCTAGCGGGAGCTGAGGAAAGGCCTTCTGCACATGTGCTGTGGGCAATGATTGTGGTGCTGAACATTCCTGTGGATAAAGGCTGAAATAAATCTGTGCAATGTGCTCCATCGGGTCATACATGGGAGAATCTTATTTCTCCTATTTTAATTTAATGACAGGTAGTGCTTAGTTGAAAGCCCACATCCCTGTTAAGATTGTCCACCATACACATATGTATGGCCTCATTAAAAATACAGTTACAGAATGATGATGCTAAGGATAAAACTTCAGTCTCCTTGTAAAATATACAGTACTCTCTATTCTTTGCTCTGCTATCACTGATTCATCAGGTTGACCCAGGCATACATGAGGTGTTAAACACAATGTTCTTGCCTCTTGCATGTCTGCCCAGTATAATATGCCCATCATTGACATTGATCTGATATATACCATGTTTTCCACGGACAAATCGTCTTTGATGGATCACAACAAATTCTTCATTGTCCTGGTGGATGAAAAATGCACTTGATGTTATGCCTCTTTATGTTCTTCCTGTTCTTGAAGACATGCTACCAAAATGAGACAAGAAAGTCATTGCAGTCTGTGCCTCAGCATTTCATTTATATCTTTACACTGAACTTGCTATGTTTATCTGAATAACTGTTCTGTTGGAACACTGTTCTTAAGTGTTACAGCTCACGTGGGAGTCTGTTGAGATCTGAGATCAAGTGCTTGATGTGGCAGGAAGACAGCTTCTGGCTTGCAAATATAACTCTGTGCAAGTTGGTTTGTGGTTGACGCTGTATCCCTGTGGCTTTTCTTTTAACCATCTAGGAATGGTAAGCTGCCAGTTTTCCATGTACATGGTGAACTGAATATTTGGGTGAAGCAAGTTCAAATGCTGTAGAAACATAGATATTGTCTCCATTCCATGAGACACATGCTGACAGCAGTGCTTTCTCATCAATCTTAATAAAATAGTTGACACCATGGAACATAGGACTTCTTATGGTGACATTCACTTGTTCAAAATACTCATTACTGAATAACAAACACACTGAGGTGCTAGGAAGATAAATGTCTAATGCATTATTAATTATTAGAATAATTCATGCTAATTAAAGTGAGGACTGGCTGATCCTGAACTGTTCTTTCAAGCCAGTGGCTTTCCCCAAGCTGCAGTAATTCTGTGTTTTCCATGTAAACATGCAACTATCTGAAATAAAATAGGTGATTTCCAATGTCAGTACAATCCAAAAGAACAATTGGATGAGGAACTAGTATATACACTCAAGTCTTTCATCACTTGAAGACCACACAAAAAGTTACAAATAAAGGACATGAGCTTTATTTATAGAACTAATAAAAGCAAAGGGGAATGGTCGAACAAGCAGATGTTTTTTTTTCTATTAGCTTAGCTGTGTGTAGCAATCTGAAATATGATTATGAGTCGCGATAGGCACAACAAAAAGAAACGCTTGTCATGATGTTGTAGGGCAGATTGTACTGAGACATAAATGTTAAGAAAAAAATGCGATACGTTGTGCCGTTTCTGAGTTATTTAGCATTGGAGTTAGCCAATCGGGGCATCGCGCGGTCACATTCAAGCGGCCTGCCAGGGGCGGTGTTGCCTAACGAGTGCTTTGTTTGGTTAGCAGAAACTTGAATTCGTGCGCGCGTCGACCTTATTGGCTAACTTCAATGCTAAATAACTCAGAAACGACGCAACGTATTGCATTTTGTTTCTTAACATTTATGTCTCAGTACAATCTGCCTTACAACATCACGACAAGCGTTTCAGACACTGTGCCAAGATGTGCTGGCCGTGCACCAAGGCATGTTCAGCCACAGGGTGATCCTCATTACCAACAAACACTGTCTGCCTGTGTCCATTCATGCGAATGGACAGTTTGTTGCTGGTCATTCCCACATAGAAAGCTTCACAGTGTAGGCAGGTCAGTTGGTAAATCACGTGGGTGCTTTCACACGTGGCTCTGCCTTTGATCGTGTACACCTGCCGGGTTACAGGACTGCAGTAGGTGGTGGTGGGAGGGTGCATGGGACAGGTTTTACACCGGGGGCGGTTACAAGGGTAGGAGCCAGAGGGTAGGGAAGGTGGTTTGGGGATTTCATAGGGATGAACTAAGAGGTTACGAAGGTTAGGTGGATGGCGGAAGGACACTCTTGGTGGAGTGGGGAGGATTTCATGAAGGATGGATCTCATTTCAGGGCAGGATTTGAGGAAGTCATATCCCTGCTGGAGAGCCACATTCAGAGTCTGATCCAGTCCCGGAAAGTATCCTGTCACAAGTGGGGCACTTTTGGGGTTCTTCTGTGGGAGGTTCTGGGTTTGAAGGGATGAGGAAGTGGCTCTGGTTATTTGCTTCTGTACCAGGTTGGGAGGGTAGTTGCGGGATGCGAAAGCTGTTTTCAGGTTGTTGGTGTAATGGTTCAGGGATTCCGGACTGGAGCAGATTCGTTTGCCACGAAGACATAGGCTGTAGGGAAGGGACCGTTTGATGTGGAATGGGTGGCAGCTGTCATAATGGAGGTACTGTTGCTTGTTGGTGGGTTTGATGTGGACGGACGTGTGAAGCTGGCCATTGGACAGATGGAGATCAACGTCAAGGAAAGTGGCATGGGATTTAGAGTAGGACCAGGTGAATCTGATGGAACCAAAGGAGTTGAGGTTGGAGAGGAAATTCTGGAGTTCTTCTTCACTGTGAGTCCAGATTATGAAGATGTCATCAATAAATCTGTACCAAACTGGGTATGCAGGCCTGGGTAACCAAGAAGGCTTCCTCTAAGCGACCCATGAATAGGTTGGCGTACGAGGGGGCCATCCTGGTACCCATGGCTGTTCCCTTTAATTGTTGGTATGTCTGGCCTTTGAAAGTGAAGAAGTTGTGAGTTAGGATAAAGCTGGCTAAGGTAATGAGGAAAGAGGTTTTAGGTAGGGTGGCAGGTGATTGGCGTGAAAGGAAGTGCTCCATCGCAGCGAGGCCCTGGACGTGCGGGATATTTGTGTATAAGGAAGTGGCATCAAGGGTTACAAGGATGGTTTCCGAGGGTAACAGATTGGGTAAGGATTCCAAGCATTCGAGAAAGTGGTTGGTGTCTTTGATGAAGGATGGGAGACTGCATGTAATGGGATGAAGGTGTTGATCTACGTAGGCAGAGATACGTTCTGTGGGAGCTTGGTAACCAGCTACAATGGGGCGGCTTGGATGATTGGGTTTGTGAATTTTAGGAAGAAGGTAGAAGGTAGGGGTGCGGGGTGTCGATGGGGTTAGGAGGTTGATGGAGTCAGGTGAAAGGTTTTGTAGGGGGCCTAAGGTTCTGAGGATTCCTTGAAGCTCCGCCTGGACATCAGAAATGGATTAACATGGCAAACTTTGTATGTGGTGTTGTCTGAAAGCTGACGCAGTCCCTCAGCCACATACTCCCAACGATCAAGTACCACTGTCGTGGAACCCTTGTCCGCCGGAAGAATGACGATGGAACGGTCAGCCTTCAGATCACGGATAGCTTGGGCTTCAGCAGTGGTGATGTTGGGAGTAGGATTAAGGTTTTTTATGAAGGATTGAGAGGCAAGGCTGGAAGTCAGAAATTCCTGGAGGGTTTGGAGGGATATGAAATGGAATGACTACATAGGCTCAGTCACAGGTAAAGCAAGTGGTAGGCTTCAATTTATTGGTATAATACTGGGGAAGTGCGATCAGTCTAAAAAGGAGATTGCTTACAAGTCACTCATGCAGCTGGTCCTAGAATATTGCTCACATGTGTGGGACCCATACCAAATGGGACTAACAGGGGATATTGAATGTATCCAGAAATGGGCAGCATGAATGGTAACAGGTTTGTTTGATCTGTGGAATATTGTCATGGAGGTAGTAAAAAAACTGAACTGGCAGACTCTTGAAGATAGACATAAACTATTCCGAGAGAGTCTACTTACAAAGCTTCAAGAACTGGCCTTAAATGATGTCTCTAGGAATGGAATACACTACATCCCCCTATGTATTGCTCACATAGGGATCGTGAGGATAAGATTAGAATAATCACAGCACACACACACAGGCATTCAAATGGTTCTTTCCACACTCCATTCATAAATGAAACAGGAAGAAATTCTAGTAACTGCTACACTGGGATGTATCCTCTGCCAATCATTTCATGGTGGTTTGCTGAGTATCAAAGTAGTTGTAGATGTAGATGTAGACGTCAACGGCTGACAGTGGCTCATCTTACCAAAACACGCAGACTGTGAATTAGGTAGCTGATGGCAGTCGCAGCTGGAGAATATGAAGTCTGCCTTCTCTTTCTATTTAGCGCTTTAATATAGACATCCTTCCAGCGGTAGCAAGGCTTGTATCATCAGTCATCTTTCCTGCCTAACATGAAGACTTTACTCTATGAAAGCCTTAAGTGAAGTCATCACTGTGCAAAGACCTGAAACAAACTGTACTTAACCAAACTCTAAAGCGACGTGTTTACTCTACCACTGCCTGAAAAGAAGTGTGTTTTCCAAAAGCAATCCATAAGTCAGCTGTCTTGCTGCCAGAACTGGAAGTTGTTGCCCAATGAGTGCCGAGATTCCGAGTTCAGATGAATGACAAATACGTAACAGCATTAAGCAGTCTCCCACTCGATTATATTATTCTGAAATTGATGAATGAAAAACTCTGATCATAGGCATAGCGTGAAAGTGGGCTCTCCTGAAATGACAGTATGACCCAATCAGAAGGCACTATCCTGAAAGTTCAAACCGAACATTACTCTGAGATAACACAACAAACATTTACATGCCCTGAGGGAAACCATAAGTGTGTAGAACTCTTATCTGGCGAAAAGGCTTCTGTGAGGAATTCCGTGTTTCTTTTGACAGAACATGTGTTCCACAATGCTTCTGAAGAGCAGGCTGGGGAAATGAGAAGGCCAGCCTCACTAACTGCAGACAAGCACCTGCCCACAGCCCAACAATTTTATGGGGACAAATTCCTCTTAAAAGGACACTTATCTTGCACATCCAACTTGTGAACTTTCGGGTCTACAAAACATCCACCAGCTACATACGATAAGAAGAAAAACAAATGGCAAAATGAAAAACAGTCACACATGCTAATCCAGATCTCCAATTACAGAGCAGTGTGCCTGAACAACTGCTTGATCAAGGAAATTTGCTTACCATCCTCTGAAATATGTTAGTGAAAATTTATAGAGAAAAATGTTCACGTTACAAATTGTTCATTAACAACATAATTAGACATCCAGCAGTGGACCATACTTTTGGAATTTCGAGAAAGTTTTACTGACCTCATCAGGTGTGATTTAATCCCAATGAAACAAAGGCCCTTCAGACGGTTGGGGACCAGGAAGGTCCCTTGCAGATGTGTCTGTGACCTTAATTTTGCTCCAAATTCTGTGACTGATGTGACAAAGTATTCATTCAATCTGGGTGGATCATGCAAAATTTGACATACCATGCTGCTTTACAATTATTTGGAGCACCTTTGATGTTACTTTCACATGCAACTTTGTTGGCTTTTATCAGCTTAACTTTGTAGTACTTTTTACTCCCAAAAGCATTGTAAACCAAATCCTCTGCGCAGCCCTTCAATTATCCTCACTGTCATATATTCAATAGAGTATGAGCAATTTTCTCTAATTTCTGCCAGTTCATTTTTTAAAAAAGTCATTAAAATTATTTTAAAATCTAATTTTTCCTGTTTGACACTCATATACAGATTCCCAATTTGTTTTCTTTAACTTGTCAATGAGTAACATAATGTGCTCCTCTCTTTGACCTTTTAGCCATGCCACACTAAATTCATTTGAAAAAGTTGGTTGTGTATGATAAAGTGTTAAAAACAATGGAATGTGATCTGCAAATACTGTGTCAGCCACACATTTTCCTCTGTGCAAATTAACAATAATTTCGTGTAAACATGCATCATTATCAGTAGGACACTTGTTTGTGAAGTGTAAGTTTAAACATCTTAAAATATTCAAAAATGTTCTGTAGTCTTGTTGTTTTGAATCTCCCATTCAATATTAAAATCTCCACAAATAAACAACCTTTATTTCACTCTTAAAAATCTGTTAATCATTAATTCAAACTGTTCAAAAATACATTTATATGTATCTCCATCCCCTCCCCCCCATGAACCATGGACCTTGCCGTTGGTGGGGAGGCTTGCGTGCCTCAGTGATACTGATAATTGTACCGTAGGTGCAACTACAACAGAGGAGTATCTGTTGAGAAGCCAAACATGTGGTTCCTGAAGAGGGGCAACAGTCCGGATGATTGACTGATCTGGCCTTGTAACACTAACCAAAACGGCCTTGCTGTGCTGGTACTACGAACGGCTGAAAGCAAGGGGAAACTACAGCGTAATTTTTCCCGAGGGCATGCAGCTTTAATGTATGGTTAAATGAGTATGGCTTCTTCTTGGGTAAAATATTCTGGAGGTAAAATAGTCCCCCATTCGGATCTCTGGGTGGGGACTACTCAAGAGGACGTCGTTATCAGGAGAAAGAAAACTGGCGTTCTACGGATCGGAGCGTGGAATGTCAGACCCCTTAATCGGACAGGTAGATTAGAAAATTTAAAAAGGGAAATAGATAGGTTAAAGTTAGATATAGTGGGAATTAGTGAAGTTTGGTGGCAAGAGGAACAAGAGTTCTGGTCATGTGAATACAGGGTTATAAGTACAAAATCAAATAGGGGTAATGCAGGATTAGGTTTAATAATGAATAAAAAATAGGAATGCATCTAAGCTACTACAAACAGCATAGTGAACGCGTTATTGTGCCAAGGTAGACATGAAGCCCATGTCTACCACAGTATTACAAGTTTATATGACAACTAGCTCTGCAGATGACAAAGAGATTGATGAAATGTGTGATGAGATAAAAGAAATTATTCAGATAGTGAAGGGGGACGAAAATTTAATAGTCATGGATGACTGGAATTCTATAGTAGGAAAAAGAAGAAATGTAGTAGGTGAATATGGAATGGGGAAAGCAGCCTGGTAGACACACAGAGCATAACTTAATCATAGCTAACACTTGGTTCAAGAATCATCAAAGAAGGTTATATACATGTAAGAGGCCTGGAGATACTGGAAGGTTTCAGATAGATTATATAACGGTAAGACAGAGATTTAGGAACCAGGTTTTAAACTGTAAGACATTTCCAGGGGCACATGTGGACTATGACCACAATCTATTGGTTGTGAACTGTAGATTACAACTGAAGAAACTGCAAAAAGGTGAGAATTTAAGGAGGTGGGACCTGGATAAACTGACTGAACCATAGGTTGTAGAGAGTTTCCGGGAGAGGATTAGGGAACGACTGACAAGAATGGGGGAAAGAAATACAGCAGAAGAAGAATGGGTAGCTTTGAGGGATGAAATAGTGAAGGCAGCAGAGGATCAAGTAGGTAAAAAGACAAGGGCAATTAGAAATCCTTGGGTAACAGAAGAAATATTGAATTTAAATGATGAAATGAGAAAATATAAAACTGCAGTAAATGAAGCAGCCAAAAAAGAATTCAAACATCTCAAAAATGAGATCGACAGGAAGTGCAAAATGGCTAAGCAGGGATGGCTAGAGGACAAATGTAAGGATGTAGAGGCCTATCTCACTAGAGGTAAGATAGATACTGCCAACAGGAAAATTAAAGAGACCCTTGGAGAAAGGAGAACCACTTGTATGAATATCAAGAGCTCAAATGGAAATCCAGTTTTTTCAAGGAAGGGAGGGAAAGCAGAAAGGTGAAAGGAGTATACAGAGGGTCTATACGAGGGCGATTTACTTGAGGACAATATTATGGAAATGGAAGAGGATGTAGATAAAGATGAAATGGAAGATATGATACTGCGTGAAGAGTTTGACAGAGCACTGAAAGACCTAAGTCGAAACAAGGCCCCGGGAGTAGACAACATTCCATTAGAACTACTGACAGCCTTGGGAGAGCCAGTCCTGACAAACCTCTACCATCTGGTGAGCAAGATGTATGAAACAGGCGAAATACCCTCAGACTTCAAGAAGAATATAATAATTCCAATTGGAAAGAAAGCAGGTGCTATCAAAATACTAACACGAATTCTTTACAGACGAATGGAAAAACTGGTAGAAGCCGACCTCGGGGAAGATCAGTTTGGATTCCGTAGAAATGTTGGAACACGTGAGGTAATACTGACCCTACGACTTATCTTAGAAGAAAGATTAAGGAAAGGCAAACCTACGTTTCTAGCATTTGTAGACTAGGAGAAAGCTTCTGACAATGTTGACTGGAATACTCTCTTTCAAATCCTGAAAGTGGCAGGGGTAAAATACAGGGAGTGAAAGGCTATTTACAATTTGTACAGAAACCAGATGGCAGTTATAAGAGTCGAGGGGCATGAAAGGGAGGCAGTGGTTGGGAAGGGAGTGAGACAGGGTTGTGGCCTATTCTTGACATTATTCAATCTGTATATTGAGCAAGCAGAAAAGGAAACAAAAGAAAAATTTGGAGTAGGAATTAAAACCCATGGAGAAGAAATAAAAACTCTGAGGTTTGCCGATGACATTGTAATTCTGTCAGACACAGCAAAGGACCTGGAACAGCAGTTTAACGGAATGGACATTATCTTGAAAGGATAGAAGATAAACATCAACAAAAGCAAAATGAGGATAATGGAATGTAGTCAAATTAAGTCGGGTGATGCTGAGGGGATTACATTAGGAAATGAAACACTTAAAAGTAGTAGATCAGTTTTGCCATTTGGGGAGCAAATTAACTGATGATGGTCGAAGTAGAGAGGATATAAAATGTAAACTGGCAATGGCAAGGAAAGCGTTTCTGAAGAAGAGAAATTTTTTAACATGAAGTATAGATTTAAGTGTCAGGAAGTTGTTTCTGAAAGTATTTGTATGGAGTGTAGCCATGTATGGAAGTGAAATGTAGGCGATAAATAGTTTGGGCAGGAAGAGAATAGAAGCTTTCGAAATATGGTGCTACATAAGAATGCTGAAGATTCAATTGGTAGATCACATAACTAATGAGGACGTACTGAATAGAATTGGGGGAAAGAGAAATTTGGGGCACAAATTGACTAGAAGAAGGGATCAGTTGGTAGGACATGTTCTGAGGCATCAAGGGATCACCAGTTTAGTATTGCAGGGCAGTGTGGAGGGTAAAAGTCGTAGAGGGAGACCAAGAGATGAATACACTAAGCAGATTCAGAAGGATGTAAGTTGCAGTAGGTACTGGGAGATGAAGAAGGTTGCACAGGATTGAGTAGCATGGAGAGCTGTATGAAACCAGCCTCTGGACTGAAGACCCCAACAACAACATATCTCTATTTGGAGACATATAGGCTAACGGTTATTATATTTTCTTCAGTCAGTCTCATACAACTAAATTCTGCATCTATTTATGAAAAATGTGGTGTAATGTCTAATTTTGAAATTTTAGACCAGGCTTGATGTAAATTCCAGCACCATCATATTTACTCTGTTTCCTACATCTTATGTCAGTTAAAACATATCCTTGAGGAATGAAACTGTCAATGCAACAAAAATTTGAGGTCTAAAAGTTTATTTCTTACACAACAGACATTGACTTCCAAAAGAATAAATATTTTATCACTTTTTTCTTTCTCAAGCACGCACTCATCTTCTTGTGGCATATCTGAATTAGACACACGTAATTGTCTACGTTGGAATGTTTACTTCTGCTAAAAAAGCAGTTTGATCATTGCTCCTGGTCTTGGTCCTGGTACAGATCATCACATCAGCAGCTAAATTCTAGATTCACATCACTTTTGCCTTTTGCTTAATACCTTGCTGCATGTTTGGTTTCATATAAACTGCATAAATTCTTCGAAGTTTCCAGCCAAATTTTAACTTCCACATATTACAATGGAGGGGAACACATTATTCACTGAAACAGTTGAGTGCTCCACAAATCAGCGAACACCATTAGGTGCAGTGGCAAGGGGGGGGGGGGGGGTATAGCCCCCCCGCCCCAAAGGGGGCATCATATTACACTGGATAAAATGACTTCAGAAATCAGCAAATACATTACTTCAACAGATTCAATAATTTTTTATAATTATGTAGCAATATAGGTTGCAATGTATTTCGAACACATTTTAACAAAAGAATAAGAGTGGCAAATAGCTTAATGTCTAACCAATAAATATCATTTAACTTAAAATGGGTGTCATTATTTATTAATATACATTGGATGTATATTTATGTACGAGTACCACTTACAATAATCAAGAAAGCTAAATTTGCCGGGTATGCCTACCAACACTTAAAATGCTGACCCCAGACAAAAACTTCGAAATCGCTGAACATCTGGGTCAAAGCGTATTATTTTCCTGGACACACAGATCCTGTAGACATGTTTTTACCCTGAACTCCACAACAGTTACCAAAAACTACTTTAAGCAACACCAAATTTTATCAATTTGTCGGTGTAGGACCCTAACTCTCCCTTGGTTAAGCGATATTCCATTCCCCCAAACACCCCCACCCCCCTCCACCCCCTCCCCCCATTACCTGCCCCCTTGACCATTAAGCTGACTGGTGACGGGCATGGAGATATGGCCTCAACCAATAATCTGTTTTGATGCATTTATGATTATTTGCTCAGATTGTTACCCAGCCAAGCTCCCATTAGTTGGGTGCTTCAGATTTTCATGTAACTGTAGGTGCGATTGACTTACACATGATGACAAACTGCTTCCTGGGAGATGTGCACAGCCTACAAAGATCTCCACTTAATGATATTCACTGACTATTGGAGGACTCAACTGCATCAGTGAAAAATGTCCCCCCGCCATTATAATATGTAAAAGTTAAAATTTGGCTAAAAACTTCGAAGAATTTACTCAATTCAGGTCCAATAAGAGAGAGCAGAAATTGTGGATTTTTTTTTGTGAAACCTTCTAATTCCTGGATTGTTTACTGCATTACATGAAAATGCACTAATCTCATGAGAGCCACCACTTTTATGCATCTGAGACAATGGACATTACGACTCAGCAACAACTGTTCAACATCCGAAGGTTCCACAGTGAAAGAAGGTATCATTGGTTCCACATTGCAGTGAATATATATGTGTGTGTGTGTGTGTGGGGGGGGGGGGGGGGGGGATTAGTGCTATGGTTTTGTAAGATACTCCTAAAGGTACTTTGTGTGTTATAGCCAGGTAAAACTACAATCATCTGGCAATAACTGTAGGATTTGATTGCTCTGGGAAACAGCTAATTGGAAATGCAACATATAAAAATTTTTGTTCACTTTATTACATGAACGATAAAAAGACTTACATAACTTGATGCAATCCTTTGCCCAGGAGTGCTTGATAATTTAAAACTGTCATTAACTATTAATGCATCACTTGATGCATGAATTAACAAACTGTTCTCTTGAAGTCCAATCAACATTTACGAAGATATATTTCCATCTGAGATTTGAATAACTCTTTAGTCCTACTCGATTATGTTGACTGCTTGAGTTGAGGTCACAAACTGATCCAGCGCACTTCCATGCTTGGGTCTACAAGGTGTTACAAAAAGGTACGGCGAAACTTTCAGGAAACGTTCCTTACACACAAAGAAAGAAAATATGTTATGCAGACATGTGTCCGGAAACACTTACTTTCCATGTTAGAGCTCATTTTATTACTTCTCTTCAAATCACATTAATCATGGAATGGAAACACACAGCAACAGAACATACCAGCACGACTTCAAACACTTTGTTACAGGAAATGTTCAAAATGTCCTCCGTTAGCGAGGATACATGCATCCACCCTCCGTCGCATGGAATCCCTGATGCGCTGATGCAGCCCTGGAGAATGGCGTATTGTATCACAGCCGTCCACAATACAAGCACGAAGAGTCTCTACAGTTGGTACCGGGGTTGCGTAGACAAGAGCTTTCAAATGCCCCCATAAATGAAAGTCAAGAGGGTTGAGGACAGGAGAGCGTGAAGGCCTCTACCAATCCATCGGTCACCGAATCTGTTGTTGAGAGGCCGTACGAACACTTCGACTGAAATGTGCAGGAGCTCCATCGTGCATGAACCACATGTTGTGTCGTACTTGTAAAGGCACATGTTCTAGCAGCACAGGTAGAGTATCCCATATGAAATCATGATAATGTGCTCCATTGAGCGTGATCTAACAGTAGCATCGTGGAATGTGAGGACAATGCTTCAGCCTGGAAAAATGAAAGAAATAGCCAATGAAATTTTAAAATTCAAATATGATATTGTAGGGCTACAGGAAATAAGATGGCAGGGGAATGGGCAGATAGATAAACCTGAGTACTCATTGGTACATAGTGGACCAGAAGAAAGAACAGGCCAACTTGGAACAGGGTTTATAATAACTAGGGAAGTTAGGAAAAGCCTTCTAGAATTTGAACCTATAAATGAAAGGATGTGCAGACTCAGACTAAAAGGTAAATTTAGGAATATATCAATAGTTAATGCACATGCACCAACAGAGGAAAAAGAGGATATAATTAAAGAACAGTTCTACGAAGACTTGGAAAAAGTATGCTGTGCAGTACCTAAATATGACCTGATGCTAGTAATAGGAGATTTTAATGCAAAAATAGGGAGGAATGAACATCCGTATGGAGTTTCTGGAAAATATTCACTACATGAAGAAAACAATGAGAATGGAGACTTACTATGCCAATTCGCAGCAAGGAATAATATGATTATTAAAAGTACCTGCTTTCCACATAAAAGGATCCATCTGGGTACTTGGAAGTCAGCAGTCAATCAGATCGACCATATTTTAGTGATTGCACGCCACTCCACGTCAGTTATGGATGCACGGAGCTGCAGAGGACCAAACTGTGATTCAGACCACTTTTTGGATAAAATCAGTCTTGAGAGAGAAACTGTCACTAACAAAGGGCAACAGAATGGGAAAGATGATGAAATGGAATACAGACAAACTGAACATCCCTGATGAAGTAAAAAAATACCAAGTAACACTAAGCAGAAAGTTGAGCAATGAAGAGACCACAGTAGGAGTAGACAAAAGGTGGAACAGGTTTGAAAAAGCCATTAAGGATGCTGCAGAGGAAATAATAGGCATAAGAAGGAACAGAAGAACCCAGGAGTGGTTTGATGAAGATTGCAGATCAGCAATAGAGGAAAAGAACAGGGCAAGAACAAAAGTGCTACAGAGAGAAACCAGAAATAATGTGGAACAATATAGAGAATTAAGGAGAAGAGCTAACAGACTGTGCAAGAGAAAGAAAAGAGAGTGGAATAAGAAGAAATTTCAAGAACTAGAAGAACTAAAGGAACAGAGTGAAATAAGAAAGTTCTATCATGCCATAGGCAAAATGAAGAATAGATTCCAACCAAAAACAACGGCCTGCTCCAGTAAAGATGGGAAAATGATAAGGGAGGAAGAACAGATAGTGGGAAGATGGGCAGAGTATTTCAAAGATACACTAAGCACCAGCCTAGAAGATGAAGAGACCTCTGCACAGGAGGGAAGAGTGGAGCTGGAAGTAGACAATGAAACCAATGAGGCAAGAAAGCCAACACTACAAGAGGTCTCCCAGGCTGTGCACAAGTCAAAAAACAATCGAGCCCCTGGGGAAGACAGCATAATTGCTGAATTAATAAAAACTGGTGGTGAGGCTGTAATAAAGGAACTGCACACACTAATATCAGATATATGGGAAACAGAAACTATGCCAGATAATTGGAAAATTGGAATAATAGTCCCCATTTATAAGAAAGGGGACAGAACAGCATGTGAAAACTATAGAGGTGTAACACTCCTAAGTACAGCTTATAAGATCTTCACAAGTATATTAAACGAAAGGATACAGAAGTGTGCAGAAGGCATACTAGGGGAATATCAGTGTGGCTTTCGACCAAGCAGAGGAACAACTGATCAAATATTTGTGATAAGGCAAATGATGGAAAAGTTCTATGAATATGATATAGATCTGCATTTCTTATTCATCGATTTCAAACAAGCCTTTGACAGCATAAATCGGCAAGAACTATACAGAGTACTGAAAGAAGTTGGAATATGTGCTAAATTAATAAGACTAATCAGAATGACAATGACAGAGACAAGAGCAAAAGTAAAGGTCCTTAGCAGAACAAGTGATAGCTTTGACTTTAATAAAGGTGTGAAGCAAGGGGATAGTCTCTCCACTGTCCTATTCAACATAGCCCTGCATAGTGCAGTAAATAAAATCAACAAAAGAGGCACCATATTTATGAAAACTAGCCAGATATGTGCATACCCTGATGACATTGCTATAGTAGGAAGAAATACCAATACACTCCTAGAAACATACCGGGCAATGGAAACAGAAGCCTTAAAAATTGGCCTCATAGTAAATGAAAACAAAACAAAACAAAATATATGGTAATGTCACAATCTGAGGCCAGAAGAACCCCTAAAAACCTAAACATCAATGGGAAATGCTTCAATGGAGTGTCCTCTTTTAATTACTTGGGAGCCCTAATAACAAATGATAACAGTATTGGAAAGGCTATAAGAGAAAGAATACAAGCAGGAAACAGAGCTTACTTTGCAAATATGCAGCTTTTCAAAAATAGCCTTGTTACAAGAAAAACTAAACTGCTAATATATAATTCCCTAGTCCGCCCAGTTATCACATACGGCTCAGAGGTATGGACATTGACAGAACACGATAAAAATGCTCTAAGAAGCATTGAGCGGAAAATACTACGCAAAATCTATGGGCCAATAAGGAAGGAAGAAGGCTGGAGAATACGCTACAATGCCGAATTACAAGAGTTAATACAAGGCAGGGACATAGTAAAATTTGTTAAATCACAGCGAATACGATGGCTAGGACACTTGGAGAGAATGGCAGAGGATAGAATTCCAAAGAAAATGATGAAAGGTATGATCCATTCAGTTAGGCGAAAAGGGAGACCTAGAAGAAGATGGATCGATGAGGTAATAATGGATATCACCAATATGGGAGTCCGGGGGTGGAAAAGAGCAGCAAATAACCGAGAAGTGTGGAGGAAGATTGTTGAAGAAGGCAAGGCTCACCAAGTGCTGTAGAGCTACTGAAGAAGAAGAAGAAGATTGCAATTTGAAAACCTGATAGTACGTTTAACTTTGTAGCAAAATATCGTGCATGAAAGTTGATTCAGCAGCCATATCACTATTCCACTAACTGTAAGCCCATGTGTGGCATTGATAATTACAAGTCATGGTACTATTGCACAATACAGGTTCAAGAAACAGATTTCACATAGACTTTGTCTCACTGTCTAGGTTTCAGTTTAGAATTATGTATTCTGGTGTGAAGGTCTTCAACAAGCTTCAGTCTAACTGAACCAGATAATTGGAAAAAATTACCAATTCAAAGGAAAATTGCAAATTGTGGGCGTTACACCAAGTGCAAATCTGGCACTGTGAATGCAAGAAAAAAAGCATTTACAGCACCTGATAGAAACGCTTCCATATGTAATGGATTATGATCACGATGTGGATAGAAAAGGTCAAACAAGTGCGAAAGTCATAACACTGGTTTTATTATTAACCGCTGATTACACAATTTGTTCAATAGGAGCATCAAAGACATCAATGAGATGCTGTAAAGGGTTAGATTTGTATCTGGTGGCCAAAACTGGAACCAAATTTTTCCAGCGATAATCATTAATGCATTGGAATATCTATCAAGTTTTGCTGCCATACAATAATTATAGTCCACACTGCACTCCGTGAGTAACCGCACTTTAATTATAATCACCCAGTATATCTTATGAGCCACCTCTACAAGTTATATGATTATCCAGACTCAAGTATTGAAAAATGCTATTAACAGCATTATAAAGCTGCATGGAAGGTAATACAGTATTGCAAATGGATCTCTGTTACAGATGTATTTATTTTATTTTCAAAATATCAAGTATTCATGTAAATATGAAGCTATCAGTTGGATACTAAATGGAAGATAATATAACTGAGGGAACCCTGTCAATTTTCTACATAGCATTTCACTGATGATATCACAAAGAATCTTAAGCAGTTTAGTGATAGTGAAGTGATGTAACTGTCAGTCCGGAGAAAGAGGTTATTAGAAAATTATTCATTGTCCTTTTATTATGCCAGGTAGCAAACACTGGCTTTATTTTTACAATCACCTGTTTTAACTAAACTCACCTTCACACTGGTGCTGCCCCATAAAAAGTCTCACAACAAAATATTCAGAGCACAAGAACTATTTGTTTTCATTCTTTGGGAGTTTACTAATGAACTGTTACAAAGCATTCTCTTAGTCCATTGCACGGAAGTTGTTTGGGGGGAAAAATGTTGTGGATCTGTTCATCCACAAACAAATTAATTGGAAGATGACTTCCTTGTAGACCGACGTGATAAACGTCATGAGTTCTCAGTATTTTTCCCGCAGTACAGAAGGTCAAACATTGTTTCAGTGTCGAAAAGGATGACAGTCCCATAACTGAATAACATCATCTGCTAATAGAATATACAGGATAATGAATAGATTTTTCTGGTTAATTCATGGATATTTTACCTACATCTTTGATATTACATATGGTTAAATGAGCAGTGTCAAACTTAAAAATTGCAATTCTCAGTAAATTGCCTTTGGAGCAAAAGCTACAAACTCTCTCACTTTTTAAGGAGTGGTAATCTACCACCTCCTAAATCAACACACTAATGGAAAGTCTTAGCTGGAATACAAAGTAACAAATGAGTAAACACTATCTCCAACTGCATACAGATAGTCCAAGCAGTACTTACACATAGAAACGAAGTTTTAACAATATGACTTGCCCTTTATACTTACATTCTGTCTACAGACATACACAAATCAACATCCTCCTTGTGCTGCAGACCAAACAGAATGATTATCTTGGAAACAGAAAGTGGGTATAACACTCCAGATAAGAGAGAATGTGAACCATGTCCTGTGCATAATACTCCAATCATACTGATTAAGCAGTAGATTACACAATACCAGCTCAGACTACAACGAAACCATATTCTCTGCTAGTGCGCCCTCTACACCAGAGTATAACACTCACTTTCACCGTTGTGTTCTAATACTGACATGCCTCTCTAGTGTCAGTCTCTGTTTCTTCTGTGATATGAAGTATTCAGTTCTGCTAAGAAATAATACATGCCCCAACATTGCACATGCCTTCTGCAGTGCTTTATGAATTTGTAGAAGGTAAAACAAACAGAGAGCTAGTAGCCAGACTTAAGGCAACATACCTGTATGAAGAGGTAGGCTTTAAGATAATCCTTGGTGCGGGTTTAGAAATAAGCTGTTCATGTTCATTCCCAGTAGTATATTTATGCTTTACACGTCAATCACAAGGAAGAAAACCAAAGCGAAACAGCAGTTCTAACAAGTTAAACAATTTCTCACATCACAGTAATGCATTGGAAACTAAAATTGTGTGTGGCAGCAGTAGCAAAATGTTTATTTCAAAGGATGCTGGAGACAACTGAATGAGTTTCCCTTTAAAAGCTCCAGATCATCTCATCTCCTCAAATGCTGATCATGTGCACAGCCCAGGAAGAAAGGGCTGAGATCTGTAACTTTCACAGTTCTGTCTGATGTAGATTAGATTAGATTAGATTAGATTAGTACTTGTTCCATAGAGCATGAATACGACACTTCGTAATGATGTGGAACGTGTCAGGTTAATAAAAGTGTCTATACAAGATATTACATTACACAAAATATTACATGAGACACTATTATTATTATTATTTTGTTTGTGGGGGCTGGGAAATTACCCACTTACTATATCCAAAAATTCATCTAATGAGTAGGAGGAGTTGCCATTAAGAAATTCTTTTAATTTCCTTTTAAATGCTATATGACTATCTGTCAGACTTTTGATGCTATTAGGTAAGTGACCAAAGCATAATTTACCCCCTTCTGAGCCAAAGTTAGATTTAACCTTGAGTAGTGAAGATCATCCTTTCTCTTAGTGTTGTAGCCATGTACACTGCTATTACTTTTGAATTCGTTCAGATTGTTAATAACATATTTCATAAGTGAATATATATATTGTGAGGCTACAGTGAAGATTTCTAGCTCTTTAAATAAGTGTCTGCAGGATGATCTTGGATGAGCTCCAGCAATTATTCTGATTACACGCTTCTGTGCAATGAACACTCTTTTACTCAGTGATGAGTTACCCCAGAATATGATGCCATACGAAAGCAGAGAATGAAAATAGGCGTGGTAAGCTAATTTACTCAGATGTATTATCGCCAAAATTTGCAATGACCCTAATAGCATAAGTAGCTGAACTCAAACGTTTCAGCAGATCCTCAGTGCGTTTTGCCAGTTCATCCCCTCATCAATGCATACACCTAGAAATTTTGAATAGTCTATCTTAGCTACCGATTTATGATCGAAGTCTGTATTTATTAATGGTGTCATTCCATTTACTGTGTGGAACTGTATATACTGTGTTTTGTCAAAGTTTAATGAGAGCCCATTTGCAGAGAACCACTTAAGGATTTTCTGAAAAACATCGTTTACAATTTCACCAGTTAATTCTTGTCTGTTGGGTGTGATAGCTACACTTGTATCATCGGCAAAAAGTACCAGCTTTGGATCTTCGTGAATATAGAATGGCAAGTCATTAATATATATTAAGAACAGCAGAGGACCCAAGACTGAACCCTGCAGAACGCCATTCTTGATTGTTCCCCAGTTTGAGAAATCACCAGTTTTTTTTGCATATTATGTGAACTGTTTATTTCAACTTTCTACACTCTTCCAGTTAGGTATGATTTAAATCATTTGAGCACTGTCCCATTCATACCACAGTACTTGAGCTTATCTAGAAGTAAGCACAAATAATCAGTATACCCCTAATTATTTGGGGTAATGTGGGGGAAAAGATACATGAATAATCAAAACACACAAGTAACAGATTTTTCAAACAGGGATTCTTTGTTTGACAGTTTAGCCCAGTTCTGTGCATGGGTACTGTAGGCCAACCTATTTCTTAAAGTAGCCTGTGTCATTGGTCTGCTTTTTCACACAGAATTTCAAATTTTTCTTGAAGCAGTAATGTCATTGTACTGAAACCCCCTCTGGCTATTAGAATCTAGAAGTGCATCTACACACTGCAATACAATGATTAACAAGGTCACTGTCTTCATCCCCTTTCCACCTTCACTGTTCTCTCCTTTCTTTTGCTGTGAAGTAGTGGTCACAATTATGGCATCCGTCACGTACTGGAAGCCAGGTTCCCATACGTCAATCTTCAGCTGCTCCTTGAAATTTTCTTTATTTTCATCATCACATTCATTATTTGTGCAACTGTTCATCACCGAAAGCTTGAAAATCACTTTCTTCTATAGCAGGAAGGATTTTCCTTCATGGTCAAACTAGTATACGTGGCTTGACTTCCCGCCAGGCATTAAAAATCCTATGCATGGCATCTAGAATTGTCAACTTCTTCCAGAAAGCCACCAATCATCTTCATCAACTAGCACTCTCAGTAGACCAACCCTGTAGTGCTGTTTTACCTATGCAATTACACCTTGGTTCATTGGCTGCCACGTTAGGAGGTAAAAATTTAGTTATGATGAGACCATCATATGCGAATCCTGTCATCAGGAAGTGAAGGGCTGTTATCAGGCACAGTCTTCTGTGACAATACTTCCTCTCCTAGAAATAGCCAACTTTGTGGTACAAAATGTGGGTGGGATAAGTTTTTGAAAATTTCACTCTCCATCCGTGCTCCTTTTTGATTATAGTAATGCACAGGGAGCTCCTTAGCTGCTATATCTTTGAATGATCTAGGCTTTTTTATAGTCAGTAGTATAGTAGTTTCACTTCCTGGTTCCCAGGAGCATTAGCAGTGCAAAAAATTGCCATGTGTTCTTTAGATGACTCACCCAGGAGCACAAATTTTGCTCTTAAAAAACCAGGTTTCTGGCATGCAGACATTTCCAATACAGGCCACTTTCATCTGCATTATAAATATCGTCTGGTGTAAAATTCTCTTCTTCCACAAATTTCTGGAACTTTTTCCAGAAGGAATCAGCAGCCATGACATTTGAACTCCCACTCTCCTTGCACAATAAGTTTGTGAATCCCCTGGCATTTGAATCGTGTTAGCTAGCTAGAGGAGGCATTAAATTCTCCATCTAACCGCAAAGCTTCATGAAAAAACTTAGCTTTTTCAGCACACATCACACCTGAAACACTGACAGCTTCTGCTTGTTTTTGGCTAAACTACTGCAAAAGAGGAACATCTTATTCATCAAATGTAGGTCTTTTCATGCTTTTTTCCTGCAGTTGGTCCCGAACTAGAATCGCATTTCCCCTTGAACAGTCTTTCCAATACCATAATCAGCAATTAGTTTTGTATGAGTTTCACCCTTCTCAAATCTTTCAATTACTTCTCATTTTTGTTTCAATGTCAACAAGTTTCTTTCATTTGACCACACTATCTTTTACAAATTTCTTTTAACTTGCTTCACTGACACACACTGATTAACATAAGAAAACTGACCGTTTTTGATTTACATAGAACACACTGGTCAATAACAATGGAAATGGTACTCTGTTTTCACATGGCAGTGGTTTGAACAATGATTGTAGACAACTTTCACTAGCTTTGCACGATGCTGACACCAAGCTGCAGGTAACTGACAGAATTATAGATTTGACACCACTCAATTATAGAACAGGGCTTCAGAATTATAGCTGCTTGTGAAATACTGGGAAAAATTAATCTGTTCTAGATATACTGAATTCTGTATCGTAAGTGAACCACTTATAGTGGGGCATCCGATGTGGACGATGGATCACATGTGTGCTGGAACCTATGGTTGGCTCTAAGCAGCTTGCTTCAGCCACAAATAAAATAAAAGGCAAAGGAAGTTAAGAGTATTCAGGATTCAATTTTAAAGTGTACTCTCTGCATAACTCAGTAAGCCGACACGATTTTTCATTATTGTTTCAAAACTAAAATGCTAAATTTCAGAAGCACTATAAACGTATTACTTACTCTCAACAACTATTTGTAAAATATTTCTATTCCTTTGATGTAGCATCAGACTAAGATTACATTAACAACACGACCAGTGGCTGGCAGCATTTAAGGCGAGATTGCTGGCCTATCTGATTGTTGAACACTAACAACAAAGTTTCTTGCAGCCGATACATGTGCGGTTAAGCTCTAATGGCTAGCTCTATAATGCAAGTGGTAGCCTGAGGCCAAAACACACAAAGTCGTGTCATGACACCGTCATGTCTAGGTCTATTAACACTGCTTATAGCATCATATATAAGTTACAAAATCTCAGCACGCATGGCTGTTCTCAACTTATGTATGTGTGTGTGAGAGAGGTTCTCTTTATTTACACAAGTGAAAAACAGAAAAAACATTGTGACTATGAGAACACAAGGGAGCTACCTGCTTACACTTAAACTATTTTCTCACATGTTTTCCAGGCACTTCTTTTCTGCCAGATTCTTCCTGCCTTCCATCTTACTAGTTCCAAATCCCTGTCAATGACTTCATAAAACAGGGTACTAGTAAGCCAGCCAGCCAGCCAGCCAGCAAGCCAGACCCCCCCCCCCCCCCGCCCCCACACACACAAATTTTCAAACTTTTTTTTTTACTAGCGTACATGACGCTTTCAGTTCCACGACCACAGTGTTTCTTTAAGTCTCGTGTGTTTTGCAGTTATTATATGCTACATTTTAACTCCTTTGTATGAATTTATGACTGTCCTCAGTCTTGTCATTTTTAAAATTAGTTAATTTTTTATCTTATCTACATTTTTCCTAGCTGATTTGCCTTTTAGTACATCTGCATTTCTATCAGTATTCAAGGGTACGTGTCAAATGCAAAAAAGGGAGATGGAACTGTAGCAGTGGAAATCCGAAGATGCACAAAAATCATTTTAACAAAAGAAGGTTTACAATGAAATGAATAACATTCTGAGTAACACACGCATGTCCAACTCTAAAGAAAACTATAGAAGGCAGGTAAAGGAAAGGAAAAATTTGTGGAGATTCAAATGAATTTCATTTATTAACAATGTCATGATGCAGAATTTTCACATTTTCTTTTAAAAATTAAGGAAATCTTCAGACTATCTAAATTTTGATAGTTTGCCTTTGAGGCAAGTACACAAATATTACTCACATACAACTGTGCATTGTTATGCTGCACTCAAGTTTTATCAGTGAGTATATATGTGGCATATAAATATATTCACTGTCAGATACATCTAACTGTAAAAAGCAAGTAAATCAGTAAAAAAATTATACAGCCTTATAAAATATGAGTTTTACTACCCATGGGGAAAAAAATCCAATACCTCAATACAAAGATGTATAATCTCTTATAAGATTCATGATAGCTGCAGCTTTAGGATTAAAAAACTCTGTTCCAGGTTGGGAGTCACTAATTATGCCAGCTAATTTAACAAAAATCTCATCACCAATACCAAGTATGGCCAGAGTGCGTTGTAACTCAACACAACGTGGGTCACACATCACCTGAGGAACACTCTCTGCTTTTGCCTGCAACTCCCGTATCTTAGTTGCTTGTGCTTGTGACACTTTAGAAACCCTCGTAACAACGTCCTGGAGGCGGAAGAGAGAATTTCTCATGCCAGCAATCCTACGCTCCCTGTCCCAGAACCCCAGCTGAGCAGGCTGTGGGGCCTCTGCTTCTGGTACAGCATCCTCAGCATCATCTGCTAGCCGTACTACTTTGGTTGGAGGCTCAGCTGTAGTCTGATCTTTTGTGGGGCTGGATGTGGTGGTAGTTGGCTGACGAATACTCTGGTCTGCCTCCACATCGAGAGTACCGGTACTTGTAGATGCTGCTTCAACTTGTGATGGAATGATTGGTCTCCGAAGCCGCTGTTTGGCCTGTGGAATTTGTTTTCAGTGGCTTAGTCAGAAACATTTCAGCTTTTGTATAATACTAAATGATCTTACATAAACCAAGAACAAATGTTAGTAAAACATAGCAAGCTAAGCTGAGTATCGAAATCATACAACCCGAATGGTAAAACAAGGAAACCTTATTGGCTTATATCTTACAAAATAAAAAATAAATTCATGGAAGAACTGACCAAACTAAAAGCACTCTTACTAACTAATGAAGTAGATGAAGCACTACACAAAATCTGTAAATTCCAACCACATTCCACTCAATGTCTGTTAAATTTGGGGAGAATCAACATTTAGTTAAATGTTGCAATTGACAGCACATAAAAATGGCATTAAAACAGAGTTAGGAATCATGAAACATAATAGGCCTATATTTATTTATGACGACGTATAGAATACTACCAACTCATGGAAAACTTTTGTAGTGCTATTTCCCCCAACTCTGAACTAAATATCCCACACACATTATGCAGGACTTCCCAAAATCATTCTACACTTAAACTGCAAGCATCTGTCTTGGAACTTAAATATTACACAACTACGTACTGCTTTGCTATACGACTACATAATATCAAAAAATATGGACAAACAACTCAATGAACTGATGTGAACCACTAAGGGTACTACAAGATCAATCCCAAAAGTATTTCTACCGGTCCTGAGTCCCGAACAGACATCTGAGCTACACTAGAAAAATGCATCTGTGAAACATTATAACAAAATCACTTTCATTTACAGAACAAGAATTTAATCCTTCAGGGATGGATAGACATTTCGTTTTTCTGCTCACTGCCAGCACATGACATGTGTAACAGATTCTCCCAGGCTTTGATTTAATACTGATGGTGTGTCAGCTGAAAAGAAGAAAAACTAGAAATAGGAAGTATACAGGTGTACTGTGTCTGTGAGAGACAGTCCACCAAAGTAAAACAATGGTATGGAGAAGCAGACCAACATGTAGTACATTCTTAGTGTAGGTCCCAAAAGCCTATTGCTTGCTGGGCAAATGAGAATTTCTGTGCATGACTCATTTGCAGCAGTTGATATCAGATGACTAACAGCACTTACAGTGTTGACAGCTTTCCCACGGCTTGCTGCTATTAGCATTCATTCACACAACAAACCACGGGAAGTCTACAAGACAAATCATGATGTAGATAGTCAATGAGATTATCATTTGTACTTTTCCATGGCTTGTAAGTAAAGTTAACTTTTACTTCATTGTCTTAGGTTCGAATTTAATCACATGATCAGAATTTTCATAAAAATTGGACATAAGACACACAGGTAGGTCATTCCACTCATGAATGTTTACCTCTGGCTACATTACATGTCAATCTATTATGGCACTCATTTTTTCCACTTTGAGATTTGGCAACTTCTCCTACTAATATGTAAATTATCACATTCCAAACTAACCTTGGCCTAAGGGTATGCTACTGGTCAGTTTTCATCACATCTTTTTTCTTCCAGTCACCACAGAAACACGAAAATAAGGCACACTCCAAATCAAAAACAAATGTCATCAATTTCTATCTTCTCCTAAAAAAATTAGTTTCAGTGATTCTCACTGGCTACCTTATAAGATCACCCAAATGGCTATGACCAATATTAACAAACTGTCAACATCAGTAGGCTAGAAAAAGCCGCTGACATCACAGACACACTTTAGCCTCAGATGACACATGAGAACTCCCTAGCTTCAAGAGTAGGACTGCTGACCTTTCTAAAAGTATTGGCAATCCGATATATCAATATTTAAAAAAATATTATTTTTATTATCAGCTCTTGATATATCACCAGAAAAAATATCAACGTACTGGCCTATAAAAATATCAGCTGCACATTGTAAATATACTGCCAGTTTTAGAGCTGTACATTTAAGTATTGATTTATCATTAAATATTCTGTACATCAACAAGCTAGCATCTGTTTATCCCCCTTAGGGCAAGAATTTAAAAGAAAATGATGTTCATTCTTGGCTCACAATGGTAACTGCATGTTAGTGGGATAATAAAAGTTGTCTCATGCAGCCGTCATTTGGTTTTGTCACTTATCTGATTTGCTTGGAACACTACATGTCAACTTCCCCATTTTTTCATTTCTGCAAACACTAGCAACCTAGCAGCTGTAGTGTCAAAACTGCATGGTGAAGTTAAACGTTTCTGTTAGTAGCACTAAGCACCGATTCCACTAGTATTTCTCCTCACACATCTCCACCCACCATGAAGACCAATTTTGTTATTTCGATTTTTGTTCATTTTCAGCAACTGTTTTTGAAGAATGCTGATGTGAAGAGAGAGAACACTAGTTGCATTAAACCCCCCCCCCCTTTTTTTTTTAATGCAACTGGTGTGCTATTTCTGCACATAGAAAATCTTGTTATTCCATTCACACCACCACCCCCAGAGCAACCTGACTTCTTCTTTGTCCCACCTACACTTGCTTCACACAGTCAAAGAAAAAGACTGAATGTGATGAAAGCTCGAAAAGTAGTAAGATTCCTTCACCTAGTGAAAGTAAAATTATGTTGTTCTACAATTTCAAAAGAACAATTCCAAACATTTATGGAAAATTGGAAAAAAAAAAAAAAAAAAAATAATTACTGATATTTTATCAACAGCCCTACCTCCTCAGAATATAAAAGGACTCTAAAGATTTTATACGATAATCAAAGCCACGACATTTTCATGACTTCTCTTTAGTTACATTCATGACCGCTCGAAAATATGCACATAATGTAGGTATGTATGAACTGTAGTATACCATTCATCACATGCTATAAGAACATTAAACTCTCACACACAGGATGGGGTATGACTATTTTCAGATATATTTATCATCCCGTCAAAACTAAAACTTCTTTGTTAACGGAAAGGCCTCTTAGCTGCATCATTTCCATCGAACACACATATCAGCTTCTAGACAAACACTATGAAATCATGAGGTGCACTTTGCAGTAAGTTCATCACATCTCTATTCACTACATCAGCCATTGAGGCAGACATGATTTTTGACACAAATTCTTCCATTGCAATTGTCACTCAAGAATTTCTCAAAATGCAGGTCTGCATAACTGAGTGCTACCTATGAGCCACCTTTGACAACCTATTTTCAAAGGACTCTTCTCAGCAGTTTTTTGATACAGATATTCTGAAGGGCAGGGGTAAAATACAGGGAGCAAAAGGCTATTTACAATTTGTACAGAAATCAGATGGCAGTTATAAGAGTCGAGGGGCATGAAAGGGAAGCAGTGGTTGAGAAGGGAGTGAGACAGGGTTGTAGCCTATCCCTGACGTTTTTCGATCTGTATATTGAGCAAGCAGTAAAGGAAACAAAAGAAAAATTTGGAGTAGGAATTAAAACCCATGGAGAAGAAATAAAAACTTTGAGGTCCGCCAATGACATCGTAATTCTGTCAGAGGCAGCGAAGGACTTGGAAGAGCAGTTGAACAGAATAGACAGTGTCTTGAAAGGATATAAGATAAACATCAACAAAATCAAAACGAGGATAATGGAATATAGTCGAGTAAGTCAGGTGATGCTGAGGGAATTAGATTAGGAAATGAGACACTTAAAGTAGTGAAGGAGTTTTGCTGTTTGGGGATCAAAATAACTGATGATGGTCGAAGTAGAGAGGATATAAAACGTAGACTGGCAATGGCAAGGAAAGCGTTTGTGAAGAAGAGAAATTTTTTAACATCAAGTATAGATTTAAGTGTCGGGAAGTCTTTTCTGAAAGTATTTGTATGGAGTGTAGCCTTGTATGGAATGAAGCTTTCAAAATGTGGTGCCACAGAAGAATGCTGAAGATTAGATGGGTAGATCTTATAACTAATGAGGTGGTACTGAATAGGATTGGGGAGAAGAGAAGTTTGTGGCACAACTTGACTAGAAGAAGGGATCAGTTGGAAGGACATGTTCTGAGGCATCAAGGGATCACCAATTTAGTATTGGAGGGCAGTGTGGAGTGTAAAAATCATAAAGGGAGACCAAGAGATGAATGCACTAAACAGATACAGAAGGATGTAGGTTGCAATAGGTACTGGGAGATGAAGAAGCTTGCACAGGATAGAACAGTATGGAGAGCTGCATCAAACCAGTCTCAGGACTGAAGATGACGACGACAACAACAACAACAACAACAACAACAACAACAACAACAACAACGATCTGTGCAATCATTTTTGGAAATAAAGACTTCCTTTTCTGTGTAGTTTTTGCCCACAGCAGTTGCAACAAATCTATATGCACGAAATGAGTTTTTTTACGATTACACACTGTCAGAATCTGCTGCCATTTCCACAACAGTTTTATTTATGAACTGAGAAGCAGTGCTATACATTAAACTGAACACACCTCTGTACAAAAATGGGCAGAGAGAGTAATTTGACTAACACTTAAAAACTAAGCAAATTCAGCTGATAAGGATTTAAGAAACTAGAGTTGTACACAAAGGAATCTGTCTTCTAAGTAAGGTTTAATTGTTTAAAGTTCCTACTTTCACATGAGCTTTAATGTGTTTCAGCAACATACTTCTTCAATGAGAAATAAGTTCAATCACATTCTTCATGACTTCACTATTACCAATCGATCTTATAGAACAAAATTTGCGAGGAAACTTGGAAAACTCAGTGATATCTGAGAAAGTTACCTTACTTGAATGAAAATCCTTCACGAAGTACAAGATCACTATCACAAATACATTAATACTGCAACCACTTTTATTTTGAGCAGTTTTCAAAGCTCTGTTCATTACATGAACTGAGCAAGTGCCACAATGAAACATTTGTCATTGATTATCTTCTTCATTGATTAGAAATGCTTATAAATAATGCAAAATCTTGAATCGAGCAAAATCTTCAAGTTCACATTTGGCCCATCCACTGAAATTTGAATTACAACGGTAAGTCCATTATTATCCGCAAAGTAATTATAAATAAAATTTTATTGTAATCAAATAGGAAACTTGCAACAACATTTTTCGACATGGTCTCCTTGCATTTCAATGCACTTGGTCCATCGTTGTACAAGCTTCCTGATGCCCTCATAAAAGAAGGTTCTCGGTTGAGCTGCAAGCCAGGAATGCACCACTTCTTTCACTGCTTTGCCCGAGGCAAAAGTAATCATCTCGTTGTAACGTACACTGTTTGTTATTGTGCCCCTTTCCCAATTATGTTCCAGTACTGGGCCTCGTGTGTCCAAAAAAACCGTAAGCATCAGTTTTCCTGCAGTTGGTTGGGTCTTTAGCTTTTTCTTGCATGGCGAATTCAGATGTTTCCATTCCACACACTTCCGTTTACTCTCCGGCTCATAATGAAGGATCCATGTTTCGTCCATCAGCAACAATTCTGTCTAAGTAGCTGTCCCCTTCATTACCATAGCGATCCAAATGTTTTTTTGCAGATGTCCATGCACGTTTGTTTCTGCAACTGTGCGAGTTGTTAGGGATCCATCTTGCACAAACTTTATGAAACCCAAGTCTGCTGTGGATGATTTCTTAAGCAGAACTGTGGCTAATTTGCAGACGATGTGTCACTTTGTCAATAGCTAATCATCGGTCTAAGAGAATCATTTCACGTGAACGCTCAATGGTTTCTTCATTTATGGTGGTAAACAGTCATCCAACTATTTCATCGTGCCCAAAACTTGTGCGACCATTTCGGAATTTTTCAATCCATTCATAGACGCTCCGTTATGGCAAAACGCTGTTCCCATATTGTACCAAAAGTCTTCAATGAATTTCGGCCCCTGATACGCCTTCTAACCACAAAAAAGCGGATCACTGAATGTTGCTCTTCTTTGTTGCAAATAGACAGCGAAGCAGCATTGATTAACAGAATGGCAGTGATAACAAAACTAATCTAGCAGCTTGAAAATTATAAATATATAACAACAAATAACCAAAGCACGCATCAACAAAACAACAGTACTACCACAAAAATAACTAAATTGCGGATAATAATTGACTTACTCTCGTATATTCTGAAGTGACAAATTCAAACCATTAACATCCTTCAGAAAACTTGACCATAAAGCAGCAGATGTGGCAGAATTCAAAAACAGACTTGTTAAATATCTTGCAGATACAGACATATTGTTCATCCCAGAAACAAACCACCAAAAATCCATCTGCCCCTTTTGGATAGCTTTGTTCAAACTCTCATCATATGACACACAAAAGAATCCAATTTCCCTGACTTTGTTAGGAGATTCTGGAAATGAGGGCCAAATCCATAAGTAATTACACATAACTTATCCTTGCATAATGGATTTTTTTTTTTTTGCAATCACGCTGTCAGGAAACAATTTGAAATTATTCTACAGTGTTTCCAGAACTTCTTACTAATGAATGAGACATGATTATTCACAGCTCGTATGATTTTAGATTTTACTATCTCATCAGTTCCTTAAAAAAGTTTCAATGAGTCTGTTTTGAAACTCTTCGACTAAAGTTCTAGATGTCGCAGGAGCAAGTGTAGGTGATTTGTTACTGCCATTCACATTCTGTTCGGAAGGAACTAGTGACTGTGATGGTATTACCTCAGCTACAGCAAAAGGTAACTTTCTTTGCTGCCTTGAAACTAACAAATGAACCAGCGTTGAAGGTCTCGTGTCTTACACACGAAATCCCACTGGCACTAGCACCAAACTCACATTTGCACAAAATGCTCGCAGACGTGAAGTTACAATCTGCGAGAGATATTAATATGGTGTGGGAAATGTTTTGGCTAGTGAGAAATTGGTTTTACTCTGACCGTATTTAGTAACTTTAAAACCAGATTAAAATTACAATAGTATTAATTATTAAAAATCTTAAGAGCAATGTCTTTCCAAAAAAGGATGCGGATTAAAGTGATTTAAAAAGAGAAAGTGGACAGAATTAAAGAAACAGCTGTTCTAACTGATAATCCTACAGCAACACTGTCATGAGCAGAGCTACAATTTGTGTCATTTCCACTAGGCGTTTACACCTCATATAGCTCAACAATGCCACATTCCAAATTTCTCCATCTCCACCTGCCCCTCAAGACTGCCAAAATAAAATTCATGGCCGCCTACTCAATAGGTTCTGCAGACACCTAGGGCCACTACTACAGTACATGTATTGTGATGGATAACCTACAGACTTTATAGGATGCCAACTGGTTGGCTTCCAACAGTGAAAATCCATGATAATGAACACAAGAACTATTTATGAGATTCCGCACACACAGCCTCTGTTACTTGGCACTTGACTTACAAAAGGCTGTGGAGTTCCTTGTGTTTAGTCCGCTTTATAGTAACCTGGGTAGTTTCATACCCTGATGCAACATTCTACATAACAAGTTGCTGGTAACATTGGGCACTAACTGTAAAATCTCCCACATTCAGAACAAAGTGCTGATTTGCCACTCCACCTATAATTTATTAGCATATTGGGCTCTGAATGTAAATTCCACATAGCTCTGACAATGTTAACATTATAGATGTCTTTAACTTTTCAAGTATATAGATGGCTGACAGTGTTCATTGTAATCATTAATATTACATAAATGCTTAGTATGAAGTCGTCATAGCTGAGAAGTATAAGAGGAAGAGCAGTGCTTTTTAAGTAGCTACATTTTGCAAATGCACATGCCAATACTGAAAGTAATATAGAAGTATTCCCCATGAACTAATTGTGAATGAATGAGCCAGTGACAGATTTTGAGAAAGATGACTATCAACAAAAACTGTACTAACAGCTTTCGGGAAACAAGACACTGACTCAGCTGACGATAGTTAACTGAAAAATATATACCTCAATGCTACAGCTGCCATTATACTTCAATTGTTGGATGGGAAATTCTGAATCGAAAAGAGAAGTTGGGGAAGAAGGTTGTATATGAAGATGTCCGGACATGTCCGAAAGGACAGATACCATCTTCATATATAGTTAAGGCTAACCGGCCATTGACCTCCTCCTGTGCTGGATCCACACACATTGCCCGAACTCTTACGGGACTCTGTAAGACTGTCTGCAACGAGTAATGAGTGTAATGGGCAGGGGCACTATGAATGTAGTGTATGGACATTAAGCTGGGAATGTGGGTCTCATGGGGAGTGTGCAAGGGATAAATCCCTGCAGTCCCACTATCCTCTGTGCCCTTCGTGGCTCAGATGGGTAGAGCGTCTGCCATGTAAGCAGGGGATCCTGGTTTCGAGTACTGGTCGGGGCACACGTTTTCAACTGACCCCGTTGATCTTTATCAATGCCTGTCGACAGCTTAGGGTCTTGATTTGATTATCATTTCATGAAGGTTGTATGTTGATCTCTGCTGTCATACAAGAAGTTTTCAAATCCCTAAATTGGAAAACAGAAGGAACAGGCTACATGTTCATGGAAAAATTCCAAACCATCTTTGTTTTGATGATGATATCGCACTGTTTATGACAGTGCAGATGAACTACAAGAACAAATGGAAGATCTTTTTCGAGTTTCCTGGCAATCGAAAATTTAGTTTTGAACAGGTTGTTTACAATCAGTAGCTTACATATAACATGTTTTGATTCATGTAATTGAGACAGGGATTGTTTCTTCAGAAACAGTCACCCAGACAACAACGGTGAGATGCACATTGGGAGTTTCTTAGAGAGACAAGAATGAAAATCGATAGGGTTGAAATCAATGAGGATGCAACGTCATGAAACAGTATTGGTGCAAACTGTTCAAATATGATGAATCTGCAATGTAATCAATATTTAGTGACAATCTAATCCAGGTTCAAGTCCTGGCCTGGAACAAATTTTCAATTGTCACTAAATATTCTTTAGACATAATTGTAATGCTAATTAAATGGAGGTATTAAATATCCCAAATTGTGGGTGTTAATGGTTGAGCTTGAATTATGTACATTCAAGGCAAGGTTAACCTGAACTTCAGGAATGATGCTTTGGGATGCATCACAAAATCCTGAAATTCACTACGATGATGATGATGATGATGGAGGAGGAGGGGGAGGGGGAGGAGGAGGAGGGGGGAGGAGGAGGGGGGGAGGAGGAGGGGGGAGGAGGAGGAGGGGGGAGGAGGAGGAGGGGGAGGAGGAGGAGGAGGGGAGGAGGAGGGGGAGGAGGAGGAGGGGGAGGAGGAGGAGGGGGAGGAGGAGGAGGGGGAGGAGGAGGAGGAGGAGGGGGAGAAGGGGGAGGGGGAGAAGGGGGAGGGGGAGAAGGGGGAGGAGGAGGGGGAGGAGGAGGAGGGGGAGGAGGAGGGGGAGGAGGAGGAGGGGGAGGAGGAGGAGGGGGAGGAGGAGGAGGGGGAGGAGGAGGAGGGGGAGGAGGAGGAGGGGGAGGAGGAGGAGGGGGAGGAGGAGGAGGGGGAGGAGGAGGAGGGGGAGGAGGAGGAGGGGGAGGAGGAGGGGGAGGAGGAGGAGGGGGAGGAGGAGGAGGGGGAGGAGGAGGAGGGGGAGGAGGAGGAGGGGGAGGAGGAGGAGGGGGAGGAGGAGGAGGGGGAGGAGGAGGAGGGGGAGGAGGAGGAGGGGGAGGAGGAGGAGGGGGAGGAGGAGGAGGGGGAGGAGGAGGAGGGGGAGGAGGAGGAGGGGGAGGAGGAGGAGGGGGAGGAGGAGGAGGGGGAGGAGGAGGAGGGGGAGGAGGAGGAGGGGGAGGAGGAGGAGGGGGAGGAGGAGGAGGGGGAGGAGGAGGAGGGGGAGGAGGAGGAGGGGGAGGAGGAGGAGGGGGAGGAGGAGGAGGGGGAGGAGGAGGAGGGGGAGGAGGAGGAGGGGGAGGAGGAGGAGGGGGAGGAGGAGGAGGGGGAGGGGGAGGAGGAGGAGGGGGAGGAGGAGGAGGGGGAGGAGGAGGAGGGGGAGGAGGAGGAGGGGGGGAGGAGAGGAAAGTAAAAGCTGGTGAAACCTGTCAACAAGCGAGATACACTGGTTCAGTACCACAATGAAATGGTTTACCAAAATGTCACTTTTGTCTTACTGGATGGAAAGCAATTCACAAAAACCTGATATCTGTAAAACAGAAGTGGAGATTCAATGAAATATTAAGATCAACTGCGGAAAAAAATGAAGACCAAAACAAAAATCCACCAGACCCAGAGTCATGAGCAACAACATGACAGAGGTATTACAATCAGAAAGTCTGACAGCAGACCAATGGATCGAAGTGCAGCAAACTATTCACCAATTCAATGCAGCAGCAGCAGCAACTTGTGAGTGACCATAACACTTTGAACCATAATCATTGGACCACATTAGCCACCACCCAAAAAGTGTAACTGCACTGACTAAATACATCATAGGCCACAGAGATTAGTGTGAACACTAAACATGGAAAATAATAATATGCACTGTTGGTCATAGTAGACACTGGCATGTGGTGATTTTTTTGTTTTGTTTTGGTTTTAGTGCGCAAAACTGCTATGGTCATTAGCGCCCGGTCCGTGACTTAGGAAACAGTAAAAAACCGAAAATGGAAACCAGCGGCAATGGGAACGAAAGTCATAAAATTGGAGAAACGAAAAGCAGAAGGAAGGCATAAAAATCCACTACAGAAAGGGGTTGGTTGTCCCCAAAAAAAGCTTCAAATGACCGACATCATTTCACTGGCACTAATAAACTTGAGAACACGGTCGGCTGAGCGCGTGTCATCTGCTAAAATCGACGATATATCAGGCGATAGCTGTAGACGGGAGCGTAACGGATTAAAATAGGGGCACTCAATTAAAAGGTGTCTTACCGTCCACAGCTGAGAGCAGTGGGGACAGAGTGGGGGAAGATCGCCGCTTAAAAGATGTTGATGGCTAAAAAGACATTGCCCTATCCGGAGTCTAGTTAAAATAACCTCCTCCCGATGACGCCTTCGGGAGGAAGAGGTCCAAGCACAAGGAAGAGCTTTCACATCCCGCAATTTATTATGGGGAAGTGTCGACCAATGCGCGTGCCATAAATGAACAACACGACGACATAAAACGTTCCGTAGATCGGCGAAGGGAATCGATTGAATAGCTGGCCGAAGAAGAGAGACTGTAGCCTTGGCTGCAATATCGGCCGCCTCATTTCCACAGGTACCAACGTGTCCCGGGAGCCAGAGGAACGCCACCGAGACGCCCCCCAGGTGGAGCAAGCGCAGACAGTCCTGAATCCGTTGGACCAGAGGGTGCACAGGATAAAGAGCTTGGAGACTGAGGAGAGAGCTGAGAGAATCTGAGCAGATAACGTACTGTATCTGCTGATGGCGGCAGATGTAGTGGACAGCCTGGAGAACAGCGTAAAGCTCCGCAGTATAAACCGAACACTGGTCGGGAAGCCGAAAGTGATTTGGGGTGTCGCCAACAATATAGGCACTCCCTACACCTAACGATGTTTTCGAGCCGTCGGTGTAAATAAATGTGGCGTCCGTCATTTGTGCACATAGAACAGCAAATGTGCGACGATAAACAAGTGAAGGGGTACCATCCTTGGGAAATCGACAAAGGTCACGGAGCAGGCAGATCCGGGGACGGAGCCAAGGCGGTGCTGTACCCCAAGTTGTCAAGAAGGTTTTAGGAAAGCAGAAGGAAAGAGAATGGAGCAGTTGACGGAAGCGGACTCCCGGTGGTAGTAGGGAGGAGGGGTGGCCTGCATACCCTACATCAAAGGAGGCGTCGAAAAAAATGTCATGGGCTGGATTAGCAGGCATGGAAGACAGATGGCTAGCATAACGACTCAGAAGGACTGCTCGCCGATTGGACAGCGGAGGTTCAGCAGTCTCAGCATAAAGGCTTTCCACAGGGCTGGTGTAAAAAGCTCCAGACACTAAACGTAATCCACAGCGGTGGATAGAGTCGAGACGCCGAAGAATAGACGACCGAGCAGAGGAGTAGACTATGCTTCCATAGTCCAATTTCGAGCGCACTAAGGCGCGATAGAAGCAGAGAAGGACCACTCGGTCCGCTCCCCAGGAGGTACCATTCAGGACACTGAGGGTGTTGAGGGATCGCAGACAGCGAGCCGAAAGATAGGAAACGTGGGAGGACCAGCACAGTTATCTGTCAAACATAAGACCCAAGAATTTAGCGACGTCTGAAAACGGAAGGTTGACAGGTCCTAGATGTAAGGAGGGTGGAAGAAACTCCTTACGTCGCCAAAAAGTAACACAAACGGTCTTACTGGGAGAAAAACGGATGCCAGTTTCGATGCTCCAAGAGTGGAGGCGATCGAGATGTCCTTGAAGACGACGTTCAAGAAGGCTGGTCCGTTGAGAGCTGTAATAGATCGCAAAATCGTCCACAAAGAGGGAGCCCGAGACATCAGGAAGGAGACAATCCATAATTGGATTTATGGCAATGGCAAACAGTACAACACTCTGCACGGAGCCCTGGGGTTCCCCGTTTTCTTGGGAGAAAGTACGGGAGAGAGTAGTGCTCACCCACACCCTAAATGTGCGCTCTGCCATAAATTCGCAAAGAAAAAGTGGCAGCCGACCTCTAAAGCCCCAAGAGAAAAGTGTGCGGAGGATGCCTGTCCTCCAACAGGTATCGTATGCTCTCTCCAGATCAAAAAATATTGCTACTGTTTGGCGTTTCCGGAGGAAATTGTTCATGATATAAGTGGAGAGAGCAACAAGATGGTCAACTGCAGAACGATGCTTTTGGAATCCGCATTGGGCAGGTGTTAAAAGACTGGGATTCCAGCCACCACGCTAAACGGTAATTCACCATACGCTCCAAAACCTTACAGACACTACTCGTGAGAGAAATGGGGCGATTGCTAGAGGGGAGATGTTTGTCCTTTCCAGGTTTCGAAACAGGAACGACGATAGCTTCCCACCATCGTCTGGGAAAAGTACTGTCGGTCCAAATTCGATTATAAAGGCGAAGGAGGTAACGCAGACTATGGGTTGATAAATGCAGCAACATTTGGACGTGGATACCATCCGGTCCTGGGGCGGAGGAGCGAGAAGAAGAGAGTGCATGTTGGAGTTCCCGCATGGAGAAAACAGTATTGTAGCTTTCGCGATTTTGAGAGGAGAAAGCAAGAGGTCGCACTTCCGCTGCACGTTTCTTCGGGAGAAATGCTGGCGGGTAATTTGAAAAGCTCGAAATCTCAGCAAAGTGCTGACCCAACGAGTTAGAAATTGTGACGGGGTCCACTAATGCATCATGCACGACAGTGAGCCCAGAGACTGGGGAGAAACTAGGCGCGCCTGAGAACCGTCGAAGCCGACTCCAAACTTCCGAGGAGGGAGTGAAGGTGTTAAATGAGTTAATAGAGAACTTCCAGCTTGCCTTCTTGCTATCGCGGATGACACGACGGCATCGCGCACGGAACTGCTTATAGCGGATACAGTTGGCCAAAGTAGGATGGTGGCGGAAAATGCCGAGAGCACGTCGCCGCTCACGTATTGCATCACGGCATGCCTCGTTCCACCAAGGAACTGGGGGGTGCCGGGTCAATTCGGAGGTGCGTGGTATTGAACGTTCCGCAGCTGTAAGAATAACGTCGGTAATATGTGTGACCTCATCGTCGACGATGGGAAAGTGACGGTCATCGAATGTCGCTAGAGACGAAAAAAGTGTCCAATCAGCTTGGGCAAACTTCCAGTGTTGCGGGCGCATATATGGCAGTTGAGGCTGCAGTCTAAGGACACATGGAAAGTGGTCACTCGAGTGTGTATCATCAAGGGCGAACCATTCGAAGCGCCGAGCTAGCGGAACAGTACCGACTGCAAGGTCCAAATGAGATAAATTTGTCGTGGAGGCAGACAAAAATGTAGGGACCCCAGTGTTGAGGCAAACTAGATCCGCTTGGTGGAAGACGTCGAGCAATAGTGAGCCACGTGGACTAGGATGTGGAGATCCCCAAAGCGGGTGGTGGGCACTTAAGTCCCCAACCAGCAAATAGGGGGGTTAAAGCTGACCAAGAAGATGAAGGAGATCAGCTCGTGCCATTGGTGTGGACGATGGAATGTATACAGTACAAAGAGAGAACGTGTATCCGGAAAGGGAAAGACGGACGGCGACAGCTTGGAAGGAAGTGTTTAAGTGAATTGGGTGATAATGGAGAGTATCATGGAGAAGAATCATGAGTCCTCCATGTGCTGGAGTGCCTTCAACAGAGGGGAGATCATATCGGACGGACTGAAAATGAGGGAGAACAAAGCGGTCATGGGGACACAGCTTTGTTTCCTGAAGACAGAAGATGACTGGCGAGTAGGATCGTAAGAGGATCGACAATTCATCCCGACTGGCTCGAATACCGCAGATATTCCAGTGGATAATGGACATAGGGTGAACAGAACATGGAGGAATGTGACCAGGGTTGCTGTCAACTCAACGACTGCTCAGAGCTTGCGACCGACAGCATGGAATGGCATTCAGCCGAAGGCAGAAGATCCTGATCCATAGGTTGTTCAGGAGCAGCTCCTGCCACCAGCGATCGGCCGGTTGATCGGCCGCCAGCAGTGCGCCTCGGCGACACAGAAGACGGCCGAGGGCGATTTCCACCAGGTGGTGCTGTAGATGGGACACGCCTTGGTGGAGAAGGAGAGGAACTGGGTTTCTTTGTAGCCTTCTTGGAAGTATTATGTTTAGATGAAGGAGGAACCGATGGTTGGGAAGTTGCGGTACGTAAAAACTCTTCACGAGTATGCTCTTTTCTCGAAGTCTTGGTGTCTGACTTTTGGGCTCGAGATTTAGCAGAACCCGACGAAGGGTGAGCCAGAGAGTGGGCAGGCGAAAGTGGTGAGGTTGAACGGGCGATCTTTGCGCTGGCCGATCTGACGACCGTGGCACTAAAGGTGAGGTCGCAAGTCTGCGTGGCCGCCTCCTTTGTTGGCCGAGGAGAAGCAAGGACAGTGCTGTATTTTCATGTCTGAGGCACGGTGGGCTGCCGACTGGCGAATAATTTTCGAGCAGCAAAGGTCGACACCTTTTCCTTCACTCTGATTTCCTGGATGAGCTTTTCATCCTTAAAAACGGGGCAATCTCGAGAGGAAGCAGCGTGGTCACCCATACAGTTGATGCAGCGAGGGGATGGAGGTGGACAAGCACCCTCATGGGCATCCTTGCCACACGTAACACATTTGGCCGGATTGGAACAGGACTGGCTGGTGTGATTGAACCGCTGACAGCGATAGCAACGCGTAGGGTTTGGGACGTAAGGGCGAACGGAAATTATCTCATAGCCTGCTTTGATTTTCAACGGGAGTTGAACTTCGTCAAATGTCAAGAAGACAGTGCGGGTTGGAATGATGTTCGTGTCAACCCTTTTCATAACTCTATGAACAGCCGTTACGCCCTGGTCGGACAGGTAGTGCTGAATTTCTTCATCAGACAATCCATCGAGGGAGCGTGTATAAACGACTCCAAGCGAGGAATTTAAAGTGCGGTGCACTTCAACCCGGACAGGGAAGGTGTGGAGCAGAGAAGTACGCAGCAATTTTTGTGCCTGGAGGGCACTGACTGTTTCGAACAACAGGGTGCCATTCCGTAATCTGGAACAAGACTTTACAGGACCTGCAATTGCGTCGACACCTTTCTGAATAATGAAAGGGTTGACCGTGGAGAAGTCGTGATCTTCGTCAGACCGAGAAACAACAAGGAACTGTGGCAATGATGGAAGAACTGTCTGTGGCTGAGACTCAGTGAACTTATGCTTGTGAGCAGACATAGTGGAAGGTGAGGAAACCATTGCGGAAGGATCCCCCATGATTACCGGCGTCTCCGATGGTGCGCTCCTCCCTTGTGGGGGCCCTCTCTGAGGGCACTCCCACCTTAGGTGATTGTTCACACCTCCCGACAAATGGACGGAGGGACCAATCAGCACTTTCGGAAGGTATCAGCTCGGGTAATCACCCCTCCCTGGGCCTGGCCGTTACCAGGGGGTACGTACGTGTCCTACCTGCCTACCCGGGGTGGGGAATTACGCGTTACCCCGTCACCGGCTACGCACGGAAGTGCGTGGGCCGGCCTTCAGACACGCACAGGGAGGAAAAAAGAAAGGGAAAGGAAAGAAGAGGGGTCTCAAATGCCGCAGCAGAGAAAAGGGCAAAGAGAAGAGGGAAGGAAAAGAGAAGGACAGAGGAAGGACGAAGACTTGCAAGTGTAGAAAGCAAGGAATTTGTAACAGTTTCGAGCATCCGTCTCCGGACGTAGGCACAAACCATACTCCCAGAGGGGGAGAAATGGAAGGAAAGAGCCAGAGGTGAGGGGGGGGGGGGGGGGGGCGAAGATGGGGGACGGGGAAGGATGTGGAAAGGGAAGGTATGCAGCCCGGAAAGGAAGGAGGGCCACATTAGCTCGGGGTCCCGTGCTCGCTACGCACGTATCCACAAAAGAGTTGTGGACCCCCTGGGGGGGGGGGGGGGGGGGGGCGGCATGTGGTGATGACAGAACACAACTGGAGTACAAACAACACATATATGGTTACTCTGCAATTCACACTGTTTGACAGATGGTGAAAAACACTTTCCTTCTATCTCTCTACCATTCCACCCTCATATACCTCTGGGGGAATTTTTCTATGTGAGCTCCAATTTCCATTATTTTATCACTATGGTCATTTCTCCCTATATAGTTGAGAACAGAGAAAATCCCTGGGACCTGTAGGAGAAAGTTGGTGACAAATTTCATGAAAATATCTCACAACAAAAAATGCCTCTATTTTATAGACTACCAGCCCCATTCCCTTATATCTGTGACATTGCCTCTCATTTTGTGATTTTACCAAATAAGCTGCTGCTCTCTGAAGTCCAGAAGAGAACAGACAAGTGTGGTGTAGGCTGGCTCTCTAGGTCATTTGTTGCACCTTCTAAATGTTCTGTCAATAAAATGCGTGTCTTTGGTTCATCTCTCCCATAATGTTTACAATGTGATGGTTCCAATTTAAGTCACTCATAATTGTAATCCCTAGATATTCAATTGAATTGAGAACTTTTAAAATTGTGCAATTTAGTTCATGATAAATCACCACTTTCCCACCAAGCAGATTTCGTATATAAACCATATTGTAATTTGTTTTGACCTTCTTATGACTTCACTAAATGATTAATTGGCAGCATCACCTGCAAACAGTCTAAGAGGGCTGTGCAGATAGTCTCCTAAATTGAGTATGACGCTTCCTTGGGGAACACCTGAAAGAGCTTTGGTTTCACTAGCTGACTTTCTGATAGGGACACATGACTTCTAGTTGCAACATCTGGGACAATACTCTCAAGGTACACAATTTAATTAGAAGCAGCTGGAGAATCTACTGGAAAAATGGAATAAATTCTAGTTCCCCCGTCAGCAGCACTCTTCGCTTCATATGAATAAAGAGCCATGCTGTGTTTCACAAGAACAGTATTTTCTGAGTCTGTGCCAGTTATGTGTCGATAGACCATTTTCCTCTGTGCGCTTCATAATGTTGGGACACACTTTGTGTTCCAAAACTGTACCATGAATCAATGTCAATTATGTGTGTCTATAATTAAGCAAATTACTTCAATTTTCTTTCTTGTGCATTTTTTTGATATGTGCATCTTTCTAATATCTGAGTACATACATTTTGTTGAACGAGTGGTTGTCTTACAAATGCTTAAAATGGGGATATGAGGTGATCAAAGCCTTGGCATAACAATGTGCACATAAACAGATGGAGGTAGTATCACATACAAAACTTATAAAAAAGGCTGTGCAATGGCAAAGCTATCATTTGTACTCAGGCGGTTCATGTGAAAAGGTTTCCAACACAATTATGAGTGCACAACAGAAATTAACTGACTTTGAATGCAGAATGGTAGTTTGACCTAGATGTACTGGACATTCCATTTGGGAAATTGTTAGGGAATTCGAGAGTCTGAGATCCACAGTGTCAAGAGTGTGCCGAGACCACTAGACATTACCTCTCACCATGAACACAGCTGCCATGGGCCTTCACTTAACAACCGAAACCAGTGGCGTTTGCACAGAGTTGTCAGTGCTAACACACGAGCAACACTGCACGGAATAACTGCAGAAATCAATGTGGGACACACGATGAATATATCCATCAGACCAGTACGCGAAATGTAGCGTTAATGGGCTACAGCAGCATATGACCAACACGCATGCCTATGCTAACAGCATGACATCACCTGCAGTGCCTCTCCTGGGCTCGTGACCATATCATCAATAAGGCACTGCGCAAGCTGGTGGTGGCTCATTAATGGTGTGGGCTGTGTTTATAGGGACAGACTGTGTCTTCGGTGTCAAACTGGACCAATCTTTGACTGTAAATGGTTATTTTTGGCTACCTTGAGATTATTTGTTCCCAAATGACGACAGAATTGTAATGAATGACAATGCACCATGTCACCAGGCCACAATTGTGCACGATTGGTTTGAAGAACATTGTGGATAATTTGAGCAAATTATTTGGCCACTCAGATCACCCCAACATGAATCCCATTGAAAATTTATGGCACATAATTGAGAGGTCAGTTCCTGCACAAAATCCTGCACTGGCAACAATTTCGCAACACAGGCAGCTACAGAGGCAGCATGGCTCAATATTTCTGCAGGGGACTTCCAACGACTTTTTGAATCCACACCATGGGTGAACTACTGTACTATGCCAGTAAAAGGTCGGCACAGTATTAGGCGGTATCCCATGACTGTCATATCAGTGTATTCGGTCACCTTACTCTGAAAGGAACCTAGCTGGTAAACAATTTGAACAAAAAGGCCCCTTTGTTAAGTTGGTTCCCATACCAATTATATCTACTTCCATATAACTCATATTGACATCTCAGTTTGAATTCTGCAACGAAGTTATTAACTGCATCTTCTTTCATGACAGACCTACAGGAAACTGTGTTTAGTCGTTCCACTTCTGTGGTGTTCTCACTAACGTTACTACTGCCACTGGTATATTTTACATACGAACAAACCTCTTTGAATTTTCTACCAAGTTTTGATCAAGATCTATGTTGCGGAAACTATTAAAAGTGTCACACACTGATATCTACACTAACTTTTGAGTATCTAAACCATTGCCAATCTTGAGAGTCTGCACTCCATTAAATTTGGCACGGTTTTTCTGTTGCCTCAACATCTGTTTGCTGACCTATTTTGTGTACCATGGAATTTTTCATCACTTATTTACCTGGTATAAAACCATCAACTGTCATCAACAATATTTACAAGGAGTACAACTTTGCTTGCACCGTTTGCCAATAGGTGGTGATAACAGTAAGTAGCAGTCGAAAAATCAATTGCAGACGTCTGGCAGTTAGCTTGGACCTCAGTCAACATAACCTCATTCAAACATTAGTCTATTTGTGTCTGCATATTCTCGTCATTTGCGGGAGGCGTTACCCTATTGTTTCAATATGAAGAAAACAGTGGCCGAGTTTCATCCAATGCTCTAAAGTACGTACGGTAAGGACGCTTTTAGTGAAAGAACGTGTCTTGAGTGGTTTTAAAGCTTCAAGAACGGAGATTTTAACATCTTAGACTGGCATAGTGGTGGAAGAGGACAAACGGCGTTAGTGTGTTTCTGAACAGTTGCTTCAGAGGCAAAAACTGAAGGGATTTCCACATCGCATTGTGACCAGGGATGAAAAATGGGTACATTACGATAACCCTAAATGCAAAAAATCATGGAGATATACCGGCCATCCTTCCACGTCGATGGCCAAACCGAATATTCACGGCTCCAAGATCTCGCTCTGCATTTGGCGGGACCAGCTCGGCGTCGGGTACTATGAGGTGTTAAAACCAAGTGAAACAATCACAGGTGCTCGTTATCAAATGCAATTAATGGGTTTGAGCAGAGCATTAAAAGACAAATGGATGCAATACAGCGAAAGGCACGACAACACTTGACCCCACGTTGCAAAACAGGTCAAAATGTACTTGGAAATGTTAAAATGTGAAGTCCTACTCCACCCATCATATTCTCCAGATATTGCTCCCTCTATCACCTGTTTAGATCAATGGCACATGACCTGGCTGATCAACACCTCCAATCTCACAAAGTCACAAACTGGATCGATTCAGGGATCACTTCAAAAGAGGAACAATTTTTTTGACGTGCAGTGTTCGTACATTGCCTGAAAGATGGGAGAATGTAGTGGCCAGCAATGGAAAATACTTTAAATGATACATGTGTAACCAATTTACATATGTCTGCCTGTATATATATATATATATATATATATACACACACCGGTCCTCTTCCCTCCCCCCCCCCTCCTCCCTCCCAAGGTAAGTCTTTCCGCTCTCGGGACTGGAATGACTTCTTACCCTCTCCCTTAAAACCCACATCCTTTCGTCTTTCCCTCTCCTTTCCTCTTTCCTGATGAAGCAACCTCGGGTTGCAAAAGCTTGAAATTTTTGTGTGTGTGTGTGTGTGTGTGTGTGTGTGTGTGTGTGTGTGTTTTATTGTTTATATTGTCTCTATCAACATACCAACACTTTCGTTTGGTAAGTTACAGCTTCTGGTTTTTTTTTTCTTTTTCTTTTTTTAATGAATATAATAGAGGGAAACATTCCACGTGGGAAAAATATATCTAACAACAAAGATGATGTAACTTACCAAACGAAAGTGTTGGCTTGTTGATAAGACACACAAACAAACACGAACACAAAATTCAAGCTTTCACCAACAAGCAACAATACCTCCATTATGACAGCTGCCACCCATTCCACATCAAACGGACTCTTCCTTACAGCCTAGGTCTTCGTGGCAAACGAATCTGCTCCAGTCCGGAATCCCTGAACCATTACACCAACAACCTGAAAACAGCTTTCGCATCCCGCAACTATCCTCCCGACCTGGTACAGAAGCAAATTACCAGAGCCACTTCCTCATCCCCTCAAACCCAGAACCTCCCACAGAAGAACCCCAAAAGTGCCCCACATGTGACAGGATACTTTCCAGGACTGGATCAGACTCTGAATGTGGCTCTCCAGCAGGGATACGACTTCCTCAAATCCTGCCCTAAAATGAGATCCATCCTTCACGAATCCTCCCCACTCCACCAAGAGTGTCTTTCCGCCGTCCACCTAACCTTCGTAACCTCTTGGTTCATCACTATGAAATCCCCAAACCACCTTCCCTACCCTCTGGCTCCTACCCTTGTAACTGCCCCCGGTGTAAAACCTGTCCCATGCACCCTCCCACCACCCCCTACTCCAGTCCTGTAACCCGGAAGGTGTACACGATCAAAGGCAGAGCCACTTGTGAAAGCACCCACGTCATTTACCAACTGACCTGCCTACACTGTGAAGCTTTCTATGTGGGAATGACCAGCAACAAACTGTCCATTCGCATGAATGGACACAGGCAGACAATGTTTGTTGGTAATGAGGATCACCCTGTGGCTAAACATGCCTTGGTGCATGGCCAGCACACCTTGGCACAGTGTTACACTGTCCGGGTTATCTGGATACTTCTCACTAACATCAACCTGTCAGAACTCCGGAGATGGGAACTTGCTCTTCAATATATCCTCTCTTCCCGTTACCCACCAGGCATCAACCTCCACTAATTTCAAGTTGCCGCTGCTCATACCTCACCTGTCATCTCTGCCCAAACTCTTTGCCTTTACAAATGTCTGCTTGTGTCCATATATATCTCAAAAAACAAAGATGATGTGACTTACCAAACAAAAGTGCTGGCAGGTCGAAAGACACACAAACAAACACAAACATACACACAAAATACTAGCTTTTGCAACCAAAGGTTGCTTCGTCAGGAAAGAGGGAAGGAGAGGGAAAGACGAAAGGATTTGGGTTTTACGGGAGAGGGTAAGGAGTCATTCCAATCCCGGGAGCGGAAAGACTTACCTTAGGGGGAAAAAAGGACGGGTACACACTCGCGGGGAAAAAAGGACAGGCGTGCACACACACACACACACACACACACACACACACACACACACACACACACACACACACATATACAGACACAAGCAAAAGCTAGTATTTTGTGTGTATGTTTGTGTTTTATCGACCTGCCAGCACTTTCGTATGGTAAGTCACATCATCTTTGTTTTTAAATATATTTTTCCCGCGTGGAATGTTTCCCTCTATTGTGTGTGTGTGTGTGTGTGTGTGTGTGTGTGTGTGTGTGTGCGCGCACACGCCTGTCCTTTTTTCCCCCCTAACGTAAGTCTTTCCGCTCCCGGGATTGGAATGACTCCTTACCCTCTCCCTTAAAACCCACATCCTTTCGTCTTTCCCTCTCCTTTCCTCTTTCCTGACGAAGCAACCGTTGGTTGCGAAAGCTTGAATTTTGTGTGTGTGTTCGTGTGTCTATCAACATGCCAACACTTTCGTTTGGTAAGTTACATCATCATTGTTATATGGACAGAGGTATTTACACATTCCCTTTTCTGTCGTTTGTGCTAATATATTATTCTTTCATTTCACTTTATTTTATTACACTTTATTTAATTTCATATAGATTATAATGGCCTTCAGACGAGATAGATACCTCACTAATGAAGAAATAGAAGAAATAATAAACAGTGATATGTTCTATAATGTGGTGTCAGATGATCGGACCATATTGATATCACCGTATGTCCTCCTGAAGTAGACTGTATAACTGACAAAGAAGAATGTCTAGACAATGTTACTGGAACCGTGGAAATCTCAGATGTGCCAGGGGCTATTGAATTACATTATGTTGCATCAGAGAATAACGAAGAAACTGTATGTAAAACTTCACTGCCAAGTACATCCCAAGATTCCAGAAGTAAATCGAAGAAGAGACGTCTTACTGATGAGAAAAGCAATTGGAAAGACACCTCCAGTTTATACAAAGCTGTCTGAAACTAGTGAGCATGACATTAGCACAAAGAGAGAGGAATTGAAGGAACAACTTTCTTCCTTGACTTCTCTGAAGGAGATGTTTGAAGAACTGATGAAAACATATGAGTTCATAGTCAAAGAAACTGTGAGATATGCAATAAATATGAAGAGTATGCAGGATTTTATCCTCACAGTTGAAGAAGTGAAGGTCTTTGTCAGATTTCTTTTTGCTGGCTACCATAAGCTCCCTGCTGAGAAGCTATACTGGTCTGAAGATGAAGATGTTGGCATACCAATTATCAAGACAGCTATGTCAAGGAATAAATATCAGAAGTTGAAAACATTGCTCCATTTTCAAGATAATGACTTAGTCAATGAAAACAAACATGACTGCGGATTCAAAATTAGACCTCTCTTGAAAATGATAAATGAATCTCATCAAAAATTTGGAATATTTGAGGAAAATTTGTCAACTGACGAAATGATAGACAAATACTATGGGCGAAGTACGCTGAAACAGTTTATCTGAGGCAAGCCTATTAGGTTTGGCTGTAAGTTGTGGTCTCTCTGTGGAGCAAGTGGCTACTGTTTCAAATTTGATTTATACTGCAGAAAGGATCCAGAGGATACTGCAAGGGATGACCTACTATTGGGATCAAGAGTAATCCTGAACATGCTGGACTGCATTGAAAACCCCGAGCATCATTGTGTGTACTTTGACAATTTCTTCACTAGTAGAGATCTTCCGATTCATCTGAGAAATTTGGGTTTTCGAGCAAGTGGGACTGTCTGAGAGAATCGAGTTGGTGACTGTCCACTACTGAGCACCAACGAACTGAAAAAGACAGTTCGAGGAAACTATGACTACCAGTTCGACAGGAATGGTGAAGTCTTATTTGTTCAATGGCACGACAACAGATGCGTTACAATTGGTACAAATTTTGACAAAGTTGAACCTTTAGGAGCAGCTACACGGTACAGTAGACAAGCAAGTAAGAAGACGCAAGTGCAACAAACTGCCGTTTTGAAGTTACATAACATGTACATGGGAGGTGTTGGCCACCATGACTAGTCAGTTGGAAAATATGTGATGGCAATTAGAGGGAAAAAAGTGGTACTGGGTCCTATTTACACGTATGCTGGAAATGGCCCTCATAAATGCCTGGCTCTTCTACAGACTAGTATATGGGAAAAATGCACTGGATTTACTGGATTTCAGACTTGCTGTTACAGTTACAAACCTGAAATTGGACACTGGAAGACAGAATATTGGACGTCCAATGAAATACCGATCAAGTCAGTTGACAGTGATACCAGATATCAGGTTTGATGGAATTGGTCATATGATTGACAAAAGAAGCACGCAAAGAAGATGTGTAAGAGCTAAATGTAACGGGAAACCAAAAACATATTGTGTTAAATGCCTTGTAACACTGTGTGTTAAGGGTTTTGTACCATTTCACAAGAAATAAATAGTTAAGACTTGAATACAGTTTAGTATGCTATACAATACTGTTAGATCCCAGCGTCCTATATTGAGGCCAGCCATTATATCAGCATGTACAAATATTCTTTGGCTATTTTTGTACTTATTGTGGTTCATACATTATGTGCATTATAGTTAAGGAATAAAAATTCAATTAAAAAAATTGGGACTTAATGGGTTAAAGTACTGCAGTCTTTTATAGGCTGTCCCTTGTTTCGCTTTCGTTACAAACTTCAAAGCTCACTCAAAGTATGAACATCTTTCTCATTAGTTTGGTAGGTCTTGCCCCCATAGAACTATGCATAAACCCAAAAATTGACACCCTCAACAGGTCTGACAACTTCAACACTTACAATGTTCCGTTTATCTGGACCACTTCAAATGAAGTTAATAATGTCCATCTCCCCTCCACATTAACTTAAGTCGTCTCTTGCAAAGTGAGCTCACGACTTCTGATTCTCTTTATCAATGCTGACCTCACTATTTGTACAGCCAAGAGCCTCTTAAATACACTGGCTCTTGTCAGAGCACTGAGGTTAAGCAATGTTGGGCATAGCCGGTACTGGGTGGGAAACTATGTGGGTCGCACACACACACTGTTGGCTGCTTTCCCTTTGCCTTCAAGGTAAAATGGGTGACAGTATGAAGTTTCTTATCACCAGATTTTGCGCCAGTGTCCACAATTAAATTCCAAACTCTCTAGAGTCTCACGAAGTGAGACCCTGTGACACTGTTGATGGTGATCCATCAATCAGGTGTGGACATTAAGCTCTATGGCCCCCTTGGTGCTACTAGAGAGAAGTAGGCTATGTGCCGGCACCAGACTTCATCCTCTCCTTTCTCCATTCACCAGCCCCCCCCCCCCCCCCAAACACAAACAGGACACCACACTGCACGCACAACAACTATGCTTGCCTACACTTACCAGATACACTTAAACACGCTACTTTCGCACTTTACAAAGGGGCCAGTAAGCAAGGAGGACAGAAAAGATTTCAAATCATGTGGCTGAACCTACCCTTCCAGGACTCCCAAGTAACAACGCAATATGACTTCTACAGCAACATTTACATCTACACCTGCATCTATATTCTGCAGACCATGGTAAGATGCTGGACATAGGGTAAAGCCCAGTGTAGCAGTTATTGTGGTTTCTTCCTGTTCCATACACATAGGGAGCACAGGAAGAATGACTGACTGAATGCTTCTGAGCATGCAGTAATTATTCTAACCTTATCCTCACAATTGCAAAGTGAGCAGTAAGTAGGGGATTGCAGTATATTCTTGAAGTCATCATTTAAGGCAGATTCTTGAAACTTTGTTAGTAGACTTCCTCAAGGTAGTTTACATCTGAGTTTCTTCTGCATCTCTGACACTCTCCCATAGGTCAGACAAACCTGTGACCATCCATGCCGCCCTTCTCTGTATATGTTCAATATCCCCCTCAGTCCTATTTGGTATGGGTCCCCTCACACTTGGCCACCTTCTAGAAATAGTTGCAGAAGTGATTTGTAAACAATCTCCTTTGTAGACTGATTTTATTTCCCCAATAAACCAAAGTCTACAACCTGCTTTACTTACGACTGAATATACGATCATTCCATTTCATACCCTTACACCCAGGTATTTGTATGAGTTGGTAGATTCCACCAAAACTCATTGTTGTTATTAGTCATAAGATATTACATTTTTTCATTTCGTAAAGTGCAAAATTTTACCTTTCTGAAAATTTAAAGCATGTTACCAATCTCTGCACCATGTTGAAGACTTATCAACATCTGACTGAATATTTATGCAGCTTCTTGCAGATAGTACTTCATTTTAGACAACTGCATCACCTGCAGAAAGTCTGAGGTTACTACTGATATTGTCTGCAAGACCACTAATGTACAATATGAATAGAAAGGGTCCCAGCAAGCTCCCTTCGGGCACACCTGTAGTTACTTCTACATCTGATGGCTACTCTCCATCCAAGATAAAATGTTGCACCTTCCCTAACAAAAAGCCCTCAATCCAGTCACAAAGTTCCCATAGAACTGTACCTTTGGCAATAAGCATAGGTGTGGAATTGATCCAAATGCTTTTTGGAAATCAAGAAATACTGTATCTACCCGACTGCCTTGATAAAAAGCTTTCAGTATGTCATGTGCAAGTTGGGTCTCACATGATCAATGCTTTTGGAATCTGTACTAGCAAGCATTGAGGTGGTCATTCTGTTCAAGATACCTCTCATTATGTTTGAGCTCAGAATAAATTCTAGATTCTACAACAAACTGATATCAAGGATACAGGATGATAGTTTTGCAGATGCCTTATTACCCTTATAGCAGACACATGTAACCTGTGCCCTTTTTTTTCTTCAAGAACTGAGCATGGTTTTTGTTCAAGGGATCGAAAAAAGATTGCATTTAAAAGACAGGCTAGCTCAGGAGAAAATTCAGTATAGAACCTGACAGGGATTCCACTGAGACCTGAGCTTTGTTCAATTTTAATGATCTCAGTTGTCTCTCAAATCCACTGACACTAATACTTATTTCATTCATCCTTTCAGTGTTAGGAGGCTTAAATTGGGGCAATTCTTCTAGGTTTTTCTTTCATGAAGGAACAACTGAAAATGAAGTTACGGCATTTCAACTTTTCTTTGCTACCTTTGATTTCATTTCATGCCTAATTTGCTACGGACTGTACACAAACTTTGGAGCCACTGACAGCCTTTACATACAGCAAAATTTCTTTGGTGTTGTGAAAGATTATTCAATTATATTCTGCTGCGTAAGTCATCAAAGGCATCACGCATTTCTCTTGACAGCCACATGCTTTTCATTCAGCATCTATCTATCTATGGTCCAAAAAACCACAAGCTTGCAGCGGAGTACTCCTCAGTCATTATCAAGTGACAGCAACTGTCTTTCAGTTGGTGCTACTGCCTTTATATAGCTGTGCTGCCTTCCATGACATCACTGGTGTTCACTCCATCGGCATATGATATGCAATAATGTTTTTGTTGTGTGCCTGCTTCAACTTTCAGATGGCCAGATCCAAAGCTGTGCTTAACTGCAGGCTGCCATCTTTATCAAGGATGTTGCCACAAATTTTTATCTCACTTCTATTATGCTATCCCAGAAACTATTAGTCCGAGTAATAGCATATGTCTCTAACCGCAATGTGGTGTCCATTTTCTAGAGCATGCTCTGCTACTGCTGATTTCTTAGGGTTCCAAAGGTGAAAGCAGTTCTCAGGTTCTACACAGCACTGTTCAATAATACGAACAGTCTGTCCGAATAAACTGTCCATGACCACACGGTATCTTTTATACTCCTGGAATTCTGAGGTCTACATCTTTCACAAGATTCACTTGTCAAATTTTTGTTGGAGTCCTGGAAACCGAACCGTCTGTGCCTCTTCATAATCTGGTTAATCTTTCCTGTTAATGAGCCACAAAATGGCAAAAACACAATCTTGCGTAACTCTTCCTCAGGGTCCTACAGCTTACATGTTCTTGGAAAGATGACTTGCTAAAGCTGGTGGTTGTTTAATAGCTTTTCCTCAGATACTTTCCTGAAATGTCTCAATTCCTACAACAGGTTTTCAGTGTCTGATACAGCTTTCACTCAATGCACCAAGATCCTCAGAACAGAAATTTTCTGCAATGGGTGATGATAATATGTTGATAACAGCAACTAGGCTTTGCAGAAGCTGCGTCCAGGGCAATGACCTCGAAAGTACTTCATAAACAGGTTGGCTGTAACTGGAGCTAATGGGCTCCCCATCGCGAGTGTGGACAGTTCTGCTGGACACACAGTACAGTTGAACAGCACTGTAGAACACAAGAGATGCTTTAGCCTTCAGTACCCTGAGAAATCAGCAGCAGCAGAGCAACCTCTAGAAAACAGACGTCTTATTGCTTTGAAGACCTCAGTTATTACACAGACTGATAGTTTCTGGGATAATAGCATAATACAAGAAGCAATCTAGATAATTTGTGAGAAAACATGCAATAACTTTATCAGTACATATTGCTGTAAACCATGCATTCGTATGTTATAAATCCCTTGCCCGTCTAGCCTGCCCTACCTTTTTCAAATTTCCCATCTTACGCTGTCTTTCCTGAGGAACAGACTATTAGTTTCAATGATTACGAGACTATCTGAACGAGGGTGGTTTGATAAGTCTTGTAAAAAAGGAACTACATTTGTTTTGTAAACAATCCATCTTACTTCTTAACTTTGTTCAGCAATCTTCCAGCTTTCTCATCCTATTGAAAAATATTATGTTCTATCAAATTCTGAAAAAAATACTCATTGACTTCAACTATAATTTCCTCATTTGATGAGAAGTTCTTCCCAGGAAGCCAAAGTTTCAAGCTGGGGAACAGGAAAGTCACTTGGGACAAAGTATGATGAATAGGGTGGACGTGGAACTAATTCCAAGAACAAATCACACACTTTTACCATTGTTATTGCTGATGTGTGTAATGGTGGATTATCTCCGTGAAACAGCGGTTTTTTGCCTGCCAACCTTTTTTTCCTCTTTAGCCAACAAGTATCAAATGATCCGACAATGAAGCATAATAGGATCCAGTTACAGTTCTGCCCTTTTCCAAGCAATCTATGAGGATTATTCCTTGGGAATGCTGAAAGACAGTGGCCATCACTCTACCAGCTGATAAAATTGTCTTTGCTTTCTTGGGTGCACTTTCACCAGCCTCTGTCCATTGTTTTGACTCATCATGGATCCAGGTTTCATCGACAGCCACAGATCGGAGCAAAAAGTCTCATGGATTGGGATTAAACTTCACCAGACAGTGTGTTTAAATGTGCCAGTTGTGCTTTTGCTTGCCTGAGCAATCATGGCACCCAGCTCATGCACAGCACTGTCATAGCCAATTCTCCATGCAGGATATTATGCACTGACGTACTTGAGAAGCCTACAGTCTCAGTAACCTCAGGAATTTTGATTTGACAGTGTTGCACTGCCATATCATAGATTTTGTCAATGGTTTCCTTAGGGGTGACCTCACTTGGATGGCCAGAGCACACTTCACCTTTGGTGCTTGTACAAAAGTAAACAGTCTTTCACAATAGTGTCGAGTTCGCGTGAAATTTATCCAATTCTGTCGATATGTGCAGCAGTCCAAGCCTTCAATTCTGTTTTCTCCATTTTCTATCACTGTCAACACTGACCAGTTCATATAGCTGTCAATGAACTGTATATTGTACAAGAGCTAACCAACCATGAAACCGCGACAAAAATTTTCCATCATTTCACGAAAACTTACCAGACTTCTCTAATCACACTCTTACTTTTGTGAGTGTCTGGGCAAGTGCGAAATGCCTGATAAATTCTCTATTACCAATGGTCTCAAACAACAATGTGTCCTCATACCAACACTGTTTGCCCCATGTCTCAGTCGTGTTTTATGAGACACCATCTGAACAATGAAGGTGTAGAAAAATACAGAATTGGTAAGGGACTATTTAATCAGTCTGGATTCCATTCTAGAATGTTCACAAATCTCACCCAGGTAACTGAACTGCAGTACGCAGATGATAATGCTTCTCCTGGTTATACATCAACAAAGCTGCAGCCATCTACATTGTTTCAGTGGTGCACATAAACAGTTTGGCCTGATCAATAGCCAAAGAACAAAGGCCCTCACAGAACTAGCCCTTGAAATTGCCTTTCCCAATTTCAATATCTATTTCCAGCACACATTTGGTACAATTAGAGCACTTCCTCTCCCTAGGATGTGCATTATCAACTAACTGATCATTGGAAAAGGATGTGGAGAAAATAATGCTTGATGCCCGCACTGCTTTTGGATGTGACACACACACACACACACACACACACACACACACACACACACACACACACACACACAGTCTTCCCCAACAAAGAGATCCGACACTGCACCAAACTGATGGTGTCTGAGCAGCACTTGTTTCTACCTTGCTCTATGGTTGCAATAAATGGATGCTACAGCAATGTGATTTTAAAAAACTAACAGTTCAACACAAGCTTAGATACCCTATGAAGATAAAAATGGAACACGTTTATACATGTGTTCCTGAAGTGGCGATTAGTAACACTATGAAACTCACCATCACTGGTCACCAGCTCAGATGGATTGGTTATCTCTAGACCACCTTGCCAAATTTTGTGGAAGTGCACACATGCAGAAAGCCCCATAATACTGCTCTGAATAAGGATTAATTCAAGAAGAACCGTAAGAGCCTAAATATTGATCTGTGTAACTGGTGCACCATAACAGATCATACTAGCAGGCACATAACTATTTCCACTACTGTTTTAGATTTTGAGCAGGAACTTCAAAAAAATGAAAGCTGTCAGTGATGTACACTTTACCAATCCCAGCCACACAATCCACACACTATGTGTAATCTGTCACCATACGTTTTATGCAAGGAGCAGTGTGCAAAGCCATCAAAGGCATCTTCACACTTTAACTGCAATGCAATAAAGGAAATACAGTAGAAAAATGGAAACTGGTATGATTATCAAGCAATGATTGGCAGTAGCCCACTGAAATTTAATACTTACAGGTAAATACCCAACAGCAATTCTGTCTCACATTTTTATGATTAAATTTAGATTATTGTCCAAAGACTAATACACTAAAGAGGGAGAAAATCCAAAAAAACTGTAGAAAGGAACAAACCTTTAAATGTGTCTCTGAAATTTAATGATGTCTAACTATTTGTAGTTAAATGACACTTTATAATTTAACATTTACTCAGTTGGACACTACAGACAACTGCTGCCAGATTCTTTGGTAAATCAAAAATAAAATAATGACGTCTAAACATCAACATGTCTTGAGTAATTGTGAGCTGACAATCAGATCATTTATGAAAGCACTGGCCAACAACCATCTTACCTCACTGTCTAGTACTGCCATTGACGACACAGAGACAATTTTTGGTGTGGGCCAAAGCCGGGAACTAGATGAAGCATCAGGTGTTCCTTCTCGACTAGATATGTCATCTGCACTGTTCACAAACCCGTCTTCCTCATAATTTCCCTTCTTTACACTGCTTGTGGACGAGACTGCTGCTCTGGGTGGGCAGCTAGAAGGCCTCTGACGTGAAGGTTCCTCAATATCCACATGGAAACCTAATTCAGGCTGTGAGTGATCAGGAGGTTTGCCTGATGAAAGAGCTCTTGCTTTCAGTCTCTCACTTTTGTTGGTTTTGTGTGTGCCCATAACTGGCACTTCTTGTTCATCAGAGTTAGATGCTGTACTTCCTTTCCGTTTTGGACGAGAAGCTGCGACAGGACTTGAGCCACTGGAGACAACATTTTCTTGCACACTTTGCGTTTTCAGAAAATCTATGCTGATTTTACGCCTTGGTGGTAGTGGAAGAACCTTTGTGACGGGTGTGGCTGCTTGTGTAACTTGTTTCTTGGGTTTTGACAAATGGTATTTGCTCAGGGATGTCAGATTCAAACGCTCCAGCACAACCTTTGGTTGATATTTTGGGGAATGGTAAATGCTTCTAAGTGTTGGCTTCAGTTTTTTTCGCCGCATTTTCAAAGGCACCCTGAAAAAAATTGTAAACTTACACGTCATTCTATAAAACACAAAACTAATACATTTCAGACTACTTTCATACTAAAATTTAACCTAACTTTACCACCTCATGTTTAGTGTAAGTGGGGAGCGATGTGGTCTGCAGCAAGGTGGTTTTATATGCACTTCTTGGTGATGTAAATGCCTGGGCATTTATAAGCTGGGGTAAATACTCAGGATAAATTTCTGGATGAATGGCCAAAATTCATAAATGCACAGCATTTTACATATTTTACAGATTAATTGATACACGGAGCTTAAAAATTTTTTTAAACTGATATTCTGTATTGGAAAAAGTGTTTTGCAACCTGCTTCTGTAGCGGTTGGGTAACAAAGTTGAAGCTACTCGAGAGCTAGGGAAGAGTTATTGGGTGAAATAAATTGGACTATGCATTTTTAATGAGGGCAATTCTTAGGGCAGTACATAATAAACAAGAAAACAAAACCCAAGTTTAAAAGTAATTCTTGAAATATTCATTACATTAAGTAGGTAGCCTGTAAGTAGTATTTTTGCTTATTCTATACTACTGAAACAATCAGAGTAAAGAATGTTTATCCATAACAATTTTAATTAAAGATGAGTCATGCACCGATACCGTTTCCATGAGTCCAAGAATCACCGATTCTGTAGGAATCTGCTAGTATCGGAATCTAGCACAAAATTAGATGATGAAAGGAGCAGAACAAAACATATGGCCTGTCTGAAATGTCAGTAAAACTGACAAAGCATTTTTTTAATCATTGATAACAGTTTAACATTTAAGGATACATTTATTATTAAGAAACACGTGCCAACTGTTTTAATACCTTCAGTAATAATTCTGTTATCAAGGAAAAGCCCACCACCGAGAAACACACTAAAAAAACCCAGTCTACAATCATAGGCCAAAAGCCAGACTCGGCACAAGAAAATGACAAACGCTTATATTAAATGATAAAAGCCCCCTGCCCGAATAAAACACAAAACTAAGCCTGCCATGGCAGGGTCATCTGTTAAAAGGGCAGGGAGTGTATCTGGCAGTGGTGCAAACGTCTGCCTGAGCACAGCTAAAAGGGGACAGGCCAACAAAATGTGGACCACCGTCAAAGTGGATCCGCAGCAACAGAGGTGGGTCCTCACGGCGCAATAAGTGGCTGTGCGTCATCCGGGTGTGTCCAATGCGCAGCCGGCAGAGGACAACAGACTTCTTGCGAGAGACCCACAAGGAGGAACACCACGCACTGGTAGCCTCCTTGATGGCCCAAAGTTAGTTTGGTGAAGGCGGGGTGCTTCATTCTTCACCCCAGGTGCGAAGTACATTCTGCTGCAAAACTGCCCTGAGGTCACTCTCCAAAAGCCCAATCAATAATGCTGGTGCACCGACAGCCTGTTTGGCCAGCATGTCAACATGTTAATTGCCCGGGGTGCCGACATGACCAGGGGTCCACACAAAGACCACAGAGCGGCTGCAACGGGCAAGAGTATGGAGGAACTCCTGGATAGCCATCACCAGATGAGAGCAAGGGAAACACTGGTCGATAGCTTGTAAACCGCTCAGGTTGTCGCTACAGATAACTAAGGACTCACCTTAACAGGAGTGGATATATTCTAGTGCACGAGATGGCGACCAGCTCAGCAGTGAAAACACTGCAGCCAGCCGGCAATGAGTGTTTGTAATGGTCCCCTAGAGTGAGAGCATAACTGACACGACCAGCAACCAACGAACCGTCAGTGTAGACAACGCCAGAGCCCTGATACGTGGCAAGGATGGAAAGAAAGTGGCAGCAGAAGGCCTCAGGAGGGACAGAGTCCTTCGGGCCCTGTGCCAATTCGAGCTGAAGGCATGGGCGGGACACACACCATGGGGGTGTACGCAGAGGGGCCCGGAAAAGAGGAGAGAAGCTCCCCGATGCGAACTGCAATTGTATAACCCAACCGGGGCCGATGTTCTGTAAGACGGACGACAGACTGAGGGAACAGGAGATGATAACTGGGGTGCCCAGGCAAGCTACAAACATGTGTAGCATAAGCGGCCAGTAAATGTTGGCGCTGTAACCGCAGTGGAGGGATACCTGCCTCCACACGTATGCTGTTCACAGGGCTGGTCCGGAAAGCTACAGTGCCAAGTTGGATCCCACTGTGAAGGATGGGGTCTAGCACCCGCAACGCAGAAGGGGATGCTGAACCATAAGCCAGGCTCCCATAATCCACACGGGACTGAATTAACCCCTGGTAGAGCCATAAGAGGGTAGACCAATCTGCTCCCCAGCTGGTGTGGCTCAAGCAACACAGAGCATTAAGATGCCGTCAACACATCTGTTTAAGCTGCCAGATATGAAGGAGCCAAGTCAACCGGGCATCAAGAACCATACCCAAAAACCGATGTGTCTCCACAACAGCAAGAGGTTAGCCGTCAAGATAAAGCCGTGGCTCAGGATGAACAGTGCGTCGCCGGCAGAAATGCCTAATGCAGGTCTTGGCAGCCGAAAACGGGAAGCTATGCGCTACAGCCCAAGACTGTGCCTTGCGGATAGTGCCCTGCAGCTGACGTTCAGCAGCTGCAATGCCAATGGAGCTATAGTAGGGGCAGAAGTCGTCAGCATACAAGGAAGCTGAGACAGACGTTCCCACCGCCGCAGCGAGCCCATTAACTGCAATTAAAAACAGGCAGACACTTAAGACAGATCCCTGCGGTACCCCATTCTCCTGAACTCAGGAGGGAACTGTGGGAGGCCATAACTTGCACGCGGAAGATACGATGTGACAGAAAATTTCTTATGAAAATCGGCAGCAGACCCCAAAGACCACCAACCATGAAGCATAGAGAGGATGTGATGTCGCCTTGTCTTATCGTATGCTTTCTGCATGTCAAAAAAGACAGCGACGAGGTGCTGACAGCGGGCAAAGGCCGTATGGATGGCAGACTCCAGGCTCACCAGATTATCGGCAGCAGAGCGGCCCTTATGGAACCTACCCCGAGACGGAGCCAGAAGGCCCCGAGACTCGAGTACCCAACTCAACTGCCGGCTCACCATGTGTTCGAGCAACTTACAAAGAATGTTGGTGAGGCTAATGGGGCAATAGCTGTCCACCTCCAGTGGGTTCTTGCCAGGTTTCAAAATGGGTATTACGATGCTTCGCCGCCATTGCGAAGGGAACTCACTCTCGACCCAGATACGATTGTAAAGGTCTAGGAGGTGTCGCTGGCAGTCCGCCATGAGATGCTTGAGCATCTGACAGTGGATGCGATCTGGCCTGGGAGCCGTATCAGGACAAGTGGCTAGGGCACTTTGGAATTCCCACTCACTGAACGTAACATTGTAGGATTCAGGGTGGCGCTTGTGAAAGGAAAGGCTCCGACGTTCTAACCACTCTTTCAGGGGGCGGAAGGCCAGTGGGTAATGTGGTGTCACCGCCAGACACCACACTTGCTAGGTGGTAGCTTAAATCGGCCGCGGTCCATTTAGTACATGTCGGACCCGCGTGTCGCCACTGTGAGATCGCAGACCTAGCACCACCACAAGGCAGGTCTCGAGATACGATATAGCACTCGCCCCAGTTGTACGGACGACATTGCTAGCGGACGAAGCCTTCCTCTCATTTGCCGAGAGACAGTTAGAATAGCCTTCTGCTAAGTCCATGGCTACGACCTAGCAAGGCGCCATTAGCCTTACCTACTTTGAGAGTTATCGTATAAATGTCTCAAGAAGAACGTTGTAAACCAACAAAGATTAAAAGTTAAGTATAAAGCAGCTACGTACTTTTCTTGCTACCATTCCATAGTTATCCTGTTCCAGACTTGACGCCAGTCGGCGTGTGTGTACGCGTGCCTTTCGGCTCCCATCTCAGTGTGGCGTAACTAGCTTGTTACGCCACAACAGGTAATTTGCAGAAGCGGAACTCAGAGCAAAATGCTCTGCTAAGCAGTTTGCAAGTATGTCGGAGTCAGTAAAAACTGCTCCATTCAGTGAGAGCGCAGGGACCCAGAAGAACAGGGAATGGCAGATTCTGCGGCAGTAACAATGCCGGTGGTGACCGAGTGAAACACCGCATCAAGGGCATCTTTCGAAAGAGGCTCAATAGTAGCAATGGAGGAGAACAAGTCTCAGTCAGCCCTATTCATAGCCCATCTGCAAGGGTGCCCAGAAGAGTGATGCTGTGGCAGTGACAGAAAGATCGGAAAGTGGTCACTACCACACAAGTCGTCATGCACACTCCATTGGACAGACGGTAAACGGCTGGGGCTGCAGATCGAAAGGTCGATGGCTGATTACGTGCCATGCGCCACACTGAAATGTGTGAAGGCACCATCATTTAAAAGGAAAAGTCGAGCTGTGCCAATACATGCTCAACGGTGCTGCCTTGGCCTGTTGCCACTGTTCCACCCCACAGAGGGTTATGGGCGTTGAAGTCGCCCAGTAACAGAAAAGGTGGCGGCAATTGGGCTATCAGCGCAGCCAGGACATGCTGCGGGACATCATCTGGTAGATGATACAGGCTGCAGACAGTAACAGCCTGTGTAGTCCACACCCGAACAGCGACAGCCTCTAAAGGTGTTTGCAGAGGGACAGACTCTGCTGTGAAGGGAGTGAAGGACATAGATGCAGACGCCACCAGAGACCCTTTCATAAGCTGCCCAGTTCCTATAATAACCCAGAGAGCCACGGAGTGCAGGAGTGTGCATTGCTGGAAACAAAGTTTCTTGAAGAGCAATGCAGAGGAACGGGTGAAGGCTGAGAAGTTGTTGGAGCTCAGCAAGATGGTGGAAAAAACTGCTGCAGTTCCACTGGAGGATGACATTAGCCATGGCCAAGAAAGGAGTGAAGGGACTGGGGAGGCAGATTACGCCGCCACCGATTGAGCACCTGTGCAAGTGCTATCCATTGCGTCGGAGGAACCGGTGAGATCCAGGTCCTCAGTGGACGCCAGGATCTCCACCTCATCCTCAGATGCAGAGCTTGAAGGTTGCAGTGGGGTGGGTGCCACTGCAAGTTCCTTGGTCTTAGATGTCTTTCTTCTTGGACTTATGCCTATTTTAGCACGTAAATAATAAGCCTGACTATATCATGGTAAATCACTAGAAGATTCTCTCTTTTTTTTAGCTTTACCCAATTTTAACTAATGGGCCCAACTCTTATTTGATTTGAACCAAGTGTTCATGGAACAAATGAAACTGCTCTGCTCACCAAAGCACATAAAACACTTATTTATGGAAGACACTGTGGAACATTAGCAATTACTGTTGTAATTGTTTGAGAGTATTATGTCATAGGCTATGAAGTGACAGCAAATAAAAGTGCAGCACTTTGTCATGCTGTATTCCCATGCAGGTATCCTTCGTAACTTCATCTGCAGCCAAATTTGTTTTAACTCCAATGCACCCAACAGAATTACTACTTGCTCACCATTCTATGGTGGTGGAGAACCAAGATCACGTACTGTATAACTTTGAAAGCACTTGAGGAGACAGAATGGATGAGGAATATTGTAGCATGCTTACATCTCATCAGCTTCAGTGTCTAATATCGTATACTGTTCCACAGCATAAACTATAAATCCATTTGCTAAGTGAATCCTAGAAAAGTACTGTATTTCTGATGCACACAAAAGAGCTCACCTGTCTGGATCAATATCTAATCATCACTAGGGGGTCAACCAAAGCGTTCGATTCCACCCGTCTGCTTTGACCCGTGACGTACGGCTGTTGTGTGTGACGTCACGACGGCGCGGAGTTTAGTTTGTGAGAGAGGCGTTTTTGTAGGCGTCCTTTTGATGTGATCGGTGGTGCTCTCTGGTGGTGTGTTTATGTGTTGTGTGTTAGGTGATGTTTTTGTTTAGTTTGTGTGTGTGGCATGTTTATTGGTGGTGTATTGTTGCGGTCAGTGGTTCTACCTGGTGGTGTGTTTATGGGTAGTGTGTTATGGGGCATATGGGTTTCACTTGCGTGCTAGCATTGCGCGTGTGTGGTATCGGTGGTGACTGTGCTTTCAGCAGAATATTTTTCAGTGAGTTAATGATTTTGGTTTTGGTTGTCAGTGATTATGGGAACAGTGCGTTGTCTCTAATAGAATTTCTTCAGCTATTTGGCCTGTTGGCTGAAGTTGTGAAGTGTTCAGTGTGTTGTCAAGAAATGAGGCTTACTAAAGTTCCGGCATCTCTAACCAGGTACGGCTATATGTTGAGGTGTCTCAAGGATAATAGGTCAAGGGAAGTGTTCGATTGCAATTTTGATTTTCTAGGGTTTTTTTGTGGTAGGATTAAGTGTGGTGATGGATGAAAGTTTTGAGATTCATAGTGTGGTATCAGTTGTTTCTATTGACATATATACGTCAAGGGAAGTGATCGATTCCAGTGGATTTTGTGTATAGTGGAATTTGGGAAGGTTGTGGTGTCTTGTTTTTTGTCATTTGGTGTAGTGGCCTGTGTTTATATTTAGTTTGTCCCCACCCAAAAAACCCCCGAGTTCCCACTCTTGTCCTGTTAGTTTGATTAGGTTTTTTGTGGAAGGTGTGTGTGTGTGTGTGTGTGTGTGTGTGTGTGTGTGTGTGTGTGTGTGTGTGTGTGTGTGTGTGTTTTTCGTTCTTAGGTGTATTTTTGTGTTTGTTGTCTTTTTTAACTAAAGACATCATAGGCACTGGTCATTTCCACCATATTTGTCATGTCATGGGTCAAAGCAGACGGGTGAAATCAAATGCTTCCATATTTCCCATCAGGGTATTCCTTTAAAATCTTAAAACATTGACGTAAAAACACTCTGAAGCTCATTACTTTCGGTATCCCAATAAATTTACAATAAATCAAACACTTTTTGCAACCAGCTGGAGAAAAAAGGAAAGAAAAAAGCCCTATCTGTATCAAACAGAACAAAGTGCTCTGAAGAAACCCTCAATGCTTATGAAAGATTTATGAAATATTTTATTAATACATGGGTAAAGCTCTTTATGGTTCTGATAACAATTGAGAGCTACATGCACAGCATTCAGTCTACAGTCACAGTTGGCTCACAACCCTTAATTCTACTGCTATAAACCTTTGCATCGAATAGGCTCTATTTCCAGATGTTATGCCGTTTTCATCATTTCAATTCTAATTTTTGCTATTTACAAATTACACGGAAAATGACCTTCCTCCAGGCAATTACAGAGCCAAATTTTTTGTCTGCTGGGTTGCTTAGCATATTGCTACATTCATTTATTCAATTACATATCTGTTTTAATGAAAGTTTCGTTTACAAATCACTTGCTGACAGAACATGAAACCAAACAACAAAAAATGGAATTGAGAAATACCCGGATAAACATGACATCTATGATCATGGTTATCCCAACATACCACCTCCAATAGGACCACACCTACTAAACTACTGTGGTGTTCTAAACACTCTTCAGATTGACAACTGCTTTACTTAATACAAAGAATAGACTGTCACAGACTCACAAGAAAATTAATTATTTTGCAAAATTGAAAACAGCTAACCTGCAGATAAAGAAAAACACAGAAAGGATACAGAAAAATGCAAAATTACCCAAGAGGAAATCCAACTTCTTCAATTTTGATTGAAGAAAGAAGGGAATAGGTGTGGAGGACAATGAAAGTAAGAAAAACTGACAATAGTCAGTAACTGCCCGTACAAATAAAGTAACAAAGTATAGGATTTCACTACAGTCAGCAAGTCTTCATGATGGGCATACAAACGGAAATTTCAGTGACAGCCAATAGTTGAAACTAACAAGGCATATGCATGAAATGATTTGGTTAACACAAGGGAAATCCACATCAGGATTACTGAGCTAGGTAAACAAACCAGAGTTTAAACATCTTCTTAAGAAAATTTTTTGCACTACCAAAGGAATTTAATGGCTTTCCCTTATAAATAAAGCATGTCCAACATATCTACAGGGTGTTACAAAAAGGTACGGCCAAACTTTCAGGAAACTTTCCTCACACACAAAGAAAAGATGTTATGTGGACATGTGTCCGGAAACGCTTAATTTCCATGTTAGAGCTCATTTTAGTTTCATAAGTATGTACTGTACTTCCTCCATTCACCGCCAGTTGGCCCAATTGAAGGAAGGTGATGTTGACTTCGGTGCTTGTGTTGACATGTGACTCATTGCTCTACAGTACTAGCATCAAGCACATCAGTACCTAGCATCAACAGGTTAGTGTTCATCACAAACGTGGTTTTGCAGTCAGTGCAATGTTTACAAATGCGGAGTTGGCAGACGCCCATTTGATGTATGGATTAGCACGGGGCAATAGCCGTGGCGCGGTACGTTTGTATCAAGACAGATTTCCAGAACGAAGGTGTCCCGACAGGAAGACATTCGAAGCAATTGATCAGCATCTTAGGGAGCATGGAACATTCCAGCCTATGACTCGCGACTGGGGAAGACCTAGAACGACGAGGACACCTGCAATGGACGAGGCAATTCTTCATGCATTTGACGATAACCCTAATGTCATCGCCAGAGAAGTTGCTGCTGTACAAGGTAACGTTGACCATGTCACTGTGTGGAGAGTGCTACGGGAGAACCAGTTGTTTCCGTATCATGTACAGCGTGTGCAGGCACTATCAGCAGCTGATTGGCCTCCACGGATACACTTCTGCGAATGGTTCATCCAACAATGTGTCAATCCTCATTTCAGTGCGAATGTTCTCTTTACGGATGAGGCTTCATTCCAACGTGATCAAATTGTAAATTTTCACAATCAACATGTGTGGGCTGATGAGAATCCGCACGCAATTGTGCAATCATGTCATCAACACAGATTTTCTGTGAACGTTTGGGCAGGCATTGTTGTTGATGTCTTGATTGGGCCCCATGTTCTTCCACCTACGCTCAATGGAGCACATTATCATGATTTCATATGGGATACTCTACCTGTGCTGCTAGAACATGTGCCTTTACAAGTACGACACAACATGTGGTTCATGCATGATGGAGCTCCTGCACATTTCAGTCTAAGTGTTCGTACGGCCTCTCAACAACAGATTCGGTGACCGATGGATTGGTAGAGGCGGACCAATTCCATGGCCTCCATGCTCTCCTGTCCTCAACCCTCTTGACTTTCATTTATGGGGGCATTTGAAAGCTCTTGTCTACGCAACCCCGGTACCAAATGTAGAGACTCTTCGTGCTCGTATTGTGGACGGCTGTGATACAATACGCCATTCTCCAGGGCTGCATCAGGGATTCCATGCGACGGAGGGTGGATGCATGTATCCTCGCTAACGGAGGACATTTTGAACATTTCCTGTAACAAAGTGCTTGAAGTCGCGCTGGTATGTTCTGTTGCTGTGTGTTTCCATTCCATGTATATAACCTTCTTTGAGGATTCTTGAACCAAGTGTTAGCTATGATTAAGTTATGCTCTGTGTGTCTACCAGGCGGCTTTCCCCATTCCATATTCACCTACTATATTTCTTCTTTTTCCTACTATAGAATTCCAGTCATCCATGACTATTAAATTTTCGTCCCCCTTCACTATCTGAATAATTTCTTTTATCTCATCACACATTTCATCAATCTCTTTGTCATCTGCAGAGCTAGTTGTCATATAAACTTGTAATACTGTGGTAGACATGGGCTTCGTGTCTACCTTGGCACAATAACGCGTTCACTATGCTGTTTGTAGTAGCTTAGATGCATTCCTATTTTTTATTCATTATTAAACCTAATCCTGCATTACCCCTATTTGATTTTGTACTTATAACCCTGTATTCACATGACCAGAACTCTTGTTCCTCTTGCCACCAAACTTCACTAATTCCCACTATATCTAACTTTAACCTATCTATTTCCCTTTTTAAATTTTCTAATCTACCTGTCCGATTAAGGGGTCTGACATTCCACGCTCCGATCCGTAGAACGCCAGTTTTCTTTCTCCTGATAACGACGTCCTCTTGAGTAGTCCCCACCCAGAGATCCGAATGGGGGACTATTTTACCTCCAGAATATTTTACCCAAGAAGAAGCCATACTCATTTAACCATACATTAAAGCTGCATGCCCTCGGGAAAAATTACGGCTGTAGTTTCCCCTTGCTTTCAGCCGTTCGTAGTACCAGCACAGCAAGGCCGTTTTGGTTAGTGTTACAAGGCCAGATCAGTCAATCATCCGGACTGTTGCCCCTCTTCAGGAACCACATGTTTGGCTTCTCAACAGATACTCCTCTGTTGTAGTTGCACCTACGGTACAATTATCATTATCACTGAGGCACGCAAGCCTCCCCACCAACGGCAAGGTCCATGGTTCATGGGGGGGAGGGGATGGAGATACATATAAATGTATTTTTGAACAGTTTGAATTAATGATTAACAGATTTTTAAGAGTGAAATAAAGGTTGTTTATTTGTGGAGATTTTAATATTGAATGGGAGATTCAAAACAACAAGACTACAGAACATTTTTGAATATTTTAAGATGTTTAAACTTACACTTCACAAACAAGTGTCCTACTGATAATGATGCATGTTTACACGAAATTATTGTTAATTTGCACAGAGGAAAATGTGTGGCTGACACAGTATTTGCAGATCACATTCCATTGTTTTTAACACTTTATCATACACAACCAACTTTTTCAAATGAATTTAGTGTGGCATGGCTAAAAGGTCAAAGAGAGGAGCACATTATGTTACTCATTGACAAGTTAAAGAAAACAAATTGGGAATCTGTATATGAGTGTCAAACAGGAAAAATTAGATTTTAAAATAATTTTGATGACTTTTTTAAAAAATGAACTGGCAGAAATTAGAGAAAATTGCTCATACTCTATTGAATATATGACAGTGAGGATAATCGAAGGGCTGCGCAGAGGATATGGTTTACAATGCTTTTGGGAGTAAAAAGTACTACAAAGTTAAGCTGATAAAAGCCAACAAAGTTGCATGTGAAAGTAACATAAAGGGTGCTCCAAATAAGTGTAAAGCAGCATGGTATGTCAAATTTTGCATGATCCACCCAGATTGAATGAATACTTTGTCACATCAGTCACAGAATTTGGAGCAAAATTAAGGCCACAGACACATCTGCAAGGGACCTTCCTGGTCCCCAACTGTCTGAAGGGCCTTTGTTTCATTGGGATTAAATCACACCTGATGTGGTCAGTAAAACTTTCTCGAAATTCCAAAAGTATGGTCCCCTGCGGATGTCTAATTATGTTGTCAATGAACAATTTGTAACGTGAACATTTTTCTCTATAAATTTTCACTAACATATTTCAGAGGATGGTAAGCAAATTTCCTTGATCAAGCAGTTCTTCAGGTACACTGCTCTGTAATTGGAGATCTGGATTAGCATGTGTGACTGTTTTTCATTTTGCCATTTGTTTTTCTTCTTATCGTATGTAGCTGGTGGATGTTTTGTAGACCCGAAAGTTTACAAGTTGGATGTGCAAGATAAGTGTCCTTTTAAGAGGAATTTGTCCCCATAAAATTGTTGGGCTGTGGGCAGGTGCTTGTCTGCAGTTAGTGAGGCTGGCCTTCTCATTTCCCCAGCCTGCTCTTCAGAAGCATTGTGGAACACATGTTCTGTCAAAAGAAACACGGAATTCCTCACAGAAGCCTTTTAGCCAAATAAGAGTTCTACACACTTATGGTTTTACTCAGTCGAAGTGTTCGTACACTTAACAACATATTCGGTGACCGATGGATTGGTAGAGGCGGACCAATTCCATGGCCTCCATGCTCTCCTGTCCTCAACCCTCTTGACTTTCATTTATGGGGGCATTTGAAAGCTCTTGTCTACGCAACCCCGGTACCAAATGTAGAGACTCTTTGTGCTCGTATTGTGGACGGCTGCGATACAATACGCCATTCTCCAGGGCTGCATCAGCGCATCAGGGATTCCATACGACGGAGGGTGGATGCAAGTATCCTCGCTAACGGAGGACATTTTGAACATTTCCTGTAACAAAGTTTTTGAAGTCACACTGGTACGTTCTGTTGCTGTGTGTTTCCATTCCACGATTAATGTGATTTGAAGGGAAGTAATAAAATGAGCTCTAACACGGAAAGTACGCATTTCCAGACACATGTCCATATAACATATTTTCTTTCTTTGTGTGCGAGGAATGTTTGCTGAAAGTTTGGCCGTACCTTTTTGTAACACCCTGTATATCAAAAAAGTGTATTTACTTTTCCAATAACTTTACTGAATCACATGCCCCTATAACGAACTGAAACGGACCTCAAGCATTCCTGCAGTACATAGAAAAATTTGCAGGAGGAAAATTCTTCCAACTCAGTTTGTAAATCAGCAATGTTTCCTTAACAGCATTCAAGAATTGTGCAAGCCTATCGAAAATATATGTTGTTGGGTGCTCCATACCATTTCGAAAGTATCCAGCATTTGCTTGCAACATACAGGTCACTTTTCTATAGGTGTTCATTGAAAAGATGCTGCTCTTCATTTTAAAGACGTTGTTGATATCAATAAAATATCGCAGGCAAGTAACATTACTTTAAGACTCCCCAAATTATTAGGCCTGAACCAAAAGCTACTTTAACTACACAAATTAACACAGTGTGTATTCTAGGTAGCTCACTTCTGGGCTGATAATTTCTGCCTGACCAAAGTATGCTCAAAATATTACCCTGTTACATGACAGGAAATATTAAACCTACAAATATCGTCCATCTGCTCTGACTCGTAACAGCAAAACCACTTGTCAAATACAAATATTTGTCAAATTCATGTCATAACAAGACTTACCAGTTACTTTCATGCTGTCACATTTGCTGGCTTCACCAGCTCATTACCAAACTGTTCCCATTAAATTTAGCCTAACCTGCATTACAGACCGGTAGGTCATCAAAAATAAGACTCCATATTCACAGTTGCCGGCTTTACTGACTCACAAGCTAACTATAACACATTTCAAATATTTTTCATGAAATTCATTACACTAGGCTGCATCAGAACAATTTGTTAATTTGCTACTAGTTTCAGTCACTGGCCATTTTCTATTCTCCTTAGTAAATTTCTCTCTCTAGTTTATTTTTTAGCTATATAATATCAATTTCCAATCGCTGCAAGGATAACAATACACAAGCATACTACATGGCACAACTAAAGGCATTCAGTGTGTAACTTAACTGGTACAAATGAGACAGTTCACTCACTTCAAGTATACTACTACTACTTTACTGCAATACCCCCGGCCCCTTCCCCTACCCTCAACTACCTGTAAGAGTCTACAAAGATTCTGCATAAACGAGTTAACAGAAATGGAATCCCTTGTACGTGCAATGTAGTAAGTATAAAGGAAATTCATTAATTTTCGAACTTGCCTGTGCGACTGTACCTAATAGGTATCCGGCAAGAACTGTATTTCTGGCGCACTTAATCTATAGAGCCGCAATTATTACGCTGCCGGCATTTCACTACTTACTGCAAATCTCAGTATCTCTAACGAACAGTACATTATGTTTCCGGAACTCAATTCACCATTTAGAATGTTATCGTCATTAAGTTTTCAATCATAACATTGTATTAATTATCTGGAACTTAAGTATACGTTGATACAAAGCGTATTTACGGACTTTTGGTGAGTAGATGATTCCATGACGCACAAACAAGTTCAACCGACGATTCGCTGGCAGAAGAAGGAACCTTTAACTGTGACAGATTGGTAATGACAACCGATTTAGGTCCCAAGAGCAACACGGTACTTTCACAATGCTACCTAGTCGGTAACAAACGACTGGATGAAGTTGCTGACATGTGACGCTACATTGCACTTATTCAGACGTTCTTCCACTTTGGTTTTTCCCCAAAGACCATAACACAGTTTCGTCACACAGTCTACCATTGACAAATTTAAATAAGCACAACAAAATAGTCTCGATCGCCACCTGTGTCTATACGATGTTTCGCCTGAAGTAATATTTTACTGCTGTTTCTTTATAACTGACTCGCTGAGAAATAATTTTATGTAGTTTACCACAACATTAATTTCCGAGCCTCTAAGAAAATTATATTCTACAACCTGTTAAGAATTGTTTAATCTGCCTAAGCAATAATGACATCGAAATTCTGTCGTAATAAAACCCATTAACTGAATATTCATCTTTACCTGAGTGTGTACTTTCAAATACACACTAATAACATACCACCAACGCGTAGCCAGCACTTGACTTAATTTGTGCGTACTAATACTATTTTAAACATACAAGTACCCAAAGCAAGACGCAAGGGGTAATGCGCGGTTCCTTCAAGTGTCAACCACAAATTACCTACTCACGACGACAATAATGAAATTTTTTTCGAGCAATTAAGAATAATTAAACTAGCGAAACAAAGTAGTACACAATAACGCATAACATTGTAATTATAATAGTGTTCTACTCACTTATTACCCCTTGGCTTTCTACTTCTTCCGCTACTCGTCCGCCACTCTAACTTTGCAGTAGCGCCCAACTATTTTATTCCAAACATTATCAGTTGTATATTACACTTGCTGAAGATAAACCACTGCGTACCATGAAACATCTGATAAAAATGAAGCGCTTGAAGAAAGGAAAAAAAATAGCATAAAACTATACTGTAAAAAGAGTGAAGTATATATAATCATAATTTTAACATGGCCAACAATAAGAGGCATTTTACTGCAATATGGTACAACTTTAAGCAATATTAAGTAAGAGCCGTAGAGGGTACACTCACAATTCCTACAGTGTAGTTACAGGAACTTTTTACTTAGCATTTATTGGAAAACTCTCCCTAAATTGTAACATGATTGACCCTAATAGACGACTTAATTTTCGCAAGTATTCTGGACTAAACGATATGAGGATTTATTTAACCATTTATCTAGACCAAGCCCAACATATGTCTACAGAAAAAAAGTATTGCTGCCCATTGCTATTCGACGTTGTGTTCCTAATCAATAGTTCTGTTCTGGCCTCTTCCCTATTGTACCATGTAAATGGGAAGTGCCTTACCAGACAGCGTTTACATTATAAAAGGCAAAATGTATATACTTGGTACTATCACATATTCATTGGTGAAGAAACATTTTCGTTGATTAGTCATTTGGTTCCATGATCGAATTTAATCCAAGTCTAAATACTATAGGTGTGCCATACGAAAGCATCTTCAAAACAGGCAAGCAAATGTCACAAATCAGGAACAGCCACGGAGGACCAAACACACATGAGCTGAGTGAGCAGTCTGAGGCTCGGCTTTCTCAGCTTTGCTCAGTCCTTCTCGGAAATAAACGGTACATCGCGATATTTCCTTTAGTGCTGCAATGTGGCATTTTCCGGTCGGCACAACTCTCTTCTGTCCGGCAGAATCGTGGTGTCAGCGCAGTTTACCCTTCGCTATTTGTTCGTGGTATAAGGGACGTTCACAAATCCACTGCCTGTTTGCACAAAAAGAGGTAATCTAGGGATCTATTGTCACAAGTCTTTAAAACTGAATGGCGATAACAGAAGAGAGGTATTAGAATATTCAGTAGCTAGTATGCAATCACATAAGTGATGGGTACTGCAAGAGCAAAAAATTACAACGATCGCTAGGCGGGATTCATTGTTCTGTACATCAATAAGCACTTTGTGCTAACGCTGCAAGCACAGTACTTATGAAGAAATTGGTGGTATGAACAGTAAAGTTTCTGAAATTGCACATATTATACCACTGTCAGCTGTGACAGTTTTCAATGGAATTGAACGAAGAGTATGGAGACTTTATTTTCTATTGTAAAGTACCTTGGTTAAGTACAGGGCCATACCTAGAACAGTTTTTTTGTGTGAAATCCGCAAATTAGAACAGTAGGAATGGATTTCAGATCTCACATTCATGAGAACTTAACTGTCCACTTCACACAGTAAGATATTGCAAGATATGAAACAATTTATTTCTGTATTCCATGATATTTTGAGAGTGCATCCATGACACTATTAACTCATATACTGATATTTTGGCTGATAGCCTTTCACACATTCTCAAGGTGAGTCGCTTGCGAATTTTTTAATGCACTTGACACTGTGGAGTTCGCATGTAAAAAGAAAATTAGTTTGTAGGATGGACAAATTTTGAGAAGCACAGACCAATTTCCTAAGCTCACTTACATTAATGAAAACACAAGGTCTGAAGAATTCATTGTCTCCTGGAAAAAAATATAGGCATAGTTTTCTAAAAGTTTTGAAGACCCTGTCAATCTTACATCTTTTTCTTTTGGGCTGTTTTCGAGGCCATTTGCTGTTTCAGTTGGATGTGGCCCTGTGCATATGCAGATATAACTGATTGATCTGCAGTGTAATTTCTGTTTTAAAGATAAATCCTTTTACATTGAAATTTTCCCGAATTCCGATACTAAGAATTCCTACAATGAGTTTGCGAAAATGCTGTATTTTGATCAACATATGTGTGTTTGTGTGTGTGTGTAAAAGACCTTTTATCGATTATGAAACCAAATAAGTCGCGATTATGTGGCAGTGTGACTGAAAAAACCGGGATGTTGTCTGTTCTTGTCTGTATATTGTTGTTTTGCTTGTGATCTATGTTGTTGAGAAAAGTGAAATATGAAACATGTTGTATACAGTGCGATTTCATTACCATTGAAATGTGGTGAATTCAAATTTTCTCCCTCCCCATGCTCAGACAGTGTGTCATAGTGGTGGGGAAAATATGCAACTAGGATGAACGCAATAGAACTCATGCCAGGGCACAGTTCATGAGTCGAGTTCTTGGCTATCCCAGCCATAAATTTTGGAGAGCTGCAATCAGCAACTTATTTACTAACAAAAGTGAGGCTATGTGATTACTGAATCTCCCCTCCATCTCTTCTTGCTTCTCTTCTCTCTCTCTCTCTCTCTCTCTCTCTCTCTCTCTCTCTCTCTCTCTCTCTCACACACACACACACACACACACACACACACACTCACACACACACATACATAATTAATTTTATTGCTCAAAAAGAAAACATTTTTATGAGTATAACACTTGCATAGGCAAGCCAGCAAATATACACAAAGAAGACAATGTATGCATATATAATTAAAAATTATAATCACACAATTCTTCAAAATTATAGAACAATTATGAATTAATAAATTTTTTACAAATTTCTCAAACTCCTTCAGCTCCAGAGTCTTGACTTAGTACAGTAGTTTACTAAGTAACCTAATGGACGTGAATTTGAAGTAGTTTAGAGTTTTGGCATAGAAACAGTAGTTTTTTTTATGTCTATGCAATGTTGTGTATTATAGCTATGGGCCTCAAAATCCATAGGATAACTGGACAAGGTTTTCTTAATGTGTAAGAGAGATTGAAATATGCATGTACTTAGGGAGGTTATAATGTTTAGCTTAATAAATAAATCTTTACAATGAGTTATAGCTGGGACTTTGCACTTCAGTCTGACAGAATTTTTCTGAGCTACAAATGACCATTCAGAATAGCAGTTATTTACCAGTGTGTGAGAAGAGAATGAATATTAACATAATAGACAGAGAACGAAATTTTCTCATCTGCTGTTGCTTGTAACTTTCTGATCATAAACATTCCCTCAGAAATTTTTCATGTTAAATAATTTACATGTGCCTGCCAGCCTAAATTATTTTGCAATCACAATGTCTAGAAACTTTATGGTCGCCTTCTCTAAGGTGTTTCTAATATTGTAGGAAATATTTAGTTCCTGAATTTTTTCTATGTCCATAGACAGGCTATTAGCATTGCACCAATCAGACAGCAAATCTATTTTGAATTTGGTACAGGCATTTAAGCTGCTATTAAGAGAACTTGTAACTCTTAAACTGATACCATCTTCATATAGACAACAGTCTGAAGAATAGTCTATTCTTCTGCTCTGTAAGTCACTCATACAGAACATTAACAAAATTGGTCCCAAAATTGACACTCGAAGAACACCATAATTACTGGATAGAAACCTGGAATACTGGTTGTTGAAATAAACAGTTTGCAAATATTTACTTATCATTTGAAAAAAATTGTGTTTCTTGCACAACATTGCTCTTTCATTTTTAGAATTGTTTAACAATTAATAAATTGAGCTCATGTAGTAAATTAATGATTCACACCTCATCAACAAAATTCGGTGACTTCACTGTGGAATGCTCAATCGAAGAGGCACTTCATATTTGATGAAAGGACTTGAAAATTATCTAACCAATGACAATTGTCTACAGTTCAAGAATCTAAGCAACACAGATCAATGTGATGAATCTTTATAACTAAAAGTGCTGACTTAGCAGCAAAGAATTGTATGGCTGAAAGTGATGATTTAGTATAGTCACGTAGTGAGGATTTTGTTGTCTATTGACACAGTAAAATTCCAATATCTTCAAGGAATCAATACTTAAGCATATTTTCCTATCTGTTCCATGTTAATTTTACACCAAACCTTTATGTCATGTGCCAGAAGGCTATTCAACACACAGCAATGAAATTTATGTAAGACATTAGGTACGTGCTGTGTGCTACAATGAACCTAAAAAATATCCTTGCTTCCTTTCCAAAAATGTGTAGAAAACAAAGTTATTCAAAATTTTGACACATTTCTCTTCATTTATAATTTTATTTAAAAATACAAAATTTTACATTGTTTCTGGTACCAGAGGTGAAGACAGTTGTTATCTAAATGCATACTGAAAATCAATGAACTGTCTTGAATAGCTCTTCAGAAAAAGGAACTTTTCTTACACAGAAATGTTATAGCTGGGAAAACATTTTTTTAGAAAATAAGCTGAGTTTAAACACTTACAGATTATTAAAGACAACCTAATGCATAAATTTTATTTTTGTCTGAGTACAGTGTGTGCTCCAGCTTTGAATTGCTACATCTGGCTAACTGTCCTGCAATTTTTGTCATTACTCTCAAAGGTCTTTCAGCATCTTGCACTCTATAGCTGCAATGATGAAGACCTGGGATCACATTCTCCCCAGGAATAATACCAAATTTTTGTAATACCCAACACTTCGCGATATTTCCGCAGTTGTATGTGAGAACAGCATCATGGACTCATATTTTTAGTGTCTACATATCTACAAAAACAGTTCTTGATAGACGATTCCAAATCAAGCTGCTGAAACACTCATTTGGATTTTGTGTTTCTCTATCCCAACTCTTCTTCAGTAGCTGAGGGCTGTCCAGATATCCAACTATGAGCTTTATAGCAGCAACGAAAGTTGCTGAAAGACTGTGCATAGGTGAATAAGAGTCCCCTGTCACCTTTTATCTGTTGAACTTGCATCATGATGTGTCACCTTTTGGGAAGAGATCATGACCTGGAATTTCAGTTGTAGAAGATGTAGAACTCTTTCTGATTAAAAACTTCCTGGTAGAGTTGCCATTTTATGCAAGGTGATGGATGATTCAGCCCCCTTTGAATCTGAGTTTGACAAGTGTCTGCTCTACCTTGGCATATGCCTCCCATGATCCATCCATCTACAGTATGCGCAACAGATCGCTATTGACTGTGATTCTAACTAATGGAACTACATTAAGATAAATGAGAAGGAAAGGTTGAACATAAAATCTTACTGTCACAGCAAATTGGGCATGAGAGATAAACACTCAATGTTAAATAAAACAAATGTGCTAATAACAATTTTTCAGGAAAATACTTTGGAGAGTATATGAATACATACCAAAGATTCAAATTCCATTAATACATTTCTTTTTTTAAAAACCAGTTTGACTTGATGGGCGAAAAACAGCGAGATTATCGTTTTTAACCACTACTATGTATTGGTTCCCTTAAAATATCCATTGAGGAACAGAACAGTGGTGGTGTAAAATCAGTGAAGCAAATAACAGATATCAAATACTAAACCTTTCTTGCAATATTACTTCTTTTATTTCTTTTTGTAATATATATGATGTAAGATGAGAAAAATTAGGAGTGTGCCTGACAAACAAAGTGAACCCACGTAGAAAGATAACGATTTACCCTTTGGAGACAATATGTGTGAGAATTGCACAGACAAACTATCACATTAGCAGTTCACATTGCAATTACAGGTGCTAGACCGAAATTAACTTATTTCATAGTATTGCAACAATTCCTGGTGGTTTGCATATGCTTCTGCATCTTTGCTGTTAAAGCTTATTTAAGTTTGGTACTTTTGATCATACAGTATACATGTACTTATATATGAAAAAACTCTGCTAGATTAATGTGATGGTTTTATATTAATTTATATCAACTAATCAGTTGTTTACATTTATGATACTTTTGAGGAGATGAGTGGTAGTAAGCAATGAGCAGTTGCAACGTTGTCCTGAGAGCAAGTAGTGGACAAGGCAAGACTCACAGCTGGCCATTTCTCATCCAAAAAAGAAGCTTTCCACCAAATGTTCAAGAAAATATGAGCAAAATATTATTATTCATGAACAAGAATTACATGTAATTGCTGAATATTATATTTCATTGGTTAGTTGTCAGTTGATAGCTATCTAGAATCGTTAGCTCCAAACAGGCGAAATGTTGAGAAGAATGAATAAAAGATTAAAGAGAATTATTAAATTACTTTATTAATGGACTTGATACTGTTGGAGAATATTTGTTCTTCATTTTGTAGTAGACATAAAAAATGGAAGATTCCATTCTGGGTAAGCTGAATAGGACTAAAACTCTGTTGATTGGATCCACTTCAGCAACCAGGGGAAGAAAACTGATTTTTTAGCTGGTGACTATCATTGAGTGAATGCTGAATGTTCGAAAGTAGTTCAAAAAGAAAATCAGTTATAGCATAGAACATACTATTTAGAATAATCTTGAAGAAGAATATCCTAACTACAGTAAAAATAATTTTTGATTCCAAGAAACCTATAGCAGAAGACGATCTGTCAACCAAACTAAGGAAGGTAATCTATAGGAAACAATGTATAAATAAACACAAGAAAAGAAGAAGCTACTGTCAGTAGCGACAAGTTAGTAAGGAACTTGTTGTGCAAGTAGGAACCTAAATTTTGTAGTGTTGCAGCAATCTTTGTTAACAGTTCTGTTCTATCCCATACATGGTGGCAAGTAGAAGAAAGAGTTTTTCTAAAAAGCTATGAAGTGAGACTTTTCTTTATTTATTGCTATGACTTGTTTCATTTAACTGATGTCTTTGACATAAACGTTCTATGTTCATGCCAAACTTGCTTGTGGGTGTGACAGACAGTCAGAGGTGTATACCAGTTGCATAGCAAGACTGACCAGTGTTTATGAACAAAACGTCCTTATCGTCTATCTACACTTCAGTAACGAAATGTTAAACATGATCTAACTACTTTTAAGTATACAGTAGAGTCCTGATAATTCAAGCCCCGGTATTACAGGATTCTGTGTAATTCGAGCTATCTTAAGAAAATTAAAATTTTTCGTAAAACTAGAATAAAAACTCATTTCCATGCGACGTCTGGGTGTACGTTTTACACGCTTTCGAATGTATTGCATTTTGAACTTTCTTTCAGTTTTCCATGTACAATGCAGACAAAACTGTCCCACTTACGCTAGGTGCGCATAGGCGATTTTCCGTCGCGCCATCAGTTTTGTCTCAAGAACGAAACACTGTGGCTGAAATATGATCGCGCGCACCTGTGATTAAACAGCAGTGCCGATTTCAGAAACGCAGCCTGCTCTAATTCACGTGAGACGCGACAGTCGCAGATGTTGAATGGATCACACGCACTGGCACGAGCTCACGTGCACTGGCGACGCTGTTTCTCAGTCGCTCTCGCAGTGTGTTCGCAGACAGACATGTTCTGCTCGCCAGCAGCCTGTCTGACAATGGGAGTTGCGTTGCGGAAGACATTTTAATTTATATTGAGATCACTTATTGCAGAAGGAAAAAATAGGTCAGCTCCCTACAACAGGATATTAAAAGAATAACGTGAACGAGAAACTATGGGGTGAAGTGTGCTGCAGCGTCATTCGGAACTAGACTGAATTGCCTGGTCCAGGAAAGAATAACAAAGGTACTTCAAAGTCCACTAATTTTAATTCATTCACGTAGACAATGTCACTACCATAATTTATATTTTGTCATATTGGCAAGGTCCTGATCCCTGTGGAGTCACAAAGTAGTTTGCAAAGTAATCCTTAACCTGCATCCCACACATATCAACTCCAATTCCTGTAGGCTCTCAGTGCTCCAGAAGGCATTCATATGACTCATCATCGATTTATACATTCTCATTTCATTCTTACGAAATTGTGTAGAATACATCCTTTTACAAGCATGTGTATCCACATCAACAGTCTGATGACATATTCTCTACTTATAAAACATAATCCCAAAAGTACATTCCAACATTCTATAGTTATAAAAACACTGTTTCATTGTTAGATTTCTCTTTGAATAAGGCTGCATAAGATAGCGCAAATGCTTCATCTCCTACAAAACTTTAAGTCTGAAGTTCTCCTTCCTCGTCATGAGGTAATTTTTGAGGATTTGTAAAGTTTAACTGATTAGCTTTTAGTCTTTCATAGAAGTCTGATTTCTTGAATACATTAGAATCCCCACTGGCGCCATATGAGTCTAAAAACCGTTGTCGAAAAAAATTCTTGTAATTATAAAACTCTGAGCCACTATTAACAGGGTTCTTCAGTCTTACATGCTTTCTGTCCATAGAATCAATGCAATTTGGAAAGTCAGTTCTGTTTAAAAGCTCTTTGAGAATAATCGTCCAGTCACCCTGAGTTTTTTTGGCCATATGAATAGGCTGTAGACATTTCCCAACTATTTGCATGTGTTGTTGCTGTTATGGTCTTCAGTCCTGAGACTCGTTTGATGCAGCTCTCCATGCTACTCTATCCTGTGCAACCTTCTTCATCTCCCAGTACCTACTGCAACCTACATCCTTCTGAATCTGCTTTGTGTATTCATCTCTTGGTCTCCCTCTACGATTTTTACTCTCCACGCTGCCTTCCAATACTAAATTGGTGATCCCTTGCTGCCTCAGAGCATGTCCTACCAACCGATCCCTTCTTCTAGTCAAGTTGTGCCACAAACTCCTCTTCTCCCCAATTCTATTCAATACCTCCTCATTAGTCATGTGATCTACCCATCTAATCTTCAGCATTCTTCTGTAGCAAAACATTTCGAAAGCTTCAAGCTTCTATTCTCTTCTTGTCCAAACTATCTATCGTCCATGTTTCACTTCCATACATGGCTACACTCCATACAAATACCTTCAGAAACGGCTTCCTGACACTTAAATCTATGCTCGAAGTTAAAAAATTTCTCTTCTTCAGAAATGCTTTCCTTGCCATTGCCAATCTATATTTTATATCCTCTCCACTTCGACAATCATCGGTTATTTTGCTCCCTAAATAGCAAAACTCCTTTACTACTTTAAGTGTCTCATTTCCTAATCTAATTCCCTCAGCATCACCCGACTTAATTCGACTACATCCCATTATCCTCGTTTTGGTTTTGCTGATGTTCATCTTATATCCTTCTTTCAAGACACTGTCCATTCCGTTCAACTGCTCTTCCAAGTCCTTTGCTGTCTGTGACAGAATTACAATGTCATTGGCGAACCTCAAAGTTTTTATTTATTCTCCATGGATTTTAATACCAACCGTCTGAGCCTTTGATTCAGACCCTCCACTTGGCTCTGTACCAGAGGTCCCCAATGGGTCTGTCTACTATGCTGCGAATGGTCAGCTCTGCTTTCATATTCAGCTTTCTGCTTCTGCTGTGGATGAATCAGCGAAGTTCTATGAGCACTTTAGAGTGGAATGGGGAAATCTCTGTTATTATTCTGTCTTCATGGACAGAGAAATGTATGAGTCACTTATCAGCAAGGCTAAATCACTAAAATCTGGACGAAAAAGGGATGGCAACGACTACAAGTTATTGAAGAGATATGAAGGCTGGAAGTGAATGGAGTAACCAAATTAATACAACTGGTAACTGAAGAAGGTAAGATTAAATATTATGTTTATGATGAAGAACTGTGTGATGATCATGTAATGACTGGCCACAGTGGATGCGATCAAATGATGAAATGCTTGAAGCCAAAGTTCTGTAATATAAGATACAGAGATGTCCAAATTTATCTTAGTTTGTGTGAGCCTTGTATACGAAAGCAAAAAGGTCAGAAAAAGGAAAATAAGTGAAGCCAATGCTGTTCAAGGAGCTAAATTCCAGATGTCAATTTGATGCCAAGACTTTCAATTGTAAGCAGATGGAGATTACATATTCGTTATTGTTTATCAGGACCACCTCACTCAATTCGTTGCTCCCTGGGCACTGAAGTCCAAAACAGCTGAAGAGATATCCAATGACATTATTGACATTTTTGCATTGTTAGGCGCTCCCTCAGTATTGCAGTCTGACAATCGTAGAGAGTTCATCAACAAAATAATTAGCAGTTTAACTGAACTATGGCCCAATTTTAGGACTGTCCACGGTAATCCTAGACACAGTCAGAGCCAAGGCAGCGTAGAGCGAGCAAATCAAAACATAGAAAATATGCTAACTACATGGATGCAGGAGCGCAACACTGCAGAGTGGAGCTGTTTATTAAGATTTGTGCAGCTATAGCGCTGTACATTTTGGAATTAAAAGATCTCCTTACAAAGCGATGTTTGGTTGCCCTCCCAAACATAGTTTGTCTTCAACAAGTTTACCTCCTGAAGCGTCGATGCATGTTCAGTCTGAGGATGACCTTGAAAATATAATTAACCAAGTGAATGTTAGCAGTGACACAGTGACTGAATCGTTGCAGGATAATGATCACAGTAAATCTCCACTGCAAGAGGATAACATACCAACAGGAACAGAGGTTGAGAACAGAGAGAATCAAAGTGTTCCTGACAATACTGACTGCTGCCTGACTGATTTAGATGAGTCATCTCACGCTATTAAAAAACACAGAACTGAAGCGTACGGGTACTTAGAAGAACGAGCACAAAGAATGAAGCAGTGTTCAGATCGCTACTTTCCAACAGTGGCAGAGGGCTGTACTGTGAGAGGTGCAGTACCCGACTTCAACAGAGGAAGAGGAAATTCTAGTTCGATCTTGGGTGTCGTCCTCGAGACAATGGCTGATGGCTTCTACCGAATCGGGATGAGAGATGGTCTGTTGAGCCAACTATATGCATGGTAATAAATTGTTTGTTTTTAAATAATTATGGAAGGGTCGATACGATATGCCACTGTGGATACAACTACAACATTTTGTTTCAGGTCCCAGTTCAGCATTTGCTCTCTAAGAATAACCTCAGAGGGGGAAGTTCCAGCAGAGAAAACTGTTACTCTGAGGACAGTTTTGACGTCTCAGTCGACGGGAAGCGGCCAGGGATTCTTCAAATGCAACTGCCAGCAAAAATGGCAGACTCTGAGATGCTTTTGCAAAAACAAAAATGTGTTGTGCAGCTCAAAGTGCCATGGTACCCTTCCTCTCTGCAGTAAATGAATTGTAGATAATGTGATTATGTTTTCAAACTACAGGTGATAAGTGCAATTTTCGAAGTACGACAGTTTTATTATTACACCCCTGGTTCACATTCCTTACCTCTTGGCAGTGAAGGTATACATTCACTAGTGATAGTACACTGTCCCTAATCAATGTGTATTGTTTGACAGAACTGGAATCAGTAACCATTTTCACTAAATGGGCCAGTGAAGGTGCACTATCACCTGTGATGGCATACTTTCCCTGAAACTTCCATTATAACATGTGTATGTACAGTGTACAGTACATAGTTAACTGTGTGTTTCTTAATGTTTTAATTCATACATTGCCATGAATGGTAGGAGTAAGAGGAAATTTGTGCTGTTGAATGTCAAACTGGGGGCTTTGAAAAGACTAGATAATCGGATACATGAAAAAACTCGCTGCTGAGTATGGAGCGGTGAGGTGTCAGTTGGATATTGGATTAGAAACAGAGACAAAATTGAGAAGTTTCCATCAAACGAGTGTTCTACTTCGTCGTCTGGACGAAAATCAGTGACGAAATCTGAGTATGAAAAAACGAGTGAAGCTTTGTTCTTTTGGCTTACTCAACAAAGACAAAAAGGAAATCCAATTTCAGGGCCTATTCTGCAAGAAAAAGATGTATTTTTTAGAAGTGAGTTAAAGGAATATGAGGACGATTTTACTGCAAGTTTAGAATGGCTGGATCCCTGGAAGAAGCGATACAGTGCAAGGCAGCTTGGAATTTGTGGTGAAAAACTTTCTGCAGATTCTCAAACTGTTACACAATTTCGTGAGAAATTAAGAAAAATTGCATAAGAAGGAAATCTTCCTCCTGATCAACTGTATAACTGCGATGAAAGAGAGGTAAATTATAAAATGCTCCCATCTAAAACTCTAGCCTCAAAAGAAGAAAAGGCTGCCCTGAGCTACAAAAAGCATAAAGCCAAGTTAACAGTTCTTGTTGCAGCCAATGAAAGTGGAAACCATAAACTGAAACTGTTGGTAATACAGAAGTGTGTTAAGCCTAGAACTTTCAAAAAAATGTCACTGCTTCTGCACTGCTTGTTACGTATGTCCACCAAAAATCTCCTTGAATGCACAAAAATATTTTTAAGAAATGTTTTTTCCAAGATTTTTTTTGAAGAGATCAAAAAATACCTAAAGAAAAAGTGCTTGTCTTCCAAACCAAACTTAACCTTACCAACACTAGTTCACAATCTGATGAGGAAAAATTACAGTGTGATGGTATTGGTGCATTCTTCTTACAACCCAACATGACGAGTTTGATACAGCATGTAGACCAAGACCAGTTAAGACAAAAGTAAACCGAAGTCACAAAATAAATACTGTGCCATCCATTCTAATGTGACAGGTCTAAGAAAACTAATATGAAAACACAGATTCTTCGAAAATGACTGTTCAGTGTGAGTAGCTAGCTTTGTACAGCTATAGTAGTCATATCCATTATTGACAGCACAGGTTCTGTCAAATTGTTACAGCCTCCAGCTCCAATGTTACTTCCACTGTCGAGTACAACTATACTACAATCACTGTGTGATGCTGTCACTGTAACCATTTACTGTTCTAGCCACAAATGGGGCGACACATTTGCAGACTGAGTGGGATAGGCACCTAATATGTAAACTCTCTGAATATATTCTGAGTCAGAAACGTACCGCTATGTACATTGTGTGACAGAGGTGATGCACAGAAAAATTCTAGGAAATGTCAAGAAACCTAATCATTGTTCATATTGATTGTCAGTTTAACGAAAATCAGTATAAAGGATACAAATGCCTATGAATATCCATCAGAATTTTCTTTGAGGGTACCAATAAAAGATCAAAAACGACACTACTGCTATGGTAAAGTATAAAAATTACATCATGAATTACTATGGATAACTGAAATAAAGTTGAAACTTCCTGGCAGATTAAAACTGTGCCAGATCGAGACTCGGACTCGGGATCTTTGCCTTTTGCAGGCAAGTGCTCAGTGGGTAGACCACTTGTCCACAAAAGACAAAGGTCATGAGTTCGAGTCTTGGTCTGTCACACAGTTTTAGCCTGCCAGGAAGTTTTATATCTGAGCACACTCTGCTGCAGAGTGAAAATTTCATTCTGCAAACATCCCCCAGACTGGGGCTAAGCCATGTCTCCACAATATCCTTTCTTCCAGAAGTGCTAGTTTTGTAAGGTTCGCAGGTGAGCTTCTGTGAGGCTTAGAAGATAGGAGACGAGGTACTGGCGGAATTAGAGCTGTTAGGACAGGTTATGAGTCGTGCTTGGGTAGCTCAGTTGGTAGAGCACTTGGCTGCAAATGACAAAGGTCCCAAGTTCGATTCTCAATCTGGCAAACAATTTTAATTTGCTGGGGAATTTCATAACAGCGCACAATCTGCTGCAGAGTGAAAATTTCGTTTTGGAAACACCCCCAAGCCATGGCTAAGCCATGTCTCCGCAATATCCTTTCTTCCAGGAGTGCTGGTTCTGCAAGTTTTGTGGGAGAGCTTCTATGAATGTTGAATATAGATAGAATACTGGTGGAATGAGAGCTGTGAGGATGGGTTCCAAGTTGTGGTTTGGTAGCTCAGTTTGTAGAGCACTTGCCTGAAAAAGATAAAGGTCCTAAGTTCGAGTCGCGATGCATCACACAGTTTTAATCTCCAAGGAAGTTTCATATCAGCGCACACTCCGCTGCACAGTGAAAATTTCATTCTAAAATAAAGTTACCATAATTTAAAAAGACATTAATAATCTGTTGAATAGAAAAACTGAACTTAAATAGGAGAATTTTTTAATTGTGATAAACGAACTGACAAAAACAGAAAATAATAATAGCAATTTAGCAAATATATATTTAATAATAACTATAAATCAGCTCAAGTAACATGCAGAAGTGTCTCAGGATGAATAAGATCAACTCTAAGAAGATTTATAACAGGTCAGTGATGAACTAGACTGATAAAAGACTCATTTTAAAAATGAAATGGATAAAAATAATGAAGCATCAAGAAAGACATAGGTAACAGTGTGGTTGGTCTTAGAAGAAAATTTCTAGTTATCATTAACACATACAAAAGAGTAATGGGAACTGCTCCACTCCACTTAATATGCAAATTAGATAAAGTATATGTAACATTAGAATCCCTTAACAAAAAAAGGCCACAGAATGCATTAGCTAAAATTAAAATGGAGCTCCAAGAATTAGTTGAAGTATTTTCTGAAATATAGTATCACTGTTTTAAGAGATTGTAGCTTTTAACAATTTTTTTAGTACAACAGTCATCAAAATTCTGACTTTTATTTGGCATAAAGACTATTTTTATTGCTAAATTGCTTACATTTACTGCTCCATTACTTATGGCTACTTGTTTATTATAATTATTCGATTGTTTACTCTTTGTTGTGGTGTTCCACATACTTAACTGATATGAGTAAATGAGAATGGAATTATTCTAGGTCACTGCCTTCCCATCATTCCTCTCATGACATGAACATATCTTCTCATTGCATTAACTTCAATAAACAGCTCTCACTAGTGTCTCATCAGCAAATATTTAAATAAGATTCAAAGAATTTTCTGTATCCATTCCAACATTTACTATTGAGTCCTATGTTGAGGCATTCTTGAGCTAATTTCTGTTGGTTATCCTGAGACCAGTCTATTCCATTAGAACATTAAATTAAAATCTTCAAACTTCTGAATTCCTTTGCATTCAGTACACACCACTTAACAACTTCTATTTTCAAAAGACCAGTAATGAAGCTAACACCTCATTCCAAAAGGATAATACTGCACTTCCAAAGATTTTTAAGAATATAAAAGGATATCATATTTACTGCTGCTAGACCTTTTATTGTTGTTCTTGATTTAATACACACCTCCAATAATTCACTTGTATGCTGAATTTCACTGGACGTATTTTGAATAGGTGAAGAGCATTTTACAAATAATGTAGGGAAGTCTAACTCCTTTAGTTATTCACTGTCTATTATCGTTAGAAAAGTTTTACAGAGTATTAAAAAAATAATGAAGTGGTTGTGCTTTCGATCAATGATAGAATTCAACAGACAGAGTTCTAGGTACCTTTCATACACCTTCTTGTTTGGTTTGAATGAAAATTGAAGCAGAGGAGGTGGGATAAAAGTGAGCAGGTAATAGACTGCAAAATATTCGAAAACAAACAACGCAAATGTTACTATGAATATAATAGTTGCATGAATTAATTTAAACCACAATCAGGGGCGTTGCAATATGATAAGATTTGATGTCACCTTTTTGTTAAAATGAAGGGAAATAGTTTACTAAATGACCACTGCATTCCATCTTGAAGTCTTCTCATGATTCACATGGATGTTTATTCGTTCCTTCTGCTTTGGGTTTGGTAGGTTACAAATAATCTTTAAACTGTCTTCAGGTCTCTCTGAAACCAACTGATTTCCTCATTAATACACTCATCTTCTTCATCAGCTACTTCTTTTGAATGTGCATAGAGAATGCCCAATAAAATTATGTGAAGGTGAGTTATATATTTTTTTCATACTTTCATTACTTTTTTACTGGCTATTAAGACTGAAAAAAGGAAAATTTATATCACGGTGCGCAGGAGCCGAAAGTGTTTTAGTAACCTGTCATTATTTCTAAGGACATTCATAAGGTTACTAGCAACGTATTGAACAGTTCTGTAAAATTGTGTGATATAGGTGTATTTGCAGAAGGACTGTCAAATGTATCAAATGTGGCAATTGTTACAATAGTAAAGTGTTAAGTCATATCTTAGAGCAGCAGAAAGTAAACCTACAATTCCATCCCTTAGCCTCAAAAAACACAACTCCAAAGTGTGAGGCAAGACTTCTTTACAAATGAGGTTTCTTGAAGATAGGTAAAGTAGGTCCTTCTCTTCTGAATGTATCTTCTTTATCTAGTTTGGCAGCAATTTTTCTTTTACCCTTTTCTCTTTCCCTTACCTTACCTCTGTGTGGAAATCAAAGATCTTCTATATTCTGACATATGTTCCATTCAACGAACTGTTCTTGGTTTTTAATTGGTGATATCAAAGCAGTTTATACACCAAGCTTACTGATGTTCCTTGACGTTTCTTACAGTCAAATTTATCTAAAACTGCCTTGAATGTCTATGAGACTTCAACATAATTTGAACACTTTGATAAAGTTAGTTTGGGAGCATTTCCAAAAACACAGAATGGTAGTCACACAGTAATAGCCAGCACATCTCTTCAGAGTCGGCAGATAAATGCTTAGATTTTCAAAATTTTCCACATTCTTTCACCATGGAGAGCATGATTTTTTTAAAAACTAAATCCGTTGCAGTTGGTATTGTACTTTCTGGCATTTTCTCTTGATGATTTCATAAACCTCATTCTTCTTCCACTGTATATGTGATTTTTGCTATTGAATTTCTATAGGCAAGGCTGACTCATCTGAAAGCATTACGATCTTTCTCTTGGATCAGTATGTTGCCTGAGAACGTTAGGTTTCAATTAAAAAACAAGAACACCATTATTCCTAGATAAGACAGTATTTAACTGAAGAATATGGTGAAACAAGCAAGTCAGTTGCAACAGATGCACCATCTGCACTGCCATTTTTTATGTACAGTATGTCTTCTTTGAAATAACGCAATCATTGCTACCCACTTTGTTGCATCAGGTGTGGTTGTGTTCAGGGAAGTTATGAGATTGTTGACTTTTACAGTCAGTTTTACTTGATCAGTTCCACTGTCCAAGCAATTCATAACATAAAGCTGGAACTGAAGAAAGGAGTTTGAACATGACAAGGTACCAAAAAAAGATATACTAAATCTCTTTGGGTGCTGTTGGTTGGTGGAAGTGAAACCTATAATGGAGCAGGACTGTGCTACACGAAAAATACAGTAAAGTCACCACCTGATCCAGTAATTGTTTTCACACAACACTGTCTATTATTTTTTTATGTTCAAGCAGATGGTGACCTATAATTTGTTTATACTAAAATTTAACTACATGAAATGAGGAATTGTTTCAGATAGAGGACTGTAATACTAAAACGGTGTGAAACTTAGTTTAAATCTTGAAAAACATCAATAGTGATTATTATTATTATTTCCTTCACTTTCTCAGACGTTAAGTCCGGTTAAAAATGGAGTGACGCAGACCTTGATCAAGCGTCACTTCGTTTTAACTGTACGGTATGTGTTATATTGCATTTAGGAACTTTCAGGTAATTGAACATGTATCAATAATTACGGATTTCTGTAGTTGTATATATACGTTTGGATGTAGCTGTATTGCATTGTTGTACTGGTGGATATTGTGTGGTATGACTCCTGTAGTTGATAGTATAATTGGTATGATGTCAACTTTATCCTGATGCCACATGTCTTTGACTTCCTCAGCCAGTTGGATGTATTTTTCGATTTTTTCTCCTGTTTTCTTTTGTATATTTGTTGTATTGGGTATGGATATTTCGATTAGTTGTGTTAATTTCTTCTTTTTATTGGTGAGTATGATGTCAGGTTTGTTATGTGGTGTTGTTTTATCTGTTGTAATGGTTCTGTTCCAGTATAATTTGTATTCATCATTCTCCAGTACATCTTGTGGTGCATACTTGTATGTGGGAACGTGTTGTTTTATAAGTTTATGTTGTAAGGCAAGCTGTTGATGTATTATTTTGCTACATTGTCATGTCTTCTGGGGTATTCTGTATTTGCTAGTATTGTACATCCACTTGTGATGTGATCTACTGTTTCTATTTGTTGTTTGCAAAATCTGCATTTATCTGTTGTGGTATTGGGATCTTTAATAATATGCTTGCTGTAATATCTGGTGTTTATTGTTTGATCCTGTATTGCAATCATGAATCCTTCCATCTCACTGTATATATTGCCTTTTCTTAGCCATGTGTTGGATGAGTCTTGATCGATGTGTGGCTGTGCTAGATGATACGGGTGCTTGCCATGTAGTGTTTTCTTTTTCCAATTTACTTTTTTTCGTATCTGTTGATGTTACGTGATCTAAAGGGTTGTAAAGGTGGTTATGAAAAGTGCAGTGGTGTAGCCGATGTATTTATATGAGTGATTGCTTTGTGTATTTTGCTAGTTTCTGCTCGTTCTAGAAAGAATTTTCTTAAATTGTCTACCTGTCCATAATGTAGGTTTTTTATGTCGATGAATCCCCTTCCTCCTTCCTTTCTGCTTAATGTGAATCTTTCTGTTGCTGAATGTATGTGATGTATTCTGTATTTGTGGCATTGTGATCGTGTAAGTGTATTGAGTGCTTCTAGGTCTGTGTTACTCCATTTCACTACTCCAAATGAGTAGGTCAATATTGGTATAGTATAAGTATTTATAGCTTTTGTCTTGTTTCTTGCTGTCAATTCTGTTTTCAGTATTTTTGTTAGCCTTTGTCTATATTTTTCTTTTAGTTCTTCTTTAATATTTGTATTGTCTATTCCTATTTTTTGTCTGTATCCTAGATATTTATAGGTTCTGTTTTTTCCATCGATTCTATGGAGTCACTGTGTTTATTCAATATGTAATCTTCTTGTTTAGTGTGTCTTCCCTTGGCTATGCTATTTTTCTTACATTTGTCTGTTCCAAAAGCCATATTTATATCATTGCTGAGTACTTCTGTTATCTTTAGTAATCGGTTGAGTTGTTGATTTGTTGCTGCCAGTAGTTTTAGATCATCCATGTATAGCAAATGTGTGATTTTGTGTGGGTATGTTCCAGTAATATTATATCCATAATTTGTATTATTTAGCATGTTGGATAGTGGGTTCAGAGCAAGGCAGAACCAGAAAGGACTTAATGAGTCTCCTTGGTATATTCCATGGTCAATCTGTATTGGCTGTGATGTGATGTTATCTGAATTTGTTTGAATATTAAGTGTGGTTTTCCAGTTTTTCATTACTATGTTTAGAAACTGTATCAATTTAGCATCTACTTTGTATATTTCCAATATCTGTAGTAACCATGAGTGGGGTACACTATCAAAGGCTTTTTGGTAATCAATGTATGCGTAGTGTAGCGACCTTTGTTTAGTTTTAGCTTGATATGTCACCTCTGTATCTATTATCAGTTGCTCTTTACATCCTCGTGCTCCTTTGCAGCAGCCTTTTTGTTCTTCATTTATAATTTTGTTCTGTGTTGTATGTGTCATTAATTTCTGTGTAATGACTGAAGTTAATATTTTGTAGATTGTTGGTAGGCATGTTATGGGGCGATATTTAGCTGGGTTTGCTGTGTCTGCTTGATCTTTAGGTTTCAGATTGGTTATTCCATGTGCAAGTGTATCAGGGAATGTGTATGGGTCTGCAATGTAACTGTTAAATAATTTAGTTAGATGTGAATGTGTTGAGGTGAACTTCTTTAGCCAGTAATTTGCTATTTTATCATTTCCAGGGGCTTTCCAATTATTATTATTATTATTATTGTTGTCATCCCTACAAATTTTATGATCAATTATAATATTTTTAATATAAGTAATCAAGATTATAAATCACCATAATATTATGTTTGTCTGTATAGACCGATTCCAAACAATGTCTTCATATAACAATATACATCGCTGATCTCTTGATCTTTGCAGTGCATTTTCAGCAGTCGTTATTGAGAGGGATGTGTTGTGTGCTGATAAGTTCTTAAAATGGACAGTTTGAAGGAAAAATTTCTACAATTCAAGTTTTTGTCTCTTATGATCTGTTCTTTTTTTAATGTTTTAAAAATGGACATTATCACGAAAAAAGTTTCACAACAGTTCATTCCTAAAGCTGACACATAACAAAAAAATCACAGTCGTTGTTCCCTCTATTCAAACAGAAAATATGCTTCTAGACATACTCTGCCATTAAGAAACTTCGAGGAAACTACAAACATAAGTATTAATAGTTTTACCAGTTCTGTGAATTACTGTATGTCTTCTTCTATTGGCACTACATTCCAGGATGGGACTTCACTCCTCCATGATTTTCGGCCATTCCTCTCTGGAGTTCACTGCAGACCTCCAGTTATGCAGTTATGGGATCCAACTTGGCTAGCGTATTTTCCAAACTCATCACTCCATCTCAACCTCAGTTGATGAGGTATCGAATATATTGCTTCCCCCTACTTACACCTCCCGAGGAGATCACAAATGTAAAATTAGAGAGATTCGAGCCTGCACAGAAGCTTTCTGGCAGTCGTTCTTCCCGTGAACCATATATGACTGGAACAGGAATGGGAGATAATAATAGTGGCACGTAAAGTGCCCTCCGCCACACACCGTTGGGTGGCTTGCGGAGTATAAATGTAGATGTAGATGTAGATGTAGTCGTCCTCTTGCTGTTCTTCTTACAGGTTCACTGCACCAGGCTTTTCTTGCAGGATCTGTCTCATCGAATCGTATTACATGTCCAGCCCATCTCAATTTACACAGCTTTATGAACGTGACCACACCTTCCTTCTTTTAACACAAAGCTCATCATTCCGTCGTCTTCTCCAACTTCCATTTTCATAACTTCTATTAGAAGCATATATGTGGGCCATAATTTCAGAGAAATTGCCGCCGTTTGCTTCTATTTTTGCACCCAGACAAGTGAAACATTCCATTCGCTCAAAATTGATTCCATCAAGGGTTACTGCGGGCTGCGAAGGTTGGTTTGTACCATTATACATATACTTGGTTTTTCCTTCATTAATTTTCAGGCCCATCTTCTGTGCCCTGAGTTTTAGAGCTGAGAAAGCACTTTGTAGATCTCTAAATGTTCCACTCATTAGATCCAAATTATTTGCATATCCCAACAGTCGTATGAACTTACAATAGATAGTATTTCTTGCCTTGATACCCGATTCAAGCACTACTTTTTTGAGAGCTAAACTGAAGAGTAGGCAAGAAAGTCCATCCCCTTGTCTTAGCCCAGTTCGTGTGGGAATCTGGGTTGACAGGCTAGACTGCAATCACACAGTACATTGGGGGGTGCCTTAGGGTAACCCCTATTTAACACACCAACTTCTCAGTCATCCAAAATTCCCACATTGCCTCATAGAGTATAGCTCAATTTATTGTATTGCGTCATATGCAGATTTGAAATCAATGAAAAGATGGTGCAACACCAACATTAAATTCGTTGATCATTCCTACCATTTGTCGGAAGGTAAACATCTGGTTAACAGTTGACTTTTCTGGTCTGAACCGCATTGATAACTTCCAGTAAAGCTTTCTGCTAAGGGTGAGAGTCTACTAAACAAGATATTTGACAATACTTCATTCGCAATATTTAGGGGTATTATGCCTCTGTAGATACCGCATTTAAATATATCTCTTTTCTTGTGTATCATACACACTATTCCTACATTCCATTTTTCTGGCAACTCTTCCTTTTCTGAGATAAGGCAGAAAATCTTGTATATCCTGCGATTTAACTCAACTCCTGTGGCTTTCAATAGCTCTGATGTTATATTATCAGTCACTGGTGCTTTATTGATCTTCAGTCAGGCTTTTGCTTCTTCTACTTCTCCTTGAGAGAGGGGTGGGGACTATGGCCTCATCAGCTGCTTCTGGGTGGATTACAATCTCTTCAACAGGGGGTTCTGGAGCATCCAGCAGTTCACTAAAATGACCTACTCAACGTTCTGATACATCTTGGTCATCAGTTAGTAATTCCCCTTTTTTACTTTAACTTATATTAATACTTGGCTTAAATGTTCTTCTTTCACTGTTACTTATCTGATAGAATGTTCTGGCATCATTTGTTTTTCCAATTGTCTACATTTACTCAATCTGCTTTCTTCCCCTTTCGCTTTTCTTCTTCCAGTGCAGTTTCTTCTCTTCATTCCTTTTATCTTGATAATTTTTTACTGCTAAATGTGTATACGATATATCAAGCATTTTCGTATAAGCCAAGATTTCTCGTGACTTATTCTCTTACAATCTTCTTTAAATCAAGAATTCCATGGTTTTCTCATTCTTTCCTTAGAAATTGTTCTGCTGCTTTAATGACTGCATTCCTGCAAGCACTCCATTCCTCACTTATACAAGGAGTGTAGTTTGCAAGGTTCTCAGTAACCTCCTTGGAGCACATTTTAGCAGTCTCTTCATTTTTTAGCTTTGATACCATATAATTATTACACCACACAACAATAATTCACCACTCTATTGTGTTCTCAAGTTATTCGGAATTATTGACACAGACTATACCAATGTTCACCACTAAGGTTTGCTGAACGATTTTAAATATAATTTTTATCCCTTTACAAAAGAGTAGATTAGAATTAGGTGACATCAGCCAGAATTTAAAAATAATGATAGCCATTAATGCAATGAAAATGTCACAGGAACGATGTCAATAACAACAACAAAACTTTGTTTTAGACTGGGAATTAACGAAGGACTTGTAATTTTCTGTTGGCAATGACAAATGGACTGGAGCATGTGATGAGAAGTAAAGCCACATTCAAATAATGTAGAGTCTTTAAATTACTCTTTCTCCATTATTTTGAATGTGAAGAATATAAGTAAGAATGAGTGCTGATGACCTTGCTTTTCAGTGCCCTATACATATCATCAGCAAGTGAAATCGGCCATAACAGAGTGAGAAGTGGAATCAGAAGTGGAGAGGGGAGTGAAGACACAGTGAACATGGGATAGTTAGACCAAACAATAAAATTAGAAAAAGGAATTGTTGAACCAGTAGAACTGAGTAATTTCGATGAGTAAGTAATATTTTTTAAATAAGCTAGTTTATGAAAAAAAGCAACGAACATTCAACAGACATGGAACAATCAATTATGGAAACTTTTGAATAGTCTATGTGCAAGAATGTTTCAAACCTCGAAAAGTCTATGGACAATATGGGCAGGAAAATTTCAATGATCAAACAATCAATTGGCGAAAAAATAGAAATTCTATCATTTTGTTGCTGTTGTTGTGGTCTTCAGTCCTGAGACTCGTATGATGCAGCTCTCCATGCTACTCTATCCTGTGCAACCTTCTTCAGCTCCCAGTACTTATTGCAACCTACATCCTTCAGAATCTGCTTAGTGTATTCATCTCTTGGTCTCCCTCTACAATTTTTACCCTTCCACTACCTCCAATGCTAAATTTGTGATCCCTTGATGCCTCCGAAACATGTCCTACCAACCGGTCCCTTCTTCTTGTCAAGTTGTGCAACAAAGTCCTCTTCTCCCCAATTCTATTCAATACCTCCTCATTGGTTATGTGATCTACCCATCTAATCTTCAGCATTCTTCTGTAGCACCACATTTCAAAAGCTTCTATTCTCTTCTTCTCCAAACTATTTATCGTCCATGTTTCACTTCCATACAAATACACTCCATATAAATACTTCCAGAAACGACTTCCTGACACTTAAATCTATACTCGATGTTAACAAATTTCTCTTTTTCAGAAACGCTTTCCCTGCCATTGCCAGTTTACATTTTATATCCTCTCTACTTCGACCATCATCAGTTATTTTGCTCCCCAAATAGCAAAATTCCTTTACTACTTTAAGTGTCTCATTTCCTAATCTAATTCCCTCAGCATCATCTGACTTAATTCGACTAGATTCCATTATCCTTGTTTTGATTTTGTTGATGTTCGTCTTATATGTTCCTTTCAGGAGGATACATTCCATTCAACTGCTCTTCCAAGTCCTTTGCTGCCTGTGACAGAATTACAATGTCATTGGCGAATCTCAAAGATTTTATTTCTTGTCCAAGGATTTTAATACCTACTCCGAATTTTTCTTTTGTTTCCTTCACTGCTTGCTCAGTATGCAGATTGAATAACATCGGGGAGAGGCTACAACCCTGTCTCACTCCCTTCCCAACCGCTGCTTCCCTTTCATGGCCCCCGACTCTCATAACTGCCATCTGGTTTCTGTACAAATTGTAAATAGCCGTTCACTCCCTGTATTTTACCCCTGCCACCATTAGAATTTGAAAGAGAGTATTCCAGTCAACATTGTCAAAAGCTTTCTCTATGTCAACAAATACTAGAAACGTAGGTTTGCCTTTCCTGAATCTTTCTTCTAAGCTAAGTCGTAAGGTCAGTATTGCCTCACATGTTCCAGTACTTCTACGGAATCCAAACTGATCTTCCCCGAGGTCGGCTTCTACCAGTTTTTCCATTCGTCTGTAAAGAATTCGCGTTAGTATTTTGCAGCTGTGACATATTAAACTGATGGTTCAGTAATTTTCACATCTGTCAACACTTGCTTTCTTTGGGATTGTAATTATTATATTCTTCTTGAAGTCTGAGTGTATTTCGCCTGTCTCATACATCTTGCTCACCAGATGGTAGAGTTTTGTCAGGACTGGCTCTCTCAGTAGTTCTAATGGAATGTTGTCTACTCCAGGGGCCTTGTTTCGACTTTGTCTTTCAGTGCTCTGTCAAACTCTTCACGCAGTATCATATCTCCCATTTCATCTTCATCTACATCCTCTTCCATTTGCATAATATTGTCCTCAAGTACATCGCCCTTGTATAGACCCTCTATACACTCCCTCCATCTTTCTGCTTTCCCTTCTTTGCTTAGAACTGGTTTTCCAACTGAGCTCTTGATATCCACGCAAGTGGTTCTCTTTTCTCCAACGGTCTCTTTAATTTTCCTGTAGGCAGTATCTATCTTACCCCTAGTGAGATAAGCCTCTACATCCTTACATTTGTCCTCTAGCTATCCCTGCCTAGCAATTTTGCACTACCTGTCGATCTCATTTTTGAGACGTTTGTATTCCTTTTTTGTCTACTTCACTTGCTGCATTTTTATATTTTATCCTTTCACCAATTAAATTCAATATTTCTTCTGTTATCCAAGGGTTTCTGCTAGCCCTCGTCTTTTTATGTATTTGATCCTCTGCTGCCTTCACTATTTCATCCCTCAAAGCTACCCATTCTTCTTCTACTGCATTTCTTTCCCCCAGTCGTGTCAATTGTTCCCTTATGCTGTCCCTGAAACTCTGTACAACCTCTGGTTTAGTCAGTTTATCCAGGTCCCATCTCCTTAAATCCCCACCTTTTTGCAGTTCCTTCAGTTTTAATCTACAGTTCATAACCAATAGATTGTGGTCAGAGACCACATCTGGTCCTGGAAATGTTTTACAGTTTAAAAACTGGTTCCTAAATCTCTGTCTTACCATTATATAATCTATCTGATACCTTCTAGTATGTCCAGGATTCATCCATGTATACAACCTTCTTTTATGATTCTTGAACCAAGTGTTATCTATGATAAATCATGCTCTGTGCAAAATTCTACCAGACGGCTACTTCTTTCATTTCTTAGCCCCAATCTGTATTCACCTACTATGTTTCCTTCTCTCCCTTTTTCTACTCTCGAATTCCAGTCACCCATGACTATTAAATTTTCGTCTCCCTTCACTACCTGAATAATTTATTTTATCTCATCATACATTTCATCAATTTCTTCATCATCTGCAGAGCTAGTTGGCATATAAACTTGTACTACTGTAGTAGGCATGGGCTTCGTATCTATCGTGGCCACAACAATGTGTTCACTGTGATGTTTGTAGTAGCTTACCTGCACTCCTATTTTTTTATTCATTATGAAACCTACTCCTGCATTACCCCATTTTGATTTTGTATTTATAACCCTGTATTCACCTGACAAAAAGTCTTGTTCCTCCTGCCACCGAACTTCACTAATTCCCACTATATTTAATTTTAACCTATCCATTTCTCTTTTTAAATTTTCTAACCTACCTGCTCGATTAAGGGATCTGACATTCCATGCTCCGATCCGAAGAACACCAATTTTCTTTCTTCTGATAACGATGCCTTCTTGAGTAGTCCCCACCTGGAGATCCAAATGGGGGACTATTTTACCTCTGGAATATTTTAGCCAAGAGGACAGAATCTAAACTGAGCAATAAAATGAGACTAGTGATGGAGGAACTAAGAACAATAAAAAATCAATCTTGTAAATTTTCAAATTGAGAACAGAAATGTGATTGGAATATAATTTGCTTTGGAAGTTGAAACTAACATTGCTGTTAATGCTGAAAATTGTGATGAATATGAGTGATTTAGGAGAGAGGAGAATGTAATAAATTAATGTAGTACTGCAGGAGTTGATGATGTGAGTGATGTAGTCAATGTTGATAAACAGAGTAACTATTTTCTGGCTTTTAAAAATATGTTTGTATTTTAAGAAAATGAAAATGAGCTACAGATATTTGAGTTGACAGTAGCATATTAGTGTTCAACGCTAAGTGCAGAAAATTGTTTAAAATAGAAATTTGATAAAAATGAATCTGTGGAAAGATTATCTGAATTTAGTAAACAAAAACCGACTTTTGGAAAAAGTGCCTGTTAGCTTTTTGTGAGCAATTTAAAAGCAATTCAAAAAGCTTTGTGTTAATTTAGCAAACAATTTTATGTGAAATGTTTGGTTCAATGAAAAATTTCGAAATTACAGCTACATTGAGGGAAAGAATAATTACAATATATAAAATAGAGGTTAAGTTTGTTTTTGCTCAAAAGATTCACACTTTTGGTTTGACAAAAGACTGCTGGGATATGTATTTGTGTGATGTAATAGTGGCATTATGTATGATTATAAGAATGAAAGGAAAATGTAGTGCAGAATGTAGTATGAATAGAGTGAGAAAATCACTAGATAAATTGAGGATCATTTTTACAAAAATCAACAGCTACAAAATTTGCCAAAATCAGTTATACACTTTTTGTGTACTTCTAAATGAGATAAATCCACTACAGTACACAGATTTTATCAAAATATACCATTTGCTTGTTTAATTTCGCACACTATACCGTGAAATTCTTCTTAAGTCGCCAACTACCTAACACGAATTTTGTCAAATATTAATATCTACTGTTTGTCGTAGAAATTTATTGTTATGCATATATTAAGGCTTTATTTTTTCTGTATATATGTTGTTACACTTTGTTTTGATTGTGAGCAAAAGGCAGGAATTACCAAAACTACCTTTTACTCTTAGCAGATATTACTCTACAACTATACAGTGACATAGATTAATGAAAATTAAGTGGGTGATATATATCACTACACATGACTTTAAACACAGATGGGACATAGAGCTAATGAAATAAGATCTGCTATGAAACACTTTGTCGAATTTAGGATAGAAGCTTCTTAAGGAAAGCAATCTCATAGCCCTGTCAGGCGGAAAATAAAAAATATTATCATAATATCAGTTGTATTACGATTTTTTCAAACAGCCAAAGTTTTCCACAAAGTAGTTCACCACTTTCGAATCAGGGGTCAGAGTTATACATCCCCTGATAGGAAACGTAGTCTAACTGAATAGTAACGGAGAAAACTTAAAAGTATAACATTACCATCGCATTATCAAGAGGTTCTGAGTCACCATGGTACCTGTATGGATCTGGACAGGGACTGATGTGCATACAATTTCATGACCACTGCTAATAAATTACTGACAAAGAAGCTACCACCCAAAATCTATGAAGTCTGAGTTCTTAACGAAGAAAACTAACATAGGTAGTTTGAATACATTGATCACTCAGCTGTAATATAACCTAGAAACCATGTGAGTGTCGAAAAAGCTGACAATGTAAAGAAATGAATGAGATTTTTCGATACTTCATCAGAAGAAACCTAAGAGTTTTATGGGAAATCAGCAGAGTGTTGTGATGAACAAGACAATGAAAATAGTGAAGTACAGTCCTTTCATGAACATATTTATTAAATTATTATTTGTTCAGTAGGTTAAACTAAACTATAACATTAATGTCATAAAATAATTAGTGTTTGGATGTTCACTTTTGGAAAAAATCATGATTTTAAGTAAAAGCAGATGGAAATGTTTTTCGCTGCTTTATTGTTTATCTAGAGCTTATTTGTGAAACATAATTTTGCAACATATCATCACATTAATGGACAACCATGGTGTATAGATAGTGTATTCAATTATAAATCAAAACGTCATGGGTCCCAGGTTTGGGCTCAACCACTGCTTACATTTTGATTAAGAATCGTCTGCAATGGTGGCCAAAGACTTCCAGCATTAGAGATCACCCTCGTTCTGCCAACGAACTTGTGAAAGAGGGCAGACAAGGGAGTTTTACAGCACTCTTTCGCAGTTTGGTTGGGAAAATGTGCTTAAAACACGGAAGATCAGCAATTATCAATGGCATGAGTTGCAAAGTCAATGGAAACCATTGCATTACAGACACATAATATGTATTCACATGGTATGTGGCTTATAATTGAGAAATTGAAAAAATATGTTAATGGTCTATCCAATGACAAAATATTCTGTATTAGTCCCACATTAGAATCTCGTGGAGGATATTGCAACAGGAAGGTGACCATGAGAAAAAGATGGAATAATCAATGACAGGATGATGTTCTAAGAGCCGGATCAAGGAATGGCAAAAGTTCGAATGTACACTCCTGGAAATTGAAATAAGAACACCGTGAATTCATTGTCCCAGGAAGGGGAAACTTTATTGACACATTCCTGGGGTCAGATACATCACATGATCACACTGACAGAACCACAGGCACATAGACACAGGCAACAGAGCATGCACAATTTCGGCACTAGTACAGTGTATATCCACCTTTCGCAGCAATGCAGGCTGCTATTCTCCCATGGAGACGATTGTAGAGATGCTGGATGTAGTCCTGTGGAACGGCTTGCCATGCCATTTCCACCTGGCGCCTCAGTTGGACCAGCGTTCGTGCTGGACGTGCAGACCGCGTGAGACGACGCTTCATCCAGTCCCAAACATGCTCAATGGGGGACAGATCCGGAGATCTTGCTGGCCAGGGTAGTTGACGTACACCTTCTAGAGCATGTTGGGTGGCACGGGATACATGCGGACGTGCATTGTCCTGTTGGAACAGCAAGTTCCCTTGCCGGTCTAGGAATGGTAGAACGATGGGTTCGATGACGGTTTGGATGTACCGTGCACTATTCAGTGTCCCCTCGACGATCACCAGTGGTGTACGGCCAGTGTAGGAGATCGCTCCCCACACCATGATGCCGGGTGTTGGCCCTGTGTGCCTCGGTCGTATGTAGTCCTGATTGTGGCGCTCACCTGCACGGCACCAAACACGCATACGACCATCATTGGCACCAAGGCAGAAGCGACTCTCATCGCTGAAGACGACACGTCTCCATTCGTCCCTCCATTCACGCCTGTCGCGACACCACTGGAGGCGGGCTGCACGATGTTGGGGCGTGAGCGGAAGACGGCCTAACGGTGTGCGGGACCGTAGCCCAGCTTCATGGAGACGGTTGCGAATGGTCCTCGCCGATACCCCAGGAGCAACAGTGTCCCTAATTTGCTGGGAAGTGGCAGTGCGGTCCCCTACGGCACTGCGTAGGATCCTACGGTCTTGGCGTGCATCCGTGCGTCGCTGCGGTCCGGTCCCAGGTCGACGGGCACGTGCACCTTCCGCCGACCACTGGCGACAACATCGATGTACTGTGGAGACCTCACGCCCCACGTGTTGAGCAATTCGGCGGTACGTCCACCCGGCCTCCCGCATGCCCACTATACGCCCTCGCTCAAAGTCCGTCAACTGCACATACGGTTCACGTCCACGCTGTCGCGGCATGCTACCAGTGTTAAAGACTGCGATGGAGCTCCGTATGCCACGGCAAACTGGCTGACACTGACGGCGGCGGTGCACAAATGCTGCGCAGCTAGCGCCATTCGACGGCCAACACCGCGGTTCCTGGTGTGTCTGCTGTGCCGTGCGCTTGATCATTGCTTGTACAGCCCTCTCGCAGTGTCCGGAGCAAGTATGGTGGGTCTGACACACCGATGTCAATGAGTTCTTTTTTCCATTTCCAGGAGTGTAGTAGGAAAGCTAGAAAATCTGAAAAGGGAAATGCAAAGGCTCAATATAGATGTAGTGGTGGTCAGTGAAATGAAATGGAAAGAAGTTAAGAATTCCTGGCCAGATAAATATGGGGAATATCAACAGCAGTAGAAACTAGTATATAAGGAGTAGGACTTGTTACGAATAGCAAAGTAGAACAGAGAGTGAACTCTTGTGAACAGTTCAGTGACAGGGTTGTTCTCATCAGATGTGATAGCAAACCAAGAACGACAATGATAATTCAGATATACACACCAATGTTGTAAGCAGAAGATGAAGGTATAGCGAAAGTATATGAGAATACAGAACAGGTAATTCAGTATGTACAGGGAGACGAAAATCTAGTAGTCATCGGGGATTGGAACATAGTTGTAAGGGAATGAGTAGAAGAAAGATTTATGAAAGAATATGGTTTTGGCAGATGGAATGAGAGAGGAGAAAGACTAATTGAGTTCTGAAATAAATATTAGACGTTAATAGTGAATACTTTGAGCAAGAATCGCAAAGGAAAAGATGTGAAAGCATGGGATTACATCATGGTCACACAGAGATTCCAAAATCAGATACTGGATTGTAAGGCACGCCGAGGAACAGATATAGATTCAGATCATAATTCAGTAATGGTGAAGAGTAAAATGAAGTTTAAGAGAATCATATGGAAGAATCAGTGTGAAAGGAAGTTGGATACTGAAGTACAAAGGAATGATAAGTCACATTTGAAGTTTGCTAAGGATGCGGATACTCCAATAAGGAATATTACAGTGGGCAGTACAGTTGAAAAGGAGTAGATATCTCTAAAAAGGGCAGTGACAGTTGTTGGACAGTCAGGTGTAGGTACAACGAAGAAAACTCTGAAGAAACCTTGGGTAACTGAAGAAATGTTTCAATTGATCGATGAAAGGAGGAAGTACAAAAAAGTTTAGCGGAAGATAGGAATACAGAACCACAAAAATCTATTAAGAATGAAACTGATAGGAAGTGCAGGGCAGCTAAGACGAAATGGCTGCAAGAAGAGTGCAAAGAAATCGGAAAAGCAATGACTGTTGGAAGAAGAGACTCAGGACATAGAAAAACAAAATAAAAAACCTTTGAAGAAATAAAAAGCAAAGAGGACAACATTAAGAGTGCAGTCGGAATTTCACTGTTAAGTGCATAAGAGAGAGTGGATAGGTGGAAGAAGTTTATTGAAGGCCTCTATGAAGTGGAGGAATTGTCTGATGATATGTTGGATTAAGAAATTGGAGTCGATATGGAAGACATAGGGGATTCAATATTAGAATCAAATGTTAAAAGAGATTTGAGAGCTTCGAGAACAATCGAAGCAAAAAGGATAGCACTCCATCAGAATTTCTAAAATCATTGGCAGAAGTGGCAACAAAAAGACTATTCAAGTTGGTGTGCAGAATCTATGAGACTGGAAATACACCATCAGACTTTTAAAAAAATTATCATCCATACAAATTCAAAGATAGCAAATAAGTGCAAAAAATAATGCACAACCAGTTTAATGGCTCATGCATCCATGCTGCTGATGTGGATAATATACAGAAGAATGGAAAAGAACAATGATGATAAGTTTGGATTTAGGAAAAAGACAGTTCTCACATTGCACTTGATAGTGGAAGCATGGCTTTAAAAAGTCAAGACACACTCATAGGATTCATCGACTTAGAAAAAGTGTTCGACAATAAAAAATTGTACAAGATATTCGAAATTCTGAGAAAAATATGAATTAGCTGTAGGAAATGTGGGTAATATGCAATATGTACAAGAAACCAGAGGAAACAATTTGACTCGAACATCAAGAACAAAGTGCTGGAATTAAAAATGCTGTAAGTCAGGGACCCAGTATTTCACCCCAACTGTTCAATTTGTACATCAAAGAAGCAATGACAAAAAAAAGAATTGTTTAAGAGTAGGATTCAAATATATATATATATATATATATATATATATATATATATATATATATATATATATATATATGTGTGTGTGTGTGTGTGTGTGTGTGTGTGTGTGTGTGTGTGTGTGTGTGTGTTTGAACTTTTCGTTTATTATGAAAATCATACTCTGAAATCTGTAAAGATTGTTTTTCAGCCCCAGATATGACTTCAAGTGTGTAAAAACGTACAATCTGTATGTATTGAATGCTATTATGTAAAATTAGTTCACTAATGTCTTTTGTGGCTGATGTAGATGAGACTGTAAGAGATGTTCAGTTAGACACTGAATTACCATGCAAGCGATGTAACAGTAATGAAAGAGACACTGAATGATCATGTAAAAGATACAAGTCTGCCACAATAGATATTGAATTATCACACAAGAGATGTTAGTCTACACTAAAAGTGAAGATAACCTTTAATTCAAGGCACAATTACTGTATTGTATAACTGACAGAAACTCATATTTTGAACAGTATTGGGTAGAACATTTTGGTTTTTATTTTATGAGCATAACATGGAGCCATAGGAGCAATGGCATACATGACATAACTTACTACTAAAAATTCATCTATAAAATCGATAAAAAAGGCCTAAGGCCTAAATTGTACAATCATACATGAAATAAAAAGAATGACAGCTGCAGGCATCAAGAAATCTTTAAAAAAATTTGTACCGTTTGAAAATTGTTGGACTCACACTTAGCCAAAGAAACTTTACATTCAGGAAATAGCTTATTTGAAATAAAACATTTCCATTACTTTTCAAAATTAAACATTGATCAGTACCATAGCATCGATGTCAGAATTATGCCCACACCACATGTTTTAAAAATTCTTGGATGTTTATTATAATGATCTGAACATTAGCACAGCTTTAGTTTTTGGTATACAACACAACACATACAGTAAACTTATCTTACCTTATCCAGTAACATTTTTTACACAACACTAATTAGTTAATTTCATTCATGTTTAAACCTATGGTAAAGTGTAATTTGTTTACATTTAAATAAAAAATATGCAATGAAAAATTGTTTCAGCTAGGCAGTTGTAATACTAAAAATTTGTCAAACACATTTAATGATTTTGAATGACAGCTATTGTTATTATTATTGTTTTTTTCCTTTCCTTTCTCAGACGTTATGTCTGGTTAAAAATGGAAAGTGACACGGACCTTGATCAAGCGTGACTTCCTTTTAACTGTACGGTATATGTTACATTGCATTTAGGAACTTTCGGGTAGTTGAACATGTATCAATAATTACAGATTCGTATAGTTGTATATATACATTTGGATGCAGCTGTAATGCGTGGATGCACTGGTGGATATTGTGTGGTATGACTCATGTAGTTCATAGTGTAATTGGTATGATGTGAACTTTATCCTGATGCCACATGTCCTTGACTTCCTCAGTCAGTTGGATGTATTTCTCAATTTTTTCTCCTGTTTTCTTCTGAATATTTATTGTATTGGGTATGGATATTTCGATTAGTTGTGTTATTTTTTTCTTTTTATTGGTGAGTATGATGTCAAGTTTGTTATATGGTGTTGTTGTATCTGTTATAATGGTTCTATTCCAGTATAATTTGTATTCATCATTCTCCAGTACATTTTGTGGTGCATACTTGTATGTGGGAACATGTTGTTTTATTTGTTTATGTTGTATGGCAAGTTGTTGATGTATTATTTTTGCTACATTGTCATCTTCTGGTGTATTCTGTATTTGCTAGTATTGTATATCCGCTTGTGATGTGTTATTATTGTTATTATTAATAATATTAATATTATTATTATTATTACTATTTCCAAAATTATTTATGATCATTTTCAACATATATAATATCAATTAAGAGAATTATAAATTACACATAAAACTGTCTTTGTGTGTATAAATTGCTTTCAGAAAACATCTGTGAATAACTAAATATATCGCTGATCACTTGGCCTTTCTGGCACACTCTGAGCAGTCATTGTCAAAAAGGGTGTGTTGTGAGCCAATGTCACATTAAGGAGGACATTTTTGTAGAAAAGTTTGGTAACTCAAAATTTTCTATTTTGTAATGTCTTCTTCACAACAAAGTTTTAAAAGATGAAAGTAATTATAAGAAAAAGTTTGAAACATATCATTGCTTAAGTTGACAAATAGCTGAAACCATGATCCTGTATGTCTTTCCTTCAAAGAGGAAATGTACTTCTACATATACTCCACCAGTGAGAAAAATCAAGAAAAATACACAGAAGAGACAAAGATAAGTAATAAACAATTTTACAAGTTATAGAAATTATTAACCACACCATACTAATTACCACTCTTTTGTGTGCTTCACATATTGAGAATTATTTATACAGTCCACATAAGTGTTCATCACATCATAGTATGTAAGGAGACTCTAAATGTTTGAGAGAACAGACACCATGCAGGATCCACAGCTGTGAAACATTATATGTAAATTGAAGTGGTAAAATTGTTTATTACTTATTGTTGTCTATTTTGTTGGAGGGGGACACTTCTGTGTGAGAAATAGCACCTGAAATGATAAGAGACATCTTCAGTTCCTTAGCTGTACACAAAACCAGAATTATGCAGCAAGCCTTACATCACTGATGACAGATTGAGTGCATCGTGGCAGGGACTCCAAGAGAGTCTTCTGCAGACTGTCAAGCGAATGTTGATTTCCAGAGAATAAAGGAAGGAAGGGGGGAGGGCTAGGAACTACAACAATGTTATTTCTTGCCAAAAATTGTTTGATGAATATTGTCACAGGAAAGAGTAGATTATGGTCTTCTAACATCCAAGTGATTGCAATAGTACTACACATGCCAACCTTTTCCTTTCTTTCAAGGCATACCAGATAAGAAAAATTAATTGTCATTTACTCCTGGAGACACAAATCATTTGCAAGCAATCCACCGATTAAAAAAATCAATTGTATTTTTCAATCTGCTTATCCTCACTTTCTTGGTGTGGGGAGAGTTTATGGTATGCCAGTCCAAAATTCGGTGTTTTGTATGCAGATTGTATTCGAAAACCTATGAGTTGTCAGTTATGACAATGTGTGAAGGCTTTCACGACCGGATGACATATCTTCTGGTAAACCTTGCGGGATGTAAGGTCGTGGTCCATGAAACTCTTCAGCTCCTAACGTTTCGTCCAGTGCTTCGCTGGACATCTTCAGAGGGGTGTTTCTCCTCCGGTGAGTCTTGCCGACTGACGGGTCGGACGTCTGAGAGCGACTTATGTATCGTAGAAAGTGGGCGTGACCAGAGTTACACGTGATATGCAGAGATAACGTTTGTCAGAGATAAAACTTAACTATCGATCGTAATCTTGTCACGGATAAAACTGTCTAGCAATTCTGTAGTGCTACTGTCCAAATATCACTAAGTTTCATGGTCTCTTCTTTCCGATTAAAATTATCCCTATGTTTATATATTTCAATTGCTTCTCTACAAAGCCGTGGGTAATAGTTCGTCGTCGTAGATAAATTTTTGTTTCGGAAAACTTCACTTGATGATTTCCTGGCTGAAAAGTGTGTTCTGCTACAGCCGATTTATCTGTTTTTCCTAATCGGCAAAGACTTCTGTGTTCTTTTAACCGTGTATTTAAGCTTCTTTTTGTTGTTCCAACATAAACTTTACTACATGTACACGGAATTTTATATACGCCACTGGCTGATAGAGGAGCGCGTTTATCTTTTACAGACCGAAGAACGTGACAAATTTTCTTCGTTGGTCTAAAAACAGGTCTAATATCATGTTTACTTAAAATCTTTCCAATCTGATCCGTTACTTTCTTTATAAAAGGGAGAGAGACTGTATTCTTCCATCGTTTTTCGGACTTGTCCTTAAGCTTTTTGTTGTTTGGGTGCAGAATTCTGCTTACTTCTTTCTTTGAGTAGCCATTTCTCTCAAAAGCGTGCTTCAGATGTTTTAATTCGTCGTCTAGATACTCCGGCGTGCAAATCCGTCTGGCTCTGTCAACAAGACTTGTAATCACACCTCTTTTTTGTTTTGGATGGTGGTTAGAGTTTTTATGTAAGTATCTGTCTGTGTGCGTTATTTTTCTAAAAATCTATTGTTTCAAGCTTCCATCCGTCTGTCTCATAACTAAAACGAACAACTTAATGGCGTAGCAATGGGTAACCCATTGGGTCCTGCAGTAGCTAATTTCTACATGGAGAAATTCGAACAGTCAGCCTTGGAAAAAGCAGATAAGAAACCATCTCGCTGGTATCGGTATGTAGACGATACATTTGTGGTCTGGCCACATGGTAGAGAAGCCTTAGGCGGATTTTTTGATTACCTTAATAATATAAATCCAAGAATCCAGTTTACCATGGAGAGAGAAAATGATAACAAAATACCGTTTTTGGATGTTTTAGTTATGAGACAGACGGATGGAAGCTTGAAACAACAGATTTTTAGAAAAATAACGCACACAGACAGATACTTACATAAAAACTCTAACCACCATCCAAAACAAAAAAGAGGTGTGATTACAAGTCTCGTTGACAGAGCCAGACGGATTTGCACGCCGGAGTATCTAGACGACGAATTAAAACATCTGAAGCACGCTTTTGAGAGAAATGGCTACTCAAAGAAAGAAGTAAGCAGAATTCTGCACCCAAACAACAAAAAGCTTAAGGACAAGTCCGAAAAACGATGGAAGAATACAGTCTCTCTCCCTTTTATAAAGAAAGTAACGGATCAGATTGGAAAGATTTTAAGTAAACATGATATTAGACCTGTTTTTAGACCAACGAAGAAAATTTGTCACGTTCTTCGGTCTGTAAAAGATAAACGCGCTCCTCTATCAGCCAGTGGCGTATATAAAATTCCGTGTACATGTGGTAAAGTTTATGTTGGAACAACAAAAAGAAGCGTAAATACACGGTTAAAAGAACACAGAAGTCTTTGCCGATTAGGAAAAACAGATAAATCGGCTGTAGCAGAACACGCTTTTCAGCCAGGAAATCATCAAGTGAAGTTTTCCGAAACAAAAATTTTATCTACGACGACGAACTATTACCCACGGCTTTGTAGAGAAGCAATTGAAATATATAAACATAGGGATAATTTTAATCGGAAAGAAGAGACCATGAAACTTAGTGATATTTGGACAGTAGCACTACAGAATTGCTAGACAGTTTTATCCGTGACAAGATTACGATCGATAGTTAAGTTTTATCTCTGACAAAGGTTATCTCTGCATATCACGTGTAACTCTGGTCACGCCCACTTTCTACGATACATAAGTCGCTCTCAGACGTCCGACCCGTCAGTCGGCAAGACTCACCGGAGGAGAAACACCCCTCTGAAGATGTCCAGCGAAGCACTGGACGAAACGTTAGGAGCTGAAGAGTTTCATGGACCACGACCTTACATCCCGCAAGGTTTACCAGAAGATATGACAATGTGGTTGAAGAACTATGGGTCATGCTGAAGGTGAACCGAAATTGAAAGATACATGTACTTTCGAGTGTTCTGCTCGGATGTGGGTTTCGCTGGATCCATCTGTGTGCATACATATCACATGTTCCAATCCTAAGTTAAAATTTGTCGTTACTACACATATTCAAATTTGACTCACAATTGTCCATTGTCAATGATCTGATCTCACCAGATACTGCACGCTTTTTACATTGTTATTCGTTCGTGAGATGAATGGTCTTCTTCCAGAGTTTCGTCTTCCATTTCTCTTTGGCTTGCTAAAAAGCGTTTGAGCCATCCGAACACTTTGCTTTAGATAGGATCCATTCTGCACAAGATCTTTGTAACTTTTCTTAAGACAGAGTAGCGGTTATATCAAGATTAAAAGAAAATTTTATGGGGAAGCGACACAGACATTTTCGACCGTCCATTTTCGCATGCACTTGAAAAACAGATCTTCACTTCAGACGCTCTCAACACTCGTGCATCACCTGTTGCAAATTTAAACTAGCATAAGTCAAGGGTACGATTCAACACAACTGCCATGCAAACTGTGGAAGGAATTTTTGGATATGGAGATGGCAGACAACTATGTTGTCAACTCATGTGCAGTGTCACCAGTTTGTTTATTTTCCTAATACACTGCCTTTTTTGTTATTGGTATGTTTGTGTTCTTGACGTATGGCATTCCAAATGTTCTTGCGAGAGCCTAAAGTTCAGCTGTAGGGACTGTGTGCAGAATGACTGTAACTGGCCACTTGCAGCCCAATGCAGTACCAAATATGCACCATGAGCGACATATAAACTGATTGTGAAAGATTACATTATATAATCACATATATCATTGTGCAAGTTTGGTCAACCACATACACTCTCTTATGAACAGACCGTGTTTCACATGCAACAATGCTGATATTTTGTACCTCAGGCACTTTAACTTTTTATGCGGAAGGATTAACAGTCAGCACATATTATATGTAACACATGGTAAAATTAAATGTAAATAAAGATGGAATTGTCCTCAACATTAAGGTTATTTTAAACATCACATGGTTTTTTTGTGTGTGGTATCTCCCTGCCTTGCTCTGACCTCTGACCTGACTTACCCAACCAGCTATAAGGAGTGTATAATTGAAAGAGCACTCCAATCAATGGTGTAATTCGGCATTTTTCACATATCCAGTTCACTGTCACAGGGGATGGAAGTGAAAAGTAGCAGACAAAACCGTGATACTAAATGATGATTTCCCAATATGGTGTGACAGTTGAAGATGGCAAAACGAAACCTGAAGTTTTAAATTTCACGTTCAAGAAATCGTTCACACGGGAGAATCATACAAACATGCCATCATTTGACCATTGGACAGACTACCATATGGACGACACAGTAATAAGCAACCCTGGTGTAGAGAAACAACTGAGAGATTTGAAAGCAAGTAAATCATCAGATCCGGATGGAATCCCAATTCGGTATCACAAAGAGTACTCTATTGCATTAGTCACTTACCTAGACTGCATTTATCGTGAATCTCCCGCCCAGTACAAAGTCTCAACTGACTGAAAAAAAGCGCAGGTGACTCCAGCATATGAGAAGAGTAGAAGAAAGCTACCGCAAAATTACGGACCAATATCCGAAACTTCTGTTTGCTTTCTAAGGACTGAGAGGCTTATGCCCACGAATCAGCATGTTTTTAGAAAGCAACGCTCGAGCAAAACTCAGTTTGCCCTTTTCTCGCGTGATATACTACGAACTATGGATGAAGGGCAACAGACAAATGCCACATCTCTAGATTTTCAGAATGCATTTTACACAATGCCCCATTGCAGGCTTGTTAACGAAGTTGTGAGCACATGGAATACGTTCACAGGTACGTGCGTGGCTCGAATACTTCTTAAGTAATAGAACCCAGTATGTTGTCCTCAACGGCGAGTGTTTATCAGAGACAAATGTATCGTCGGGAGCGCACCAGGAAAGCGTGATAGGTCTGCTGTTGTTCTCCATGCACAAAAATGATTTGGCAGACAGGATGGGCAGCAATCTGTGGTTGTTTGCTGATGATGCTGTGGTGAACGGTAAAGTGTAGAAGTTGAGTGACTGTAAGAATATACAAGACGACTTAGACAAAATTTCTAGTTGGGGTCATGAACGGCAGCTAGCTCTAAATGTGGAAAATTGTAAGTTAATGAGGATGAGTAGGAAAAATATACCTCTAATATTCAGATACAGTATTAGTAGTGTCCTACTTCACACAGTCAAGTCGTTTAAATATCTGGGCCTAATGTTACAAAGCGATACATAATGGCATGAGCCTGTGAGAACTGTGGTAGGGAAGGCGAATGGTCGACTTTGGTTTATTGGAAGAATTTTAGGAAAGAGCGGTTCACCCGATAATAAGACCGCATGTAGGACTCTGGTGTGAGTACTGCTCTAGCGTTTGGGATCCTTGCCAGGTTGGATCGAAGGGAGAGATCGAAGCAGTTCAAAGATGGCCTTCTAGATTTGTATCCAGTAGGTCCGAACAACAAGCAAATGTTACAGAGATTCTTCTGGAATTCAAATGGGAATTCCTGGAGGGAAAGCGACGCTCTTTTCGAGAAACACTATTGCGAAAATTTAGAGAACCGGGATTTGGAGCTGACTGCCGAACGATTCTGCTGCCAGCAACATATATTGCATATAAGAACCACGAAGATAAAGTATGTGAAATTAAGGCTCATATGGAGGCATATAGATAGCCGTTTTTTCCTCGCTCTATTTGCGAGTGGAACAGGAAAGGAAATGAATACTGGTGGTACAGGGTACCCTCCTCCACGCACTGTATGGTGGCTTGCGGAGTATCTATGAGGATGTAGATGTAAATGTAGATGATCCCCAGAACTTCCAGTTGGTAGGCTGACACTATTCTTCTTATTCCCAGATTCACACACTTCGAGGCAAAGACGGGGGTTTCAGTTTAGTCAATTACAATAGATTTCTTATCTCAAGTTCAGGGGTGCCGTGTTACACCTGAGAAATTGTGTGAAGTTATTCCGTCCACTCCCTACCCACCCCCCTCAGCTCATGAGGTCCCTATCCTGCCCACACACCGGTGCCACTTCCATCGCTTGGATCAATGAGATTCCATCTCCCCCTCCTCATATTCTGTAGAACCAGAGCAACTGCATAGGTTCCATCATAGTTACAGTATCGTCATGAAGCATTAGCAGCCTCCAGGCACCATCTTAAGCAGAATAAGAAGGCATGTAAGAACACTTGGCCCCTTCCTCTCACAATTAATTACTATGTTACAATTTTAGGTAATTTATTACAATTGTAATGATTTTTCCAATTACCTACAGCTCCATTCGAAGGTATATGTAAATACGATGTTAAGCAATTACTTCAGCACAGTATTTAACAGATTATCTTAATATCCTAAGTGAAACAATTTCTGCAATGCATTATTTAATAACAAAGACGTTGCTGGCGAGATATTGTATGTTTAACAGATTATGTCAATATCCCGACTTAAATCATTCCTGTTATGCATTATTAGCAACAGATACGCTCTTGTTGAGGCTTTAAATGTTACCACAACAGGATATACTAGCAAATAAACTCTTGCTACATACCAAATCAACGCTATCTCTGCGTGACTAGTGTGACGCCTTGGTGTATACGTTAAAATGATTGCCTTTGTACAGGGAGAAATACGGCAGCATAATGATGTCACAGTATATTCTGCAAAATCTAGGTAAATGTCAACAAGATTTATAATGTAAGGCGCTTTGACAATGTGGTGTGTGACTGTGGTGCAGCTGAATTCCTATAATGTAATGACGTCGTAGGATAACCCTCAAATTTGCGGAAAATTTTGAAAAATTGGTCCAGTAAAGTCGAAGACTCCAACGCACTCATTAAAAAGCATGAAATTATTTCTAAATTTGATTCTTGTGAGTTATTAGATGTTTTTGCTGTTCATATTATGTAAAAATGATGGAAAATATTAGTACATCCACACCTCTAGGCGAAATGTGAGTGACTGGGTGCTATACTACTTAAAAATGGTAGTCATTATTACAATAATTAATTGTCCAAAATGGCTGCCTTCAGGTTTTGTATCTTAATTAAAACAATAAACAATGAAGTATTGGGTGTTTTCAGTAATTTGCTGTAATTTTAGCGAATTTTTCCACAAATTACTGCAGTTAGTACACGACTATAGTGGCCGGCACAGCCGCTGCCTGCCACGAGCAGGGGCTACGGGCTCTGATTCGCCTGCCTCCCGGCTTTGTTGCCATGTAGGTACCATTAGCGGTGCAGTAGGTCAGAGCAGCTGAAAGCTCAGTGTTACCCTGCTATATCGAGTGTTTACGTCTGATCTCAGTGTCTTATTGTCTTCAGAAAGGTGCTTTGATGTGTTTTACTGATCTGGCCGACAATGAAGAAGCGTGAATAACTTAAATTTGGCCGGCCGCGGTGGTTTCGCGGTTCTAGGCGCGCAGTCCGGAACCGCGCGACTGCTACGGTCGCCGGTTCGAATCCTGCCTCGGGCATGGATGTGTGTGATGTCCTTAAGTTAGTTAGGTTTAAGTAGTTCTAAGTTCTAGGGGACTGATGACCTCAGATGTTAAGTCCCATAGTGCTCAGAGCCATTTGAACCATTTTGAACTTAAATTTGGCGCAAATTCATAAATTTACTGTTAAAGCGTATGGTGTTTCCAAGTCAACTGTAGGCCTTATTAGCAAATCTGTGTCATTGGCAGAATCTCCAGACATGAGTGATTGTTTCGATTCTCCAAGAAAGGGATGCGAACTTGAACAGAAATCAACCGACTTTGACGATTTTATCAAAGAGCTCGTGCGGAGAACTGTACTTGGATATTACGACAGAGGAGAGCATCCAACATGTAAAAAAATACAGTCTGACCTCCGTTAAAAAAACAATTGCTCGGGCTCAGAGACCTCCGTTTTTCGTCCTCTCTGCTCCCTTGGTTTCCGATTAAAGAAGTGTAATGACGGACGGAAATTCTTAATGGAACGCAGAGATGTTGCAGCAGCAAAACCGAAGTTTTTGCGTACAGTGCACCTCTTGCGTGCTGAAGACCCCAGGCCTGTAGTGTACTTGGATGAAACTTAGGTTTTACGAAAATCACACTAATAAGTATATATGGCACGACTCCAAAAGAAAGGGCGTTTTGGAAGTGCCTACTGGTAGAGGTGGCCGATTAATCATCGAATACGCTGGTTCATTAACCACAGGCTTCATACGAGAGGTAAAACTTATTTTTCGTTGTGGAAAAAGTTCTTGCCAATCCTACTACCATTCAGAAATGAATGGAAAAGTTTTTAAGAATTGGTTTATTCGACTGTTGTCTGTGGTGGAAGAGTGGTCAATTATCGTGATGGATAACGCCAGCTACCACTCCATTCAGACAGAAAAGCTACCACGTTCAAATTGGCGCAAGGCAGATATTATGGAGTGGTTAAAGAGAATGTTTCATTTTCAGTCGATGAAACGAAGGCTGAACTCCTGTCTAAGGAAGAAATCGTAAGTGCCAAAAAGACTTACAAATTTGATCAGTTGGTAAACGAAATGGGACACCAAATGGTACGTCTACCCCCCGTATAATCCCAATGAATTGATATGGGCCCAAGTAAAGCGAGAAGTAACGAAAAGAAATACTACTTTCAGACTTGCTGATGTCTAGAAGCTAAAACACGAAGCTCTTGACAATGTTACTCAGCAGGACTGGGAGAGGTGCGTAAAATACACACAAGCATTGCAAGAAACTGATGTCTCGTATCAGGCTTTAAGAGACACCGTAGTGGTATCTGTGACGATACACCTGGCTCAAACAAGCGACAATGAATCTGGAGACACGGAGCCAGAAGATCCTTCAGTTTAGGTAAGTGCCAGTTATCTAAAAAGCTGACTTCATTTAAATGTTTGTCTATTCATTTCATTTACAGAGGACATACTGAGAATGTTTTTCCCTTACAGTAGACGTCTGATAAATTCATCACAAGTGGTGGCGATTAGTTAACTCGACAGTAACTGTCAATTAAAATAAGACTCAATTCTGCATTAATTAACAACAGTTTTTCCTAAAAACCTGTATCGAATGCCTTACATTCGGATATAATCTTACTGCATTATGTTTACTTGCACATTTGAAATTTAACTACTTTTTTTTCATAGAAGGATTTACTGGCTGTTTCGTAGTAAGGGTAATGCAGTTCATAAAATGACAAAACGTTGTGGTGCTTCTGTATCGACTGCATATCTAAACAGTGCAGTAACATCAGAACAGTCCCAGCACCTATTCTGATTCTCCGAGAAGAGCATATAAATCTATGATATTTGACGACTTATTCAAAATCTGGAACGTAGACTTGTATTACTTTAGTATAACAGAGGATAGTATCCGATGGCTCGATAAATACAGGTTAATGTCCGTGATCAAATTGATTATTCTGGCCAGTCACTTCAGTGCACTGTCTTCTCCGCCCACAAGCACGTATTGCGTGCTGACTATAAGAGGCCTACAGCAAATTTAAATAAAACTTGGGTATCACAAAACCTTTCGAACAAATTTTTGCTCAACTTCAGTGAAAATATTGGCTTCAAAATAACTACAATTACTTTTGTGTAGCGTGTATTGGCGTCTTGAGTGATGGATGCAATGACGAAGGATATGTATTAGCAGCCAGTAAAATATTTTCGGGAAGTAGGGAATATTCTTGGCCATAATTAAGTGAGCCGTCCCAACGAAACTCTTGGCGACGGCCTACAACAACTGGCGAGCTGCTGCTCACGGAATATCTCGGAAGTAATTTGCCTCTGCACGTGGTACGATACAATAATGATGTCTGAAATGTTACCAAAAATAATTTTGTAGTTTTATTTACAACTTTCTCGTGGGAAGTTTCCTCGCAGTCCGACAGAATGAAAATTGATTAGCGAGTGCAATTTTCGTTACGCAGCCGGCATAGTTTCACACGTCTTATAATATTTTATTTTTTATCTCAGAATACTTTTATGTTTCTGAAATAAAAGATGCAGCATATGTTCATATTTTTTTCAGCCCAATTACATTAGTGATTCTATTACTACCTCAGGTTGAAGTAAAAAATTATTTTCCTCCAAAATTTCTGGTAACGTTAGTTTTCATTTTTTTCCCCTAGCAGCTAGTGAGAATTCTCTTTTGGGAAGTACTCCATCATATTCTAGACTAAAAATAGAGTTGCCCAATATTTTTTTAAAATTTTTACGAACATTTGAAATTAGCACTAAAGAAACTGGCAATGCTGTAAAATGGCGAGATGACCTTGAAGCCTTATTTTCGTGGCAACCACTACAGTGCAAGAAATCAACGTCTGCTACGAGGAAACACGTCCCCATGCTGTCAGCATGTTTGAAACTATCTCTAACAACCCTCCTGTGTCCACTTTCTCGATAAGTTCAGGCTAGTGGGAACATCTATCAGTTTCCTTTATAAGTCGGCAGGAGTGGAAAAATTTGATTCTCGAGAGGAAAATACCACATTCCCTTACACAGGGACCACGCCTTATCATCAGTAGACACATAAGAACCAATTTAAACATAAGTACACCCCTGCTTGTAACTTCTGCAGGTTCACTGACGAATGAACTCGTGCCTTCATTTCTGTTTACTGGTTTCCTGGATGGACAACGAGAGATTGCATGAAATGAAACACTTGGTCAGGTCACTAATGGCCTTCGGAATCTACCACACCACATCTTTCACACTGGACCAATAAGAAACAAGCTTCCCCTCCTCCCCACCACACTTTTCTTACTAGAGCAAATGAGTGGATGGCATCTCCAGCCATAGAGAATGAACCATCATGAAACGCCAGCAACAGGAGAATCAACCTGCCCCCTCGAGCAGAGTAAAAAGAGTAAGAAGGCTTTTATGTTCAATTAACCTACCACAACACAATATTTAAACAAATTAACTCTTGCTGCATCCCAAACATGTATCACTCTTACGTTAACAAAAAAATGGTTCAAATGGCTCTGAGCACTATGGGACTTAACATCTATGGTCATCAGTCCCCTAGAACTTAGAACTACTTAAACCTAACTAACCTAAGGACATCACACAACACCCAGTCATCACGAGGCAGAGAAAATCTCTGACCCCGCCGGGAATCGAACCTGGGAACCCGGGCGCGGGAAGCGAGAACGCTACCGCACGACCACGAGCTGCGGACCTTACGTTAACAACGTATGTGCGATTTTGTAGTGTGTGTTGAAAACAAGTGCGTTGCCGTATAATCAGAATAACTTTAATTTAATAATGTCAGCACGTTCTCTATATGTATCACAAAGCATGAGCCCCAATTAACATTCCAAAAGACAGCATATAGACAGCAAGCACTTATTGGTCGCCAGTAATTGGCGGAAAAACTTTGTGGATAAATTGCTCTCATTAACGGTCCAGAATTCCTCTCGACGACATTACGCCCGCACCGGCCTCCTCCAGATTACGATTACACAGCCCTCATAAAAGACAACAATCTAGTAACCCCCCCCCCCCCCCCCCACACACACACAGATTAGACTCATATGCGTGCTATCTGAAGCAACCGCTGAACGCAGTATGGAGGCAACCTGAAGGGCAGTTAGAACAGAAATTTTTTTTTCATATTTTCGGATTTTTATCTCATTATAAAACTTGCAATTTTCCGAATAAAATTATGTATATATCACTTAAAAACTCACATGGGAAATATTTTTTTTATTTTTTTTGAAATATAATCTACACTGGTTGAGAATCTTAAAATTTTTATGGGCATTACTTCAAGATCTAACAAAATCTGTAATTTTTTATATAGAAGGCTGTGGATTGCTATGTTATAAGGGTTAAATTGCGTGTTTGTATTGGTAGCACTGTGAAAAACAGTATCGTATCACTTTATAATATAAATACGTGTTGTATATCGAAGTGCTAAAGTCTTTCTGAGGAAAAGTGACAAATAGACTGGTAAATCTCCCAACAAATAAAGTATGAAGCCAGGACGAAGTGTTTTTAAGAAACGTGGGTTTCATGCTAACAGATTTTCAAATAAAGGGAAACATTGTGTTCAACATGTGGCATGTGAAGTTACAGACAATGAAACACAGGCAAACTCATCAGTATCTAGAGAAACACCTATTAGTGCTTCGAAGATTAAAATAAAACGTTGTGATGCACAGTTTTCTTAAAACTAACGTGATGTAAATGGTAGGCTATGTTATATTCTGATAGATTTATATATCCTAACAAAGGTGTTAGGTGAACATGTGTGTTGTAAAACATGTGGAGGTCCAGTTAATTCACATGAAGACAGTGAGGTATCAAATGGACAAGCCAGGAAACTTATCATTAATTGTGCCAGTTGTGAGTATACTCATTCAGTTTGGAATTCTGATAAGTGTAAAGACAATTATTTTGAAGTAAATGTTAGGTGGTTTTATGGATTGAGGGTTATTGGCAAAGGACACACTGCAGCAGAAACAATGTGCGCCATGATGAATATGCCATGCCCACCTTGTAAGATCGACAAGTATGTAGGATTTATTGGAGCTGCTGTGGAATCTGTTGCATGTGAGTCAACGAAGGGCGCTGCAAACGAAGCTGTTGAAATAAATGATGGGATGACTGACATACCAACACCTTTTGATGGCACTTAGCAGAAGTGCAGCTACAGTTCTAAGAATTCTGTTGCTATGGCGACCAGTGTGGATACTGGAAGGGTAATAGGTTTCCAGATTTTAACCAAACATTGTTATAAGTATAAATCAGGGAATGAAGAGGAGCATATCTGTGACAGAAATTGTGAAATTTAGTCGATCTGTGAACGAAATGAGAGTGTGTTACACTAAGTTCTTAGGTGATGGAGACTCAAAAGCATATAACAGTGTAGTAGCCGCTCAGCCTTATGGTGAGAAGATTATCACAAAACTGGAACGTTTTGGCCATGTCCAGAAGAGGATGGGCGCCAGTTTGAGGAAGTTGAAACAAAGTTTGATAGACAAGAGGCAACATTGGCAGGGTGAAAGTGCTACAGCATATGGGAATTAATCGTGGAGCAAACTGCATCAGACAACTTTAACGGATGGACAAGGTTCGCATTGATAAAGCAGAGTATGCACCACAGTTGCCCACTAAGCGGTCCAGAAAGAAGAAAAAACTTGCAAAAAGATCAAGAGGATGAAATACAGTATGGTGCAGGGCGCTTCTGAGTGACTAAAAATAACAAACTAAGCATGTGTTAAGTGAGTTACAGTCTTTTGAAACTTCAGAAGCCGTTCCTGACAATTTACATTTTGTGTTGCATTTTTCCCTAAACCTCAGAAACCACTCCGAGTAGAGTATTTAAATTTTCAGGGAGTAATAACATACATATCCTGAGTCTATTGAAGTAAAAGAAGAACATAATGTTATGTATAATTAAATTTATTTAGGATAACATACAAAAAAGTATACAAAATTTTAACTATGCAATTAAAAAATTGTATTTCCGAAAGCAGTGACTGACATGCAATTATTGTAGTTCGGTAGACTCAGAACATACAGTTTAAAATCCTGTAAAAGTTTCATGTAAATGGCTACAGGGGTTCCTGAAATACAGGGAAGAAGTCACTTAATTTGTCGGGATAGGGCGTTCCAACTCCCCTTAGAAACATTCTAACTCTCCTATTACTGCACAGCTCGTATATGCAGTTGAGCGTATCTGCAAGCTACTGGATTTGCCAGCACAGTATGATTACCAGAATATGTCGATGTCCTGTGTTAAACAATTTCAGAAATGGATTATTTAACAACAAACACACTCGTATATCCACTCCTGCTTTCCCACCACTACAATAGCATCTTCAAGTTTAAAGTGCTGGAAGTTCAGATTTCATCTACATCTACATCTACATCCATACTCCGCAAGCCACCTGACAGTGTGTGGTAGAGGGTACCTTGAGTACCTCCATCGGTTCTCCCTTCTATTCAAGTCTCGTATTGTTTGTGGAAAAAAAAGATTGTCGGTATGCTTCTATGTGGGCCCTAATCTCTCTGATTTTACCCTCATGGTCTTTTCGCGAGATATACGTAGGAGGGAGCAATTTACTGCTTGACTCCTCAGTGAAGGTATCTTCTCGAAACTTCAACAAAAGCCTGTACTGAGCGTGTCTCTTGCAGAGTCTTCAACTGGAGTTTCTCTATTATCTCCGTAACGCTTTCACGATTACTGAGTGGTCCTGTAACGAAGTGCGCTGCTCTCTGTTGGATCTTCTCTATCTCTTCTATCAACCCTATCTGGTACGGACCCCACACAGGTGAGCAGTATTCAAGCAGTGGGCGAAAAAGTGTACTGTAACCTACTTCCTTTGTTTTCGGACTGCATTTCCTTAGGATTCTTCCAATGAATCTCAGTCTGACATCTGCTTTACCGACGATTAATTTTGTATGGTCATTCCATTTTAGATCACTCCTAATGCCTACTCCCAGATAATTTATGGAATTCCCTGCTTCCAGTTGCTGACCTGCTATATTGTAGCTAAATGATAAAGGATCTTTCTTTCTATGTATTCGCAGCATGTTACACTTGTCTACATTGAAGTTCAATTGCAATTCCCCACGCCATGCGTCAATTCGTTGCAGATCCTCCTGCATTTCAGTACAATTTTCCATTGTTACAACCTCTCGATATACTACAGCATCATCCGCAAAAAGCCTTGAAACGTCCCCTTTGAAAAATTATACCTGACAGTGCTTAAACTGACACACAATATTTTTGGCGCAACGCAATCTGACTTTCAGTAATCCCTACAAAAGAATGGCCCTGACTAACATTAACCTATACGTTTCACAAATCACTTACCTCACAAAAATCTTCGTTACTCGAACTACTGCAATACAGCAAGCGCCACTACTGCCAGCTAAATAAAAGATTCAAACTACTGAAGGCACTAACTACTGATAGGCATAGTTAGCAAATGAAAGATTTTGATAGAGAACAAATAATGTATTTACCTCAATAGTGTTCAAAAATGATAATATATATACAGCAGTTCATGACATCCATTCTTACAAATGTACTGTTTCTGATGGACACACGTCCAGATCATCCGCTGTCAAAAATGCGCCATCTCACTTCCCCACATCCACCACTGCTGGCAGCTCACCTCCAACTGCGCAACGCTATGCGCTGTTCACATCCAGCTGCCGCTGCCCAACACTACAATGGCAGACAACAATGCAAACTAGCCACAGACTGCACATAGCACAGCCAGTGATTTTCATACAGAGCGCTACGTAACGTTGCCAATAAGAAAACATAAACAGCCTACTTACATAGCCCCCATCGACCCCACAAAAAATTTTACAAATTGTTTTGGGCAGTGGCCAATAATGATTTGATAAAATTTTTCATAATTACAATAACAAAGATGTCAAATGCACGCACTTATTGATACAATGTTGGTCAAAAGCTAAAATTTACTCACAGTCCATCATAAAGACAGTCCTGATCATTCATCACAGTAAAATTGCAGTGTTTTTCTCAAAGTCTGAGCAGTAAAAGAAAACGCACACGGAAGTAGTGGATTTCCATGCAGTCTTGAAGAAGTAGTGTTGTCCTTCCAACAGAAAGACAGTGATGACTCTCGATATGCAGACAAGTAATGGGTTACAACAGAGCAAACCCACAGCAGAGTTATTCGAAGTTTTGAGGTATATTGGTAGGCAGGTCATCACAGAGCAGACCCACTGTAGTCCTGGTAGAGATTACGGTATTGGTGGGCCACTAGAGGTGCAGACCCACTGTAGTCCTGGTAGAGATTGTGGTATTGGTGGGCCACCAGAGGTGCAGACCCACTGCAGTCCTTGTAGAAATAATGGTATTGGTGGGTCATCAAAGATGCAGAACCATTGTAGTCCTTGTAGAGATGGCCAGCAGCCATCTGTTGTGACTGTGCAGGTGCACAATCACCATTGAAGAGTCTTGCGGATAATATAGCAAGTCCATAACCACCACTTATGCACTCACAAAGTTTTTGGAATCGTCCTTAGAACCAGCAATGCTGTTATCCAGTCCCTTGCTGAATTATTAACACACGTGCAAACACTAATAGTTCCTACTTCTCACATATTGTCCATATACTATGACCAACAGAAACGTGTGCAGTGAAATGGAACTTACAAGTTAATAATATGATGAACTGGCGTCAATTACAATTTTATAACATAAGAATACAATTACAAAGGTACAAAATACATCATTAAAGAACATAACAATACAGATAACATTTGTAGTACAGGCTTTACAAAAGAATTGAAATAACTTATACATCAGTGTTACAGGAATTATGACATGAGTACATACATAAAATATCAGAATAACTTTCGAAACATCAACTTCACACATGAGCATTAAAACAAAACAGAACAAATAATGTTTAAACATCTTTACAAAGTAAATAACATAGTATTAGAAAAATTCTACAACATAACAACATCAGCTAAACACATAAAGACAGGAAAAACACAAATACACAAGGGAACACAAACACATAGTGGGATAACACAAGGAAAGGACAGGGTTTCTTTTACTGCAGTATTTTGCAAACAAAACTTTCTTTACTTCTCGGAGATCTCGCTTCATTCATCATTATTTCCAAAAAGTCCTATCTATACCTGCTTTCTGTACTTTTTTCGTATGACTTCTCAATGCATTTCTTCCAATTCATTGCAACTCATTCTCTTATACAGTCTACCCCCTCTTAAGCTAACTTAAATCTACTGAGCTCAGATGCTAAACTAAAGGATGAGGCAATGCAGCAGCACAAAACAATTAATACAAACAGCAATGAAAAATGCAAAATGGCAAAGAAAGCTACAGTAAATCTAAATTACCAAGCAAATGCAACATTACAACTAATATGAGCCAATGTGCAGCAACAAGAAAAATAAATCAGTAGTAAAACTGGCTTAATAGAGTAATACAAAGTGAAATTCAGTAGCACTTAGCCTGGTACACAGCAGCAGCAAATGCAATAACTTATACCTAAACATGACAAAGCTCAAGCAGAAAAAATAGTACACTAAAGACAACAATGCAGATAAGGGAAATGTCTATTCACACCTTAATATCTATGTCATTAAATCGGTGCACCACAAAAACTAATTCTACAAAAAAATACCAAGTACTTGAAAAGAAAATTATATATGAAGTTACTGTTATTAGTCCATTCTTATTGTTCTTTCCATTCCAAGAGCTCCTTTTTCAAAGAATGTGGATCATAAAATAATTATTTAATAGACCTGTTGACAGAAAGTGTTCACATTAGCAAGTGCATTTAATTTTATTTTATGAAACCAATGCTGCAAGACAGCTGGAAACCAGATATCAAATGAAATAAGCAACTATGTACAAAGTAAAGCATAAGAACATCATTCAGTAGTCATGAGGCATTTCATAAGTTAGTAGAAATTCTCTCAATTCTCGTAGAAAGACACTTGTCCTAATCAGGTGTGCAGATGTGGGAATATTTCCCATCAATTCATAAGCATAAGTAGCACAAAGTACGAGTAATCATATGTTTCCAAGTAATGAGCGTGTCGTGTTTGCGATGCTTTCTACAAAGGAATGTCAATAGCAAGGATAATGGTCTCTCTTTTTTTTTTCACCTGTGCCTCTGAAAGGCACACACTAATGGCTTTTTTCCAGGCGACTGTTGTGCAGCTGGGTGCCCATGACTCATTACGTGAAGGTGGTCACTTAACTTTCTTACTGAAATATTTACGACACCAGTTTGCATTACAGTGACAGTCTCATATAAAAAATTTCACAGGTCGAGAATTTGCGTTGCAAATGTGTAGAAACAAAATCCTATGAATATAACAGTGTTCAAAAAGTTTTCATCAGCATTGTGATACATTCATGCATTTACACACATTTCTTAACTCTTAAAGTACGATTCTTGGTTTCCAACATCCTTTTCCACAAATCATAGTCCCTAACCACTACTCATTATTCATATACATATTCGTCGACACTTCTTCAATATTTCATCAAAATAAATACGTAGCATAATCGAATTCCTCATTTATGGTAGCATCATCTTATTGATCATAAGCATACCTCAACAGCATAATACACAATGTCATCGTAATAGTAACATCATAAAAACTCAGCCAAATCTCAAAAACATCATAGCTTTCAGCTATAATGTTAAAACCTAAAAAAAATTCTCTGCTCATTTCAATAGTGTAATCTACCTCAAACGTACTTTAAAAATCATGATCCCATACCAAATACATCATTCAGAGCTCTCATAGTATCTCAATGGTTTCGAAAAATATATGAACAGTTCACAAAGTACAGACAAAATACAATTTCATAAGTGTGAAGTTATCCAATTGTGTAAGTGCGTAAACATCTGTCACTGATGTAGTAAAAAAACATGTTTGTCTCTCTCAGTTAAATGATCAGACAGCTGTGTAATTATGTGTTAGAGAAATGTGGTACCGATGTGTAAAGTTGTATAAGCAAATACCATATTAGCTAGAGCTCCTTGTGCTTGCCAAACACATGGTACACAAAGTAAGGGTGTTCCCCCCTGAGGATTAATGTAATTATACCCTCTGGTGTTACAGATTACAGCAATGGAATGAAATATATCACGGAAAACTTTCTTTGTAATTGAAAAATCTTGAAAAATAAATGGTTTAAGTACAAAATTAATCACTCAAATGCGTGTCCTGTAGCGCTAAATTTGCGTCTTGCTGTAAGATAATTCTGTGGAACTGTCGTAGTTATCGTCCTCTGTAAGCAAAGTTCTGCTGAAGTCAATGTACTTACCTCATCACAAACGAAAGTGAAATGCTTTGCATATAGATATCGTAGCTATTACGTACCTTACCGTGATCAAGAAAGTACTATAATGTAACGTATTGTTGTGCTATGAAAAAGGCTGTCTCATTGTAGCTATACCACAAAAGTTACTACTAAAACATGTTTTACTTTCCAGAATAATACAGAAAAACTGTGCTGATATAAAACAGATACAGCGCAAAAGCAATAATATAAATTGTGTCTAACTTTTGAAGCTTTTGTCCCATTTGTTGCATTAATTGTAATAACAATGCACTGGTGTCTGAAACATGTTCCTCAGTGCTATTCGGCAATGCATTTGAACCACCAATATTCGCATTTTGAAAGGCAGAAAATGTGTCTTGACTTATTTGAGAAAACGGCGAGGACGCAAAACCTGAATCTACAGTATTTGCAAGATTGTGTCCTGTCATTTCGGATTCCTGAGGCAAGCTGTTGCTGACCAATCGATCGATAATGCTTCCCTGTTCACTAATTGTTTCACTGCCTACACCATTATTTGCAGCCCACTCCATTTCCCTATGCACAATTACCAAATTACTACTTTGAACATTAGTTAATTCATTACACGGTGGCGCTAACACACTGATTTCGTCTTCACTGTCATTTCTCAGTTTACTTTGGAGCCTCGTATTACGTTTTTCACGCGCCATTATTGTCACAATATTTCACAAGACAACACAGAAAAGCACAATTTGAAGAGCAAAATAAGAAAACACATTAGCATAGCACTGAAAATAATGTCTACTTAATTGCAAGCGCAGCTGCGAAATACTTGGTGCAAATCTACATGCATGCCACAACTGTTTTACTGTACGAGAATGAAAAACTAAAACTACAAAGGAAATTCTCTCTACAATTACGCGCTAGCAACAAACAAAAGCTGCACTAATTGCACAAACTACAAGAAAACATCAGAAGATTGCAATGAGGTATCCTCGGCTAAGGGTCGACATATGAAACGTCCCCTTTGAAAAATTATACATGACAGTGCTTAAACTGACACACAATATTTTTGGCGCAACGCAATCTGACTTTCAGTAATCCCTACAAAAGAATGGCTCTGACTAACATTAACCTATACGTTTCACAAATCACTTACCTCACAAAAATCTTCGTTACTCAAACTACTGCAACACAGCGAGCGCCACTACTGCCAGCTAAATAAAAGATTCAAACTACTGAAGGCACTAACTACTGATAGGCATAGTTAGCAAATGAAAGATTTTGATAGAGAACAAATAATGTATTTACCTCAATAGTGTTCAAAAATGATAATATATATACAGCAGTTCATGACATCCATTCTTACAAATGTACTGTTTCTGATGGACACACGTCCAGATCATCCGCTGTCAAAAATGCGCCATCTCACTTCCCCACATCCACCACTGCTGGCGGCTCACCTCCAACTGCGCAACGCTACGCGCTGCTCACATCCAGCTGCCGCTGCCCAACAATACAATGGCAGACAACAATGCAAACTAGTCACAGACTGCACACAGCACAGCCAGTGATTTTCATACAGAGCGCTACGTAACGTTGCCAATAAGAAAACATAAACAGCCTACTTACAGCCTCTGTGAACTTCCGATGTTATCCACAAGGTCATTTATATATATTGCGAATAGCAACGGCCCTACGACACTCCCCTGCGGCACACCTGAAATCACTCTTACTTCGGAAGACATCTCTCCATTGAGAATGACATGCTGCGTTCTGTTATCTAGGAACTCTTCAATCCAAACACACAATTGGTCTTTCATCATCATTTCATCATCATTGACTCGCAAGTCGCCGAAGTGACGTCAACTAAAAAGAACTTGCAATACGGCGGCTGAACTTCCCCGCATGGGACCTCCAGGCCAACAATGCCATACGATCATTTCATTTCACACAATTGGTGTGATAGTCCATATTTTCTTATTTTGTTCATTAAACGACTGTGGGGAACTGCATCAAACGCCTTGCGGAAGTCAATAAACACGGCCTTTACCTGGGAACCCGTGTCTATGGCCCTGTGAGTCTTGTGGACGAATAGCGCGAGCTGGGTTTCACACGATCGTCTTTTTCGAAACCCATGCAGATTCCTACAAAGTAGATTTCTAGTCTCCAGAAGATTCATCATACTTGAACATAACATGTGTTCCAAAATTCTACAACTGATCGACGTTAGAGATACAGGTATATAGTTCTGCACATCTGTTCGACGTCCCTTCTTGAAAACGGGGATGACCTGTGCCCTTTTCCAATCTGTTGGAACGCTACGCTCTTCTAGAGACCTATGATACACCGCTGCAAGAAGGGCGGCAAGTTCATTTGCGTACTCTGTGTAAAATCTAACAGGTATCCCATCAGGTCCAGCGGCCTTTCCTCTTTGGAGCGATTTTAATTGTTTTTCTATCCCTCTGTCATCTATTTCGATATCTATCATTTTATCATCTGTGCGACAATCTAGAGAAGGAACTACTGCGCACTCTTCCTCTGTGAAACAGCTTTGGAAAAAGACATTTAACATTTTTAATATTTTTATTTACGGCTGAGATCATCGATGCTGTAACCGCTTTATGATCGCTGATTCCCTGTTCTGCGTTAACTGTTTCAAACAGTTCGGGTCTGTTTGTCACCAGGAGGTCTAATATGTTATCGCCACGAGTCGGTTCTCTGTTTAACTGCTCAAGGTAGTTTTCACATAATGCACTTAAAAAAATTTCACTGGATTCTTTGTCCCTGCCATCCGTTATAAACGTTTGAGTCTCCCAGTCTATATCCGGTAAATTAAAATCTCCACCCAAAACTATAACATGGTCGGTAAATCTAATCGAAATATTTTCCAAATTTTCCTTCAGGTGTTCTGCCACAATAGCTGCTGAGCCAAGGGGCCTGTAAAGACATCCAATTACCATGTTTGAGCCTGCTTTAACCGTGACCTTCACCGAAATTATTTCACACTTCGGATCTTCGTCAATTTCCTTCGATACTATTGCACTTTTTATCGCTATAAACACGGCTCCCCCTTCACTGTCCAGCCTGTCTCTGCGGTATACATTCCAATCTGAGTTTAGAATTTCATTGCTATTTACATCTGGTTTCAGTCAACTTTCCCTCCCTAGTACGTTTACATCTACATCCATACCCCGCAAGCCACCTGACGGTGTGTGGCGGAGGGTGCTTTGTGTACTATGAGAGCATTGTGACCGTTTATTAATGAGAGCAGTTCTGGGACCTTTCTATAGACGCTCCTGCAGCTTACTATTAGCACATTAATATTGTCATTCCCTGTTGCGTTTTGCCTACTGCTACCTTGTCGCGTTTCAGGAGGCGTCTTGTCGGGCCTAGGGATGGAATTCTCTAACCTAAAAAACCCATGAAACTTCCTCTCCTTTTTCTCATGTATAGTTATAGTGGCAAGAGTTCTGGAAACATCCCATCTATGACAGTGTTATTGCAGAGAAAGCACAAATCAGCTAATATCAGATCTAATTCAGTCTACAAATATTGGCACTTTATTTGGAGCTAAAATAAATGTTGTGTGACTAGGGCCTCTCGTCGGGTGACAGTTCGCCAGGTGCAAGTCTTTCGATTTGACGCCACTGCAGTGACTTGCTCGTCGATGGGGATGAAATGATGATGATTAAGACAACACAACATCCAGTCCCTCAGCGGAGAAAATCTCCGACCCAGGCGGGAACCGATCCCGGTTCCTTACGATTGACATTCTGTCGCGCTGACCACTCTGCTGCCCATGTCCGTAACATTTGCATGTGATTATTTCCTCTTATAGTCCGCACTCTACTGTGTAATAACTTGTGTGATAATTGTGCCCAATACTATTGTATCTACACTCCTGGAAATGGAAAAAAGAGCACATTGACACCGGTGTGTCAGACCCACCATACTTGCTCCGGACACTGCGAGAGGGCTGTACAAGCAATGATCACACGCACGGCGCAGCGGACACACCAGGAATCGCGGTGTTGGCCGTCGAATGGCGCTAGCTGCGCAGCATTTGTGCACCGCCGCCGTCAGTGTCAGCCAGTTTGCCGTGGCATACGGAGCTCCATCGCAGTCTTTAACACTGGTAGCATGCCGCGACAGCGTGGACGTGAACCGTATGTGCAGTTGACGGACTTTGAGCGAGGGCGTATAGTGGGCATGCGGGAGGCCGGGTGGACGTACCGCCGAATTGCTCAACACGTGGGGCGTGAGGTCTCCACAGTACATCGATGTTGTCGCCAGTGGTCGGCGGAAGGTGCACGTGCCCGTCGGCCTGGGACCGGACCGCAGCGACGCACGGATGCACGCCAAGACCATGGGATCCTACGCAGTGCCGTAGGGGACCGCACCGCCACTTCCCAGCAAATTAGGGACACTGTTGCTCCTGGGGTATCGGCGAGGACCATTCGCAACCGTCTCCATGAAGCTGGGCTACGGTCCCGCACACCGTTAGTCCGTCTTCCGCTCACGCCCCAACATCGTGCAGCCCGCCTCCAGTGGTGTCGCGACAGGCGTGAATGGAGGGACGAATGGAGACGTGTCGTCTTCAGCGATGAGAGTCGCTTCTGCCTTGGTGCCAATGATGGTCGTATGCGTGTTTGGCGCCGTGCAGGTGAGCGCCACAATCAGGACTGCATACGACCGAGGCACACAGGGCCAACACCCGGCATCATGGTGTGGGGAGCGATCTCCTACACTGGCCGTACACCACTGGTGATCGTCGAGGGGACACTGAATAGTGCACGGTACATCCAAACCGTCATCGAACCCATCGTTCTACCATTCCTAGACCGGCAAGGGAACTTGCTGTTCCAACAGGACAATGCACGTCCGCATGTATCCCGTGCCACCCAACGTGCTCTAGAAGGTGTAAGTCAACTACCCTGGCCAGCAAGATCTCCGGATCTGTCCCCCATTGAGCATGTTTGGGACTGGATGAAGCGTCGTCTCACGCGGTCTGCACGTCCAGCACGAACGCTGGTCCAACTGAGGCGCCAGGTGGAAATGGCATGGCAAGCCGTTCCACAGGACTACATCCAGCGTCTCTACGATCGTCTCCATGGGAGAATAGCAGCCTGCATTGCTGCGAAAGGTGGATATACACTGTACTAGTGCCGACATTGTGCATGCTCTGTTGCCTGTGTCTATGTGCCTGTAGTGCTGTCAGTGTGATCATGTGATGTATCTGACCCCAGGAATGTGCCAATAAAGTTTCCCCTTCCTGGGACAATGAATTTACGGTGTTCTTATTTCAATTTCCAGGAGTGTATTAATCCTGGGAAGAGTCTCAGACTTAACACATGACGAAAAACGCATTTGAAAATTCGTAACGTTTATCTAACCATGTTATTCAAGTTATAAATAATTGCAGATCTATAAAAATTTCACGGGATTCCAGCCTCGTCAAGTGATTAAAATTACAAGAGCTTTTGGCCAAGCACTGCTTGGCCGTTGTAAAGTGACGTTATTGCCTGTGGGTTGCTGGTATGTTCATATATACACTATTTGATGGCTGTGACGTCAATGGCGCTGGTGGCATCGCCACATATGGGCTTGGTGTTCGATGTCCCCGCTTCTGCCATCCAATCGCTGGATCCCACGCCACTCTGTGGTGCAGTTTAACGTGTTAACGGTAATTGTTATTGCAAAGGTTTCTTTAATTACACATTTCCAGAACAGAAGCTGTTACTGCGAACCACAATAGAAGTTCCATCATATTTTATCCGTTGACCGTTTTTTAATTTAGCTGGATAGCGTAGACGATAATATCATCTCTCAGCTCCTTTCTGCGTTGTTCTACAGTGTGTACTGTTCGTCCGACATAAGGCTACCAAGTATTCTGAGACCTGCTGCCTCTTTAATTGGTCTCGTTAGTCGACGGATTTTTGTCCGAGGCCTAAAGGCCGTTTTGATCTTAAGCCTTTTCAGCAGCCAGCTTTCCTTGGCCGACAACGAGGCACAGAATTGGCAAGAGAGAAAGATTCTTTTCCTGCTCTTCGTAGCTCGGCTTATTGTGTTATTTGATTGAAATCAAATCCATCTTTAGATCTCCAACTGTTTTATCTAGGGCCAGAAAACGGTGAACAGCATATTGAACATGTTTTGCGCCGGTCTCATGACGGTTACTTTTTATGCGATTTTTCTCGTCAGATTTGGTACGACGTTGCCATGGTGGATGGGCTTACCTAACAGTACCACAAGTGTTCAGTGCCATATTTGTGCTGTCATGCACATTGCACAGTATGGTTGGTTAAATGTCAAACTCACACTACAGCCGTTGTATTGCTATTTATCTGTCATTTGCACCTGAACCCATTCACCTTATGATGCTTACAGTGGCACCCAGAGCGAAAGTTTTTCTTATTTTTTTGTTTTGTAAAGTTCCTCCCTCACTCAATAATATTCCATTCAAATATGACGTCATTCTAAGCATCAGTTCCTTTTGTTTTTTACAGTGATTTGAAATTGGATCTTTAAATATAACCATCCTGTGTATTTAACCACACGTTGTTGTCAAACGTTCCATTTAAACTACACACACACACACACACACACACACACACACACACACACACGCACAGATATATTTAAAATTGCTACACCAAGAAGAAATGCAGATGATAAACGGGTATTCACTGGACAAATATATTGTACTAGAACTGACATGTGATTGCATTTTCACGCAATTTGGGTGCATAGATGCTGAGAAATCAGTACCCAGAACAACCACCTCTGTCCGTAATAACGGCCTTGATACACCTGGGCATTGAGTCAAACAGAGCTTGGATGGCGTGTACAGGTACAGCTGCCCATGCAGCTTCAACACGATGCCACAGTTCATCAAGTGAAGTGACTGGCGTACTGTGACGAGCCAGCTGCTCCACCACCATTGACCAGACGTTTTCAATTGGTGAGAGATCTGGAGAATGTGCTGGCCAGGGCAGTCGTACATTTTCTGTACCCAAGGCCCGTACAGGACCTGCAACATGTGCTCGTGCATTATCCTGCTGAAATGTAGGGTTTCACAGGGATCGAATGAAGGGTAGAGCCACGGGTGGTAACACATCTGAAATGTAACGTCCACTGTTCAAAATGCTGTCAATGCGAACAAGAGGTGACCGAAAAACAATCCGACCTTTATCAAAGCCGGAAACGTGATGGTACGCATTTCTCCTCCTTAAACGAGGCATCACAACAACGTTTCACCAGGCAACGCCGATCAACTGCTGTTTGTGTATGAGAAATCGGTTGGAAACGTTCCTCATGTCAGCACATTGTAGATGTCACCACCGGTGCCAACCTTGTGTGAATGCTCTGAAAAGCTAATCATTTGCATATCACAACATCTTCTTCCTGTCGGTTAAATTTCGCGTCTGTAACATGTCATCTTCGTGGTGTAGCAATTTTAATGGCCAGTAGTATATATATATATATATATATATATATATATATATATATATATATATATATATATATACATATATATATATAGGGTGGTCCATTGATAGTAACCGGACCAAATATCTCACGAAATAAACATCAAGCGAAAAACTACAAAGAATGAAACTCGTTTAGCTTGAAGGGGAAACCAGATGGCGCTGTGGTTGGCCGGCTAGATGGCGCTGCCATAGGTCAAACGGATATCAACTGCCTTTTTTTTAAAATAGGAAACCCCATTTTTATAACATATTCGTGTAGTACGTAAAAAATGTGAATGTTTTAGTTGGACCACTTTTTTCGCTTTGTGTTAGATGGTGCTGTAACAGTCACAAACGTATAAGTACGTGGTATCACGTAACATTCCGCCAGTGCGGATGGTATTTGCTTCGTGATACATTACCCGTGTTAAAATGGACCTTTTACCAATTGCAAAAAAGGTCGATATCGTGTTGGTGTTTGGCTATTGTGATCAAAATGCCCAACGGACGTGTGATATGTATGCTGCTCGGTATCCTTGATGACATCATCCAAGTGTCCGGACCGTTCGCCGGATAGTTACGTTATTTAAGGAAAAAGGAAGTGTTCAGCCACATGTGAAACGCCAACCACAACCTGCAACAAATGATGATGCCCAAGTAGGTGTTTTAGCTGCTGTCGCGGCTAATCCTCACATCAGTAGCAAACAAATTGCGCGAGAAGCCTGAATCTCGAAAACGTCGATCTTGAGAACGCTACATCAACATCGATTGCACCCGTACCTTATTTCTATGCACCAGCAATTGCATGGCGACGACTTTAAACGTCGTGTACACTTCTGCCACCAGCCACAAGAGAAATTACGGGACGATAACAGATTTTTTGCACGCGTTCCATTTAGCGATGAAGCATCATTCACCAACAGCGGTAAAGTAAACCGGCATATTATGCACTATTGGGCAACGGAAAATCCACGATGGCTGTGACAAGTGGATCATCAGCGACCTTGGCGGGTTAATGCATGGTGCGGCATTATGGGAGGAAGGATTATTGGCCCCCATTTTATCGACAGCAATCTAAATGGTACAATGTATGCTGATTTCCTACGTAATGTTCTACCGATGTTACTACAAGATGTTTCACTGCATGACAGAATGGCGATGTACTTCCAAAATGATGGATGTCCGGCACATAGCTCGCGTGCGGTTGAAGCGGTATTGAATAGCGTATTTCATGACAGGTGGATTGGTCATCGAAGCACCATACCATAGCCCGCACGTTCACCGGATCTGACGTCCCCGGATTTCTTTCTGTGGGGGGAAGTTGAAGGATATTTGCTATCTTGGTCCACTGAAAACACCTGACAACACGTGTCCGCACATAGTCAATGCATGTGCGAACATTACGGAAGGTGAACTACTCGCTTTTGAGAGGAATGTCGTTACACATATTGCCAAATGCATTGAGGTTGACGGACATCATTTTGAGCATTTATTGGATTAATGTGGTATTTACAGGTAATCACGCTATAACAGCAAGCGTTCTTAGAAATGATAAGTTCACAAAGGCACATGTATTACATTGGAACAACCGAAATAAAATGTTCAAACGTACCTATGTTCTGTATTTTAATTTAAAAAACCTGCCTGTTACCAACTGTTCGTCTAAAATTGTGAGCCATATGTTTGTGACTCTTACAGCGCCATCTATCGCAGAGCGAAAAAAGTGGTCCAACTAAAACATTCATATTTCTTTACGTACTACACGAATATGTGATAAAAAATGGGGGTTACTATTTTAAAAAACCAGTTGATATCCGTTTGACCTATGGCAGCGCCATCTAGCGGGCCAACCATAGCGCCATCTGGTTTCCCCCTTCAAGCTAGATAAGTTTCGTTCTTTGTAGGTTTTTCGTTGGACGCTTATTTAGTGAGATATTTGGTCTGGTTACGATCAGTGGACCACCCTGTATATATATATATATATATATATATATATATATATATATATATATGTGTGTGTGTGTGTGTGTGTGTGTGTGTGTGTGCTTTTATAGTGGAAAGGTAGCGCATTCTAGATATCTAATGTCAAGACGAAGCTAATGTATTCTCCTACATGTGGATCAACTGCTGCAGCAATATGTATATCGACAAAATTTTAGAGGGATGCACTGGAAACTATTTAGAGCAATGTTAAAAAAAATCTATGGCTACATTAAAAGCAAACGTTAAATGCTTTCTCTAATGGATCAAACGCATGGAGACTAATATCACCTGTATGTGAAAAAATTATACAGTATAGTTTTCTTCACAGAATGAGGCATCTTTTGGTAAAGTAGGACATCACAGGCACATACCAACATTCTACGTACAGAGATACCATAATATATAGATAGGTTAATTCTTAATATGTTTACATGGTGACCTTGACTCTCCCTTCAGAATACAGGTCAGCACTAAGAAGTTATTATTTTAGCTCTAAAATGTGGAACTGGCAGAAAATACTAGTGTTTATCGACCTGAGTGTTGCTCTACAGTGTTAAGACATTATGTTATCCCTCATATCCTGTGTGCAGAAACACATTTGCTCTTCATCAGAGATGTCTAAAGCTATGGTCTACCATCCATCTCACATTCATTTATGGTATATGATCGAAGTCTTCACCCAGCAGTGTTATCAGTCTAGCAGTCAGCAACTGACTGCCTATCTGCATCTTATGGTTTAATGGTTAAAATTTGCCACCATGCATTACTATTATTATTTTAAATAACCAAAATAAAACTCTGCTACAATGTGGTACTGGTAAATGTTAAAATGAGTGTCCTAATGGATTATTGTAACAGATTCTTATAGACAATATGTAGATTATCTATAAACGGCATATTATTAAAAGAGTGCTGTAGAAACACATTTATGCTCTGTCTACAGTACACCACACTAAGCTAGGATTGACAGTCATTTTGTAAACTGTTCAGAAAAATTATGTTTGCACATATTCAATTCCACTGATCTGCTTGGTGACTGCATATTCAGGAGGGACACCCACCCACCCACACGTAGACTATCTCTTGATGGAATTCTAATTTATCTCTTGGTGGAATTCTCTGGTACACATTAGATTCCGTTGCTCTGTTGGAGGACTAATCATTCATCATGTGCAAATTAAATTTCAAAATCATAAGGCATATGTACATATGTTAGCTAATTCTTTCACTGGTTCTTGGTAGAACAACATTATTAATAAATGGAAAGTACTAACATAAGCAACATGGTGCTTTTAATTTATTACATATATATATATATATATATATATATATATATATATATATATATATATATATACGAGAGTTGAACCAAAAGTAAGGTTCCCATATTTTTTACAAATAGAAAACATTGTTCATTGTCATTAATTTATACATAATTGAAAAGCTCACGCTTTTTTCTATTTTTCAACATAGTCTGCATTTTTGCGACACACTTTTGAAGACAGTGCTCCAGCTTTCGTATTCCTAAGTCGAAGAAGTATCCTGTGAACCTGTTTAGGAAACGTGTGACCTTTGCTCGGACTTCATCATCGCTCTTGAAGCCTTTGCCTCCTAAGTGTTCCTTTAGCTTGGGGAAGAGGTGATAATCGCAGGGGGCTAAGTCCGTGCTGTACAGGGGATGGGGCATAACAGTTCACCCACATTTCTTCAAAAGCTCCTGTATTTGACGAGCGACGTGGGGTCGAGCATTGTCCTGAAGAAGCACTACTCCTTCCTTCAGTTGTCCTCTTTGACGATTCTGGATTGCTTGCTGGAGTTTGGTCAACGTTTCACAATATCTGTCTGAGTTTATTGTCGTCCCAGGTTGCATGAAATCGATGAGGAGTACCCCTTTCTGATCCCAAAACGCAATCTCCATAATCTTTCTTGCCGACTGCGTTTGTTTGAATTTCTTTGGTGGTCGTGAACCGGAGTGACGCCACTGACGAGATCGTTGTTTTATTTCAGGGCTGTAATGAAACACCCACGTTTCATCTCCCGTGACGATAGAGTCCAACCAACAACTTCTCCTTGTTGCCTGTCCCCTCACTTTGTTTTAGAAACTTGCAAACACAGTCGAGGAGGTTGCTCCTTGTGTCCATCAGTTAGCATCCAGGGGACCCAATGAGCACACATCTTGGGATAACCCAAAGTTTCTGTTAAAGTTCTTTCAATTGTACTATGGGAAGATTCAGGAATGAGTTCAACAATTTCACGGGCAGTGACCTTCCGATCTTCGTACAGCTTACTGTTGATCTGGACAATTGCATCCAAAACCGACTGTCTTCCACTCCCTTCATCACTATGAACTTCTGTGTGACACTCAGCAAAAGCCCTGCACCATTTGCAGACTTGCTGAACGACTTGCACTCTTCACCATAAACCTCAGTCAGTTGCCACTGGATCTCCACAGGCAGTAACTTTCTTGCATGGAGAAACCGGATTACTGCTCGACCCTCGCACCTGGCAGGAATGGCGATCAACACTTCCATCTCTGACGGCTGCCAAGCCAACACTGGGCGACATAGTGAATTGCAGCCAGATGGGCTCGAGAGTGGGGGAACCACTGCACATGGCATTGTTGTCAGATTTAGCGTAGCATCTTCCCTCAAAGCTGTAGCTCTTTGGGAATTTTACTTTTGGTACAACCCTTGTATATATTGTTAATTATATCTGACAGAAGGCCATAGTCACATGATATTTTATTGTTAATAAATGGAAAACACTAACATAAACAATATGGTGCTTTTCATTTATTTTATACTTTATATATATATATATATATATATATATATATATATATATATATATATATATATAATAACATAAATAAAAAGAACCATATTGCTTATGTTAATGCATTTCATTTACTAATAATGTTGTTCTACCAAGAACTGCAACTTTAACGGTGCATTTGGTAACGGCATGTGATGAAATACGTACATTCAAGGTTCATCCACCATGGTGGACAATCCAGTTAAACTGTTGGCAGTATCACTAACGCCTGATTCACATTATAAAGTAGAACCACTGCTGGATAGCTATACATAACGACATCTTACACATAGAAGTACTGAGGAATATTGAGAGAGTGGTTCCCATTATTGTGAATCATCTGGCTGCTTATGGGCTATGGGGTTAGTTAGTTGCTAGCATGGGGACATTTAGTCAGCGCGAGAGCGTTACGGAGATGCTGAACAAGCTCCAGTGGCGGACACTTCAAGAAAGGCGTTACGCAATACGGAGAGGTTTATTATCGAAATTACGAGAGAGCACATTCCGGGAAGAGATGGGCAACATATTACTACCGCCCACATATATCTCGCGTAATGATCACAACGAAAAGATCCGAGAAATTAGACCAAATACGGAGACTTACAAGCAGTCGTTCTTCCCACGCACAATTCGTGAATGGAACAGGGAAGGGGGGATCAGATAGTGGTACAATAAGTACCCTCCGCCACACACCGTAAGGTGGCTCGCGGAGTATAGATGTAGATGTAGATGTAGCTGTGTCAGACAGCTCAAGTGTGGACCGTAGCCAGAAGCATATGACATGTATTCATCTCACAACAAGCACATCCTGGAAATTAGTGGTAGTATACAGGTTTACCAAAAATCATTCTTTAAGTTTATTACTGGGTTATTTTTAAGCCTTTTGGGGTAACTGTATTTAATGTACTTTGTTTTGGTAGAGTGGCACGAATTGTCAGCAGACTTACTGGGGGTCAGATACATGACATGTTGCTGATAGAACCAAGACTGGCTAAGATGATGATACAGTGAAACACATTTACTATTTGGGGTTATGCATTCGCAACCATGGCAAGCAAAAGTTCCACCTTCTCAGAGGTTTCTGCTTACTGATACAGACAATCATCATCAACCACCCAGTATAAAGCACATCTGTGGTTAGCATGAATTAACAGTCTTTTATCAGGGCAATCTGTTTACCTGCCCACCAGAACTAATGTATACCTGATCTGCAGCTTTTGTGGGACTACAGTTATGGTACTGTCATGTGAATTCATTATATGTTTCTGTATCATGCCTTGACAGTTATTTTGTGATGAACGAGAGTAGAATCTGGGTAGTAAATTGCGCACTTCACTAACTTAATAACAACCTGAGACTCGAGATGGATGTATAAAGCAGAGAAAAATATCTGATTCTGCTAGCACGTGACCACCCCATAACATAACATTGACATAATTTATTCCATAAAGCTATATGTCAAAATAGTTGCACATTTACTGCTTTGTTGACATGATACAGTAGCTATACACATATTATATTTTATATGAGAAACTGCTTGAGATTGCACTGCTTGACTGATTTATGCTTATATGTTGATAACATGATCATGATGTCACTTAAGGTCATGACTTCTTGAATTACAATACATATTGAGATTACTGATTAAAAAGTGCATTATGTGATTGGCTGGTTGGTTCATGATGTCACATTCCACCTATATGTCAGAGATGATGATAGAAACACGAAACATGAGAAAAAGGAAATGAGGATATCCATTAAATCTTACTGTCTAGCACTTTAAACATGATGATTTTGTAGCAGTATATGGAAAGCATATGGAATGTGAAGATAAGCATGGCTATATACCAAGACAGTTCACCTATTGTTACAAATTACTTGCCTGTGTGCATCAATCTCACTGTGCTACACTATCGGTAATAAGTCACCACAAACATATATTTACACATCTGACTCGATCTAATCTATCATTATTTATCACCTGCATAAAGCATTTTGGGAAAAGATTTGGAATTTTCATGTGCTTTGGTCAAGGATGTGCAATGTATAGCCATTTACCAATCAAAAGTGTGATCATTCTCAATAGTGGATGAGAAGGATTTAGTGATTCTCATTGTATGGCAGAAACATTCATAGGAAGACCTAAGTTTGAGAAGTTTAAGGCACTAAACCAGATAAACGTTTTCTTTATAATAAAACCACGGTTCAGAATATGCAAAGACCTATTGAAAGTCATTGTTTCCCCTACAGCAAATATGAGAATGAAAAGGAAATCTATACACACTTCAACATCATAATATTAATGTACATAATGGATGTTGAAGCATTTTCATCCCCATACTCGTGAAGAATTGTAAAGACTAAATGACAGTATTGCGGCATAAAAAATAAGGTTATAGACTGGTGCCTGCCAATATTCCTCTAGCCTTACAAACCACAATGAATACAAGGGTTGGAACTTTAATAGTGGCAACTATGTATTTACAGCTCATACAATTAGATATGTGTTGAAAAGTTTTACTGACTTACTGACCTTCAAAGTAGTCGCCAGCATTGTGTATAACCAGTTGCCAGTGATGTGGAAGTCGTAGGATACTGTTAGCAAAGCCAGTTGTGTTGACAGTTCGAGCGACTTGGTCTATTGCCCTAAGAATTTGTAGCAGTTCTGATCTGAATGCCGTGAAGTGTTTCCTTCAGTTTAGAAATCGAGTTGAACTTATGAGGTCTTAAGTCAGGGGAGTGCGGTAGGTGGTATAGCACTTAGCAGCCCCATCAGTCAAACAAATCAGTAACAGCTTGCACTGTATGTGCTTGAGCATTGTCCTGCAAAATGATGATCAGGTTCTGCAGAAAGTGTCATCACTTCTGTCTCTATGCTGTTCATTTTTGGAACACAGCCTATGACCAGATATATATAAAGTTATAGATATATAATCTATAATTATTTATCACTTGCATCACACATTTTGGGAAATGTTTCGAATGTGCAAGTGCATTTTTCGTCATGTGTTACCTAAAAATAGATGAGGTTACAGGATTTCCTCATCAGCCTGAGATATGATGGTGTTGGGCATAATTATTGCACAACCTGTTTGACGAGTAAAAATATGTTCCCTGCAAGTCACACAATAGAGTGCAAACTATAAGGGGAAATCATCATATGCAAGAATTACAGATACCTTCCAAACAAAGTGCCATATTTACAAGAAAAGAAGAAAAGATTTAAATGGGTAGATATAGGTAATATCTTATCTGCAGGTTTCTCATTTCGGCATTATCATGCATAAACACTAGGGCTACTGAATTTGACTCTGATATTAGCTGACTTGTGCTTCATCTTCAACAACACGACCATAGACGGGACGTTGTCAAAGATTTTACTGCTATAACTATACACAAGATACAAGAAAGAACAGGAGAAGAGGATAAATAGTAAATCGGAATGTTCAGTACTTTAAACCCGATGATGCTATTGTAGTTACGGGAAAGCATGAGTACATGTAAGAGCATATTTGTCATTAAATAATTCATAGCTGAAATTGTTTAACACATGATATCGACGTGTTTTGTTAATTATACTTTGTTCACAAAACCAATAATAATAGTGTTAGAATGTTTTTAAGGTCGTCTCCATAGTGTGTTCATTGGTTGCTTCTGAGAGCATACATGCATCTCTAATCTCGATGCATGAGTGATGGTGCCAGATGCTCGTCTTTTAAGAGGCTGAGTGAGCATTATCTGGAGAAGGCAGGTGCGCGCTTAATGTCGGCGTTAGCGAACCAACACAGGTCGATGTTTCCTCATTAATCATTTTTGCCTAGGATGTTTTCCAAGCAGTTGCTGGTAACCAGTTTCTTCACACTGTCCGCACGTTGAGGGCTTGGAGGTTCTTCCCCCAATTAGATGGTTAACATATACATGAGGTAGAGACGCACTGGACTCTTCCAATAGATCGGAGTGACTGTGATGAAGAGCGTTTTCTTAATGCGAGACAGTGATGGGGTGTGGTGGCATCACATGTTAACACCGGTACTTGATAAGTAGCATTAGTTTTAATTTTTGCAGCGTATGTTTGTAGTTCAGTCGAGTATTTATGTCATTCTTCCTGAAAAGATGGGAGACAATAAGTCAAAATATTGTACCTGGAATTGGTTTTGTATACTTGATTGTTTATGCCTTGTTTTTTAACAATATGACTGCGCATATTAATAGTGCAGGGATAGTGTAGGTTTGGCACTTAGTAAGTGGATATTTGTTGATAAATAACGTATTGTGTAATTTATTAAACATTCAAGCAACTTGTATGTGTTTTGAGATGTTGGTTGGGGCTCATGCTTTGTAATGTATATAGAAAATGTGTTGTAAATTTTAAATTATAGTAATTCTTTCGATAGGACAACACAATAGTTTTTAACACACAGTGCAATGACACACATAGATTAATAATATAAGAGCGATGTACTCTAGGAATGTATAAAGAGTTCATTTGTTTAAATAGCATGTTGTAGATTAACTGTACTTTCAAACCTTCTTACCCTTTTTATTCTGTCTGAGGTGCGCAGCTTGATCCTGCTGTTGCTGTGTTTCATGATGATTCACTCTCTCTGGTTGAACAGAACAAGAGAGATGCCACTCATTCATTTGCTCTAGTAATAAAAGGTGTTGCTGTGTTTCATGATGATTCACTCTCTCCGGTTGAACAGAACAAGAGAGATGCCACCCACTCATTTGCTCTAGTAATAAAAGTGGAATGGGGTGGGGAGAAGGGAAAGCTTGTTTCTTGTTGCTCCAGTGAGAACGATGGAGTGGGTAGATTCCCACGGCCATTAGTGACCTGACTGAGTATTTCATTTCACACAGTCTCTCGTCAGCCATCCAAGACACCAGTAAACAGAAATGAAGGCATGTGATCATTCATCAGTAAGCTTGCAGAGGGTACAAGGACATATGTATTCATGTTTAAAGTCGTCCTGATACTCCTATTGCTGATAAGGTATAGTCCCGGCGTAAGGAAATATGGTATTTTCCTCTCGAGAATAGTATTTTGACACTCCTGCCCACATTTAAAGGAAACTGCTAGGTGTTTCCGCCAGCCTAAACTTATCGAGGTGACGGACACAAGGACTGTTGGAGGCAGTGCTAAACGTGGGGAGTGCATGGGAACATGTTTTCTTGTAGCAGTGGTTTATTTCTTGCACTAGTCATGTACTCAGAGCAGTGATTTGTGGAAAAAATCCTTAAGATTATAGTAAATTACAGAACGTACCCATTACTTCGCTGTTTTCTGTTAGTTAATATATGAAACTTGATACCAGCCATTTTGGACTATTAATTATAGTAATATTGATGCTGATTACCTTTTCTTTAAGTAGGCTAGCACCCAGTTGGGCTAGTTCGCCTAGTAAGTGGATGGACTAACATTTTCCATCATTTTTGTAGAATTCAAAACGCAAAAACATCTAATGACTCACAAGAATCAACTTTAGAAATAATGGTGTGCTTTGTCATGAATATGTTGGCGTCTTCCACCTTACTGGACTAAATCTCAAAAATTTTCCGCCATTTTGAAGTATATATTGACATCATTACATTGCACTAACTCAGCGACACCACAGCCACACACTGCATTGACAAAGTGTCTTACATCATAAATTTCGTTAATATTTACAGACATTTTGCAAAATATTTCGAGACGTCGGTAAATTGCTGTATTTCACCCCATAGGACTACGTGCTCATTTTAACACATACACAATGACGCCACAGTACCAATACAAGAATGATGTTGATTTGGAATGGAATATGAGTTTATTTGTGTGTATATCATGATAACATTCAAAGCCTCAGAAATAGCGTATTTATTGTTAGTAATGGTTTAAGTCAGGATATTGACGTAATCTGTTAAATACGTCACTTACATCTACATCTACATCCATACTCCGCAAGCCACTCGACGGTGTGTGGCGGAGGGTACTTTGAGTACCTCTCTCGGTTCTCCCTTCTATTCCAGTCTCGTATTGTTAGTGGAAAGCGCGTGTTTGCCATTTAATAATCGATTTTGGAAATTGTTTAGCTCAGGATAGTAACAAAATTTGTTAAATAATGCGCTGAAGTAATTGAGTAACATCGTATTTACGTATATCTTTGGACGAGCTGCAGGTATTTGGAAAAATCAGTAAAACTGCAATAAATTAACAAAAACCTATAAAATAGTAATTAATTATTAGAGGATGGGGTTAATTGTACTTACATGCCTTTTTATTCTGCCTGAGCATGATGGACAGAGGCTGCTAGTGCTACATGACGATCCTGTCGCTAGGCCTTATAGACCTCAAATGATGAAACCCACACAGTTGCTCTAGTTCTACAGAATATGGGGAGAGGGAGATTGGCAGCAATATACGGGTAGGAGGGGACCTTTCTGGGATGAGGGGTTGGAGGGAGGGGGGGGGGACCACGCACAATTATCTCAGGTGTAACATGGTACGCTTGACCTTGAGATAAGAAATGTATTGTAACCGACAAAACTGCAACCCCCTTCCACGCCTCGACGTGTGTGGACCACCATTGTTTGTGGACCCAGATATAAGAAGACAAGTGTCAGCCTCCAGACTGAATATCCTCGGGTTCAATCATCATTTAGTAACAGGATTTTTTCTATTAGTTTTGGCATCCTTCCCCCTGTCTATGATTTGCGTATCTGAAAAATGCCAGGTTACATCGTGAATTAGAGTCCACTTTCAGCTATTTCTGCCCTTCAATCTGGCCGAGTAAATCAATTCAAAGGTCAGATGAAGGCAAGGTTGTACCACCTCCAAAAACACCATCTAGTGTTCAAAATAACCTTCGGGTTGAAGACAGGTTCACCTATTTTGCATTTTATTTATGATGTCACATTGTGATATATATATAATTAATATGTGTAAAACGAAATATGCGTGATACTTCAGAGCACTTACTACAGATTGCTTCCATATAAATAGTAAATGCGCCTGAGATAACGAATATCAACACTGTTGCGTGTAAAAGGCATCATGTTTATAAGAGAGTATATGTTGTTGGCAAAACTTGCACAATGATGTCTGTGATGATAAAATACAGTCTTTCACAGTCAGTTTATATGTCGCTCATGGTGCATATCCGGTACTGCCTAGGTCTGAAAGTGGCCAGTGAAGGTCATTCTGCACCTTAGAGCTAAACTTCAGGTTCTGGCAGAAGTCATTTGGAATTTCATTCATAAAAGGCACGTTGTTGTTGTTGTTGTTGTTGTTGTGGTCTTCAGTCCTGAGACTGGTTTGATGCAGCTCTCCATGCTACTCTATCCTGTGCACGCTGCTTCACCTCCCAGTACGTACTGCAGCCTACATCCTTCTGAACTTGCTTAGTGTATTCATCTCTTAGTCTCCCTCTACGATTTTTACCCCCCCTCCCCCCATGCTGCCCTCCAATACTAAATTGGTGATCCCTTGATGCCTCAGAACATGTCCTACCAACCGATCCCTTCTTCTAGTCAAGTTGTGCCACAAACTCCTCTTCTCCCCAATTCTATTCAATACCTCCTCATTAGCTATGTGATCTACCCATCTAATCTTCAGCATTCTTCTGTAGCACTACATTTCAAAAGCTTCTATTCTCTTCTTGTCCAAACTATTTATCGTCCATGGTTCACTTCCATACAAATACACTCCATATAAATACTTTCAGAAACGACTTCCTGACACTTAAATTTATACTTGATGTTAACAAATTTCTCTTCTTCAAAAACTCTTTCCTTGCCATTGCCAGTTTACATTTTAATTCCTCTCTACTTCGACCATCATCAGTTATTTTGCTCCCCAAATAGCAAAACTCCTTTACTACTTTAAGTGTCTCATTTCCTAATCTAATTCCCTCAACATCACCCGAGTTAACTCGGCTACATTCCATTATCCTCGTTTTGCTTTTGTTGATATTCATCTTATATCCTCCTTTCAAGACACTGTCCTTCCGTTCAATTGCTCTTCCAAGTCCACCGAGCGAGGTGGCGCAGTGGTTAGCACACTGGACTCGCATTCGGGAAGACAACGGTTCAATCCAGTCTCCGGCCATCCTGATTTAGGTTTTCCGTGATTTCCCTAAATCCTTTCAGGCAAATGCCGGGATAGTTCCTCTGAAAGGGCACGGCCGATTTCCCTCCCCGTCCTTCCCTAACCCAAGCTTGTGCTCCGTCTCTAATGACCTCATTGTCGACGGGATGTTAAACACTAATCTCCTCCTCCCTCCTTCTCTTCCAAGTCCTTTGCTGTCTCTGACAGAAGTTGTTTCGTGATTTCCCTAAATCACTCCAGGCAAATGCCGGGATGGTTCCTCTGAAAGGGCACGGCCGACTTCCTTCCCCGTCCTTTCCTAATACGATGAGACCGATGACCTCGCTGTTTGGTTTCTTCCCCCAAAACAATCCAATCCACTCCAATCCAATCCTTTGACATATTAAGTGCCAGCCGCTGTGGTCGAGCGGTTCTAGGCGCTTCAGTCCGGAACCGTGCTGCTACTACGGTCGCAGCTTCAAATCCTGCCTCAGGCTTGGATGTGTGTGATGTCCTTAGGTTAGTTGGGTTTAAGTAGTTCTAAGTCTATGGGACTTATGACCTCAGATCTTAAGACCCATAGTGCTTAGAGCCATTTGAAACATTTGAACATATTAAGCAGCAACAGAACATCCAGCTTGAAGGAATCACTTGAGAATGAGAATTTCACTAACACAAGTTTGGAGCGTACTGAGAAACAACTGAGATAAAACAAGGTTGAGTAATAGGGCAAAGGGAGTGTCGCCCCACTCTCCATTGTTGTCAAATTTATTCAAATCGCGGATCCAAGATGGCGGCGATAGATACGGCAATGTCACAATAATGCCATGGCGGGAAGTTGAAATGTTGGCAGGAAAACAGGTCAATGGGCTACCACCACTAACCTAATCCCCTCCCCTCCCCTCCCCTACCCCAGGAAATGGTGGGTGTGGTGTCACTGACAGACACCACACTTGCTAGGTGGTGGCCTTTAAATCGGCCGCGGTCCGTTTGTATACGTCGGACCCGCGTGTCGCCACTATCAGTGATTGCAGACCGAGCACCGCCACACGGCAGGTCTAGTCTAGAGAGACTTCCTAGCACTCGCCCCAGTTGTACAGCCGACTTTGCTAGCGATGATTCATTGCCTACATACACTCTCATTTGCAGAGACGATAGTTTTAGCACAGCCTTCAGCTACGTCATTTGCTACGACCTAGCAAGGCGCCATATTCAGTTACTATGTGTTGTGAACAGATAATATTGTGAATCATGAACCGTCAAGAGCGACGTTCATCATTAATGGATTAAAGTTAAGTATCAAACAACTTCCGTCCGCTTTCTGAATTCTAATTCCTTGTCATGTTCCAGGACTCATGTCAGTATAGTTTTTCCCTCCTCACGCCAGCCTGCGTGAACTAAAATGCGTGCATTTCGGCCTCCTCTAGTAACACGGTGTTGGCTCTTTTGCAGTGGGAAGTTCAAATTCCAGCAGGACAATACAACACACCATGGCTACCTCCACCAACCTAAGAAAATGGCGGGAAAATAGGTCACTTGGGCCACCTCCACTAACCCAAGTCATCCGACCGCTACCTCTACCTAGGAATTGGTGGGAAAAGGACTCAAATCTGTTCTGGGCTGCTTCATAGAATGTACATGTACATACACAGACATACAGAAAACAGAGCAGACACTCTGCAAATGTGGAAAAAGTGCGGTGGAGGCGATTGGATACAATCGAGTAGAGTGCTATACTGTGCCTCCCGATCAGTACCTTTGTTCTAGCTGTTGGCAGCTGTACTACACTACTGGCCACTAAAATTGCTACACCAAGAAGAAATGCAGATGACAAATGGGTATTCATTGGACAAATATATTATACTAGAACTGACATGTGATTACATTGGGTGCATAGATCCTGAGAAATCAGTACCTAGAACAACCACCTCTGTCCGTAATAACGGCCTTGATACACCTGGGCATTGAGTCAAACAGAGCTTGGATGGCGTGTACAGGTACAGCTGCCCATGCAGCTTCAACACGATGCCACAGTTCATCAAGTGTACTGACTGGCGTACTGTGACGAGCCAGTTGCTCGGCCACCATTGACCAGACGTTTTCAATTGGTGAGAGATCTGGAGAATGTGCTGGCCAGGGCAGTAGTCGTACATTTTCTGTATCCAAGGCCCGTACAGGACCTGCAACATGTGCTCGTGCATTATCCTGCTGAAATGTAGGGTTTCACAGGGATCGAATGAAGGGTAGAGCCACGGGTGGTAACACATGTGAAATGTAACGTCCACTGTTCAAAATGTTGTCAATGCGAACAAGAGGTGACCGAGGCGTGTAACCAGTGGCACCCCATACCATCACGCCGGGTGATATGCCAGTATGGCGATGACGAATACACGCTTCCAAGCTGCGTTCACCTCGATGTCGCCAAACACGGATGCGACCATCATGATGCTGTAAACAGAACCCGGATTCATCCGAAAAAAATGGCGTTTTGCCATTCGTGCACCCAGGTTCGTCGTTGAGTACACCATCGCAGGCGCTCCTGTCTGTGATGCAGCGTCGAGGGTAACCGCAGCCATGGTCTCCGAGCTGATAGTCCATGCTGCTGCAAACGTCGTCGAAATGTTCGAGGAGAAGGTTGTTGCCTTGCAAACGTCCCCATCTGTTGAGTCAGGGATCGAGACGTGGCTGTACGATTCGTTACAGCCATGTGGATAAGATGCCTGTCATCTCGGCTGCTAGTGATACGAGGCTGTTGGGATCCAGCACGGCGTTCCGTATTGCCATCCTGATCCCACCAATTCCATATTCTGCTAACAGTCATTGGATCTCGACCCACGCGAGCAGCAATGTCGCGGTACGATAAACCGCACTCGCGATAGGCTACAATCCGACCTTTATCAAAGTCGGAAACGTGATGGTACGCATTTCTCCTCCTTACACGAGGCATCACAACAACGTTTCACCAGACAACGCCGGTCAACTGCTGTTTGTGTATGAGAAATCGGTTGGAAACGTTCCTCATGTCAGCACGTTGTAGATGTCGCCACCGGCGCCAACCTTGTGTGAATGCTCTGAAAAGCTAATCATTTGCATATTACAACATCTTCTTCCTGTCGGTTAAATTTCGCGTCTGTAGCACGTCATCTTCGTGGCGTAGCAATTTTAATGGCCAGTAGTGTACATTTAAAGGAATTTTAGAACACGGAACGAGTGGTTATCTCATGATCGCATGTGTAGACTAGCTTAAAAAATCAATAGAATTGCGGAGAATACGTATAAATTGAGGGAATATACACCGAAATGTGGGGAAATTGAGGAAGTACTTGCGTGTCTTCTGGTTGGCGCAGAACGATTTGCACATAGGAAGAAGTATGCTACAGGAAGAGGAATACGAGAAAATATCGACATGAAAGCAGAGGGTAACCAGGGAAACACTCACTTTTTTCTATAGAGGCAGCATCCTACTATATATATATATATATATATATATATATATATATATATATATATATATATATATATATTGAGGTAACAATGATACATGCGAGTTGACAACTGTATTTGACGCTTTTCAGGAAGACAGAGAACCATCTGCCTCTAAACTTACTTGCATCTGCGTTAAAGGATGGAGTGGTCGGTTGAGATGGAGTTGTAATGAATATGATTTAATGTAGACTGATGATGCATTCTAGAGAGAGGGAGGGAGAAGTTGCTGCAGGTCATTTCACCATTTTTTCCTGATGTTCTCTCAGGATGCATCAGTTGCGTGACATAGCCTGCGTTCGACTCGTATACAACCGTACGTTCTGTGTTGGTGAGAGAGTAGTGTCTACTTGCAATCGTTAACAGTAAACCTCTCAGTCATCAGAGGACTTCCATCTCACGTGTGATGAGATGTAACACATTCCTCTAAACGAACTAAGATTTATGCAATGTACTCCATTCCCCTGTCGCATCTTGAGTGTAAAATCGATACTACAGTTTCATAATTAAGTTAGTGATAGATGTTTGTGAGACACTACAATCCCCATGTATACATCTGCTTGACAAATTTGCTGTTTTCAGGGTTAGTGGTGGCATGACTTGTAATTTCACATGTCGGATGCTGCTCCTATGCGTTTACCTGTTTCCTTGTAAGAGGTATTCTCCGTTACTAACGATCATTTTATATAGGACTGATCTGGGCATAGTATAATTTCTGAACCGTGATTGGATGTGGACACTACAGTATACATCTCTGAAAAGCTATACTGTGCATGTATCACACAGAGCCACTGTTTTATGGAAGTAAATTTTTCGTTTTACAGTTTATTACTGTAGTTTATCGTAGAGAAACCTGCAAGAAGGATGGACGTCATGTGCTGGGAATATATTTCTTATATTTGGAGTATTAACAGCTCTGCATTCCACACGACTGATAAGTCGAAAAATCAAGCAATCTAACACTATAGCCGGTTTTAAGTGCAGAGCCGTGTAGCCTTAGGAGTGCATGTGTTTATGTTCTCTCTTACCAATACCCTCCTGGTACTGATCACAGACACTAGAACAATACTTTAAAATTGATATCATAGTTAATTTACGTGAAATGCTTAGAACTCCATCCCTCTGGAGCTGCGTCATGCATAAAAATCACCTCTTTCTGTTTCTTCTTGACTATCTGCTATTACATCACAACACTTTCAAATCTGTTACTATACATCGATAAGGAGTGCTAACCTCCTCAACATGGGCGCATCTGGAGAAACCTTGTGCACTTGGTGGGCGAGGACTTGGCAAGCTCCATTCATTCACGAGACACAGAATTAAATTGGTAACAGTGCTGCAGGGTGGGTTGGTCAAAGACAGACAGGCAGGTCTTTCAGTCTCTAATTTTATCCTAAGACTGCGAGAATGGTCTGTGACTCGCATCCACATAGAAATAGATCGTAAATTAAGCACTATGCTCGAGATGCTAGAAATATGTAGAGCACTGTCTGGTATACTTTGCTGATTGATGTGTATGTTTGAGAATTAACAATGAATGGACATACTGCACAGTCATTTATCTACATTCGCGATAATATTCGCAAAGTAGAAAAGGGGAGGTTTGGCTATGATACTGAAATTTTGAAACATGCTGTCGCATCATTAGTCGGTGTTGAAATTACTGTAAAATTGCTAAAATTGTTCGCACTATCAACTGTGATGCTTCGTATTACAGTACATCGACAATGTCTTTTCCATACCGTCTACTGGCACACTGTTGGTTACCACATAATGATTGACTGACATCACTTGTTTGATTTGGAGAAAGAGTTTTGGTGGAGGGGCAACACCTTCTGGGGATGGATTGCATCGAAACAGTGATCACGTACATGACTGCAATATGAGGAATCAGTTGAAATGGAACGCTTAGTCATCAGCTATTCAGTCAGTGTGACAGTTGGGTTTAAATGTAGAGTTCGTCAATCACCTTCGGACTGCAGTTTTGAAACTCTCCACAATGCCGCCAAACTCTTCCAGTTTGCTTATGTTGTAACTGTCTTTTATTTAAAATCATCCAATGTGTGTAGTGTATTATAGTAGCAGCAGTAACAAATTGACTTATACCGTCTGGCATCTAGTTTTCTGTGAGATGCAATGGATCAGAATGTGTTGATGTCAGTTTAGAACCTGACACAGACATCGAAGTCATGGTGGCAAAAAACAAAATGTATGGCAGTGTACAAAACGCGTTACAGCACAAAAAAAAACAATGTTTCAAACTATGATGCAGTGTCACAGGGAGGGTCTCTTTGACTTATAATATAGTTTGTGGGATACAGTCTCTTCCTACAGTACAGGTGATGCAACTTTACACTGGTCTGTGCAACCGATCAATAGCTGTATATTTAATAGGATCATCACACATGCTCAATGCTGGCACAAAGATGGTATTTATTTTCGATGTATGGGAGGAGAGAGATGCAGTAAAAATCTTATCGAGTTCGCTATCGGATGAAGTTAGCGGAGCTTTTATGCTTCATAATTTTTCTCTGTTGGATGGTACAGAGCCAGCTGTTGTGGCCGAGCGGTTCTAGGCACTTCAGTCCAGAAATGCGTGACTGCTACAGTCGCAGGTTCGAATCCTGCCTCGGGCATGGATGTGTGTGATGTCCTTAGATTAGTTAGGTTTAAGTAGTTCTAAGTTCTAGGGGACTGATGACCTCAGATGTTAAGTCCCATAGTGCTCAGAGCCATTTAAACCATTTGATGGTACAGAATAATGAAGACAGCATGTTGAGGTGATAGACATGAATGGGCCGTGAGGGACGCGGATCTGCTTCAGACAGCCAAACTTGTATGTAGTTTAGGGACGCACCACAATGCAGTAGCAAAATCCTTGTCTTCCCCCAGTTCCCATGTTGTATTTTATACTAACTCGTGGTGCAGGAGCATGTTTCGTTTGGTGCTGACCTTACACATCCTAAATTGTTGCCGGTGCTACGATAACATGTAGTCATTTCCACGGAATGCTCAAAACAGGGTCCTGTCACACCAACTCAGGTCACTCTGTTTCTGCACGGGTTGCAGAAGGTGGTAGATACAGCTCTCAGACTTTGGCTCAGTTCCTACTTAAATTGTAACGAACAAATCCACAAAGCTGCAGAAATGGCAGCAGTTGCAAGAGGCATAGGGACTATCTAAAATTTTACTATAGCAGAAAGTTTCGAAAAAGGTGACTCGTTTCGAGATATGAGAGTGCCAGAAATATGATTCACTAGTGACTGTAATCATTAGAGAACTTCTCCATCGCTCACAACACAGGTACGAGGGTCGGTCAAAAAGTAATGCCTCCCATTTTTTTTCTACTTAAAGAAATTAAGTTAAGTGAAAAATTTGAATTTGGCGCCATTCCTCAAACCTTCTTCTGCAATCCACTGCAGTAGTAACTTTCTGTGTCAACATGTGGCAGCACAGCAGAAGTTTGTAAGATGGCCGACATCGATGTTCGTTTGAGACAGCGTTGTGTGATTGAATTCTTGAATGCAGAAGGTGAAACGCCCATACGCATTCATGAAAGACTGAAGAAGGTGTATGGTGTTGTGACAGTGGATGTCAGCACTGTTAGACGATGGGTTCGTCGTTGTAAGGAAGCTGAAGGGCAAACACCGTTGACTGACGAAAAGCGGAGCGGCAGGCCGGTGAGTGCAGTGACTCCACACAACATTCAGCAAGTTGATGACATCATTCGTGGTGACCGTCGGGTGACTGCAGATGAAGTGTGTCGCATTATTTCTCTTAGTAAAGGCAGTGTGATCACGATTGTTAAACAATTGGGGTACTCAAAAGTTTGTGCACGGTGGGTTCCAAGAATGTTAACCGATCAGAATAAAGAGGGAAGGAAAACAATAGCCTCCCAACACTTGCAGCGCTTCCGTTTGGAGGGAGATGAGTTTCTGAAAAAAATTGTGACCGGGGACAAAACATGGGTGCATTTTTTTGAACCCGAATCAAAGAGGCAGTCAATGGAGTGGCGTCACACAAGCTCGCCGAGGAAGAAAAAATTCAAAACTGTGCGATCGGCAGGGAAAGTTATGGCAACAGTTTTCTGGGACACAGAGGGTGTGATTCTGGTTGATTTTTTGGAGCAGGGATGCACAATAAATTCTGTTCAATACGTCACAACCCTCAACAAACTTAAAGCACGTCTTCAGCGAGTTCGCCCAACAAAATCAATGGCAGATGTTCTTCTTTTGCATGACAATGCAAGACCACACACCAGTCGTCACACCTCTGACGAGATTGTCAAAATTGGATGGGAAGTTTTGCCTCATCCCCCATACAGCCCTGACCTGGCACCATCAGACTTCCATCTGTTCGGGCCACTAAAAGAAGCTCATCGTGGGATTCATTTTGAAGATGAGGAGGCCGTCAAAACATCCGTGCGTCAATGGCTTAGGAAGCAGAGCTGTGATTTTTACCGTGCTGGGATACATGCCCTTGTTCAAAGATGGACCAAAACTGTAGAGATGGGCGGAGATTACATTGAAAAATGACAAAATGATCCTCAATGTTGTGGTTTTCAACCTATGTAATTGCATTTAAATTTCCTGACAATTAAACGTAGAAAAAAAAATAGGAGGCATTACTTTTTGACTGACCCTCGTATGTTGTTGAATGGAAAGACTTGATTCCAAATCATAGACATCATTTCTACCGGAGAGTGTAACACTAGAGATCTGAAAAACATGTGTACATTTTTCACGACCTCAATAAGCACACCTTCTACTGTTTGTGATCCTTCTCCATCAACCTTCGCCTACAACCCAGCGGATGTATTGCAGAACCTCTGACATGGCAGTGAGACAGAATGTGTTACAGGAAATGGAGAAATATCTAGCGGCGTTACGAGGGAGTTGCAAATCCGGTTTCAAGCCACGTTCCTTAGCCGAATCACTTTCTAAACTCGGTTATTTCATCACGAGGTTGCACCGTTGGCGACGTGTAACCACACTGTTGGTCTGATAATATACACTTCGGCGATCACCGTCTATATTAGTGCCACGGTATTTGTCTGAAAAAAAACCCCACTTCATTCGGAGGTAATGCCATACCTCGATTTATAAATCTGGTATAGCTTTTAACATGGATTCTTACTGCACCTGTAGGACCAAGACTGCTTGTGACAGTAATATGGTCGTTGCAATCGTGTTTTTTTTTAACATATAACGGTTTGTAAAACAATTACGCCTCTCCTTCTAAGACACAGTGGTAGCACTAGCAGCAAATACTTATGAGACATGTCCAACCACCGCTGAATTTCTCTCAGTAGTGTTTCGCTCTCAAGAAAAACTTATGAGGCATGTCCACCCTTCGCTGATTTTCGGTCAGTATTATTTCGTACCGCCAGCAATCAGTTATTGGCGGAGTATTATACTTAGTAGTAAGGGATGCGTGATGAATTCGCCTTGAGCATCAAGCTTATAAAGTATGAGTGTGTGTTCCGACAAGTGCAAAGGGACTGACTATGTCCAGTCGTAAGGAAGGTATGGATTCGATGTAGAATACTGTGATAGCAAAGGGGAAAGTACGTCAAGTCATAAGAATGGTACAGATATTTCTATTTCCAGGCCCACAGCCGTCAGCAGGGTGTATACTTCGGTCATTGTCGAATGTCGTCCAATTGAGACCACCATCGTAATATTTAATTGTAAGTACAGTGATAAAATATATATGTGGCCGGTTTCCTAGGAAGATTCTGTCTGCGCCTGTGACCTGTAGTGGGAATGATTCACATTTCTGGCTAACGGTAGGAGCTGTCCGAATGGAGAGGCCTGTTGGGATGCAGGAATGTAGCTGAATTAACCATGGCATCTTCTAGACGGCTGAATAGCGGACTAATACTTAGTGTGTGTTGAATAGCTTTCGTAATTGCGTGGAAATTTGAGAAGACTCAATATAGACTTGTGTTTGCGCTGGACAATTATTCCCTCCCATGTAAATTGTCTAGTTGATTGTTCTACACATTTCGCCTCTATGTTTGGTTGAGAGAACATCGATTGTGGTGTGCGCATCTAGCAGGTGAAAGACGAGTGGAAGACACGTTTGCTGGTTCTTTAGACATGAGAAACACCATAGTTGACTTTTTAAATTACAGGGATGATTTGGAATCTGTTATATCACAAACATCGTTATTCGCGAGTGGAAATATGAGTTTCCCCTATTTTTTTCGAGGTCTTCGCAGACGAGATCATTTTCTAGTTACTGAGTGGTTTACGGCAAGCTCACCTCACTAAACTTTCGGGTTTATACAGAAGTAATTTCCAGTCTATATCTTCGGAATTATGTTGCACGAGTGATCTGTAGGATACTGCTGTGTGCCTGATCGAGAAGTATCGCGTAGGTGGTATAATATTCTGGCAAACCATGTGAAAATACATGTGTTCTTGTAATCCCAGTCTGGAGATGTGTGTACAAAGCAAGCAAGCAAGCATATAAGTCAGGGCCAGAAATAGTGACGTCAGAGTGCCAAGGGTAACTGACCCATTCTTTGTATAACAGTTCAAAAATCAAATGGCTCTGAGCACTATGCGACTTAACTTATGAGGTCATCAGTCGCCTAGAACTTAGAACTAATTAAACCTGACTAACCTAAGGACATCACACACATCCATGCCCGAGGCAGGATTCGAACCTGCGACCGGAGCGGTCGCTCGGCTCCAGACTGTAGCGCCTAGAACCACACGGCCACTCCGGCCGTCTGTGTATAACAATCTTCGCGGTATATGTACGAGTGTTTGGTGGTCGCTACTGCATGTCCTATTGTGAGGGAGGTATAGATTCAGCACACCGATAGTCGTAAGGCGAATGAAAGTTTCTTTTTTTTGTTTTTTTTTTTACGTGCGCTATAGATACTGATATTCATTCCAGAACCACGATCGTAAAGAGGAGACATATCCAGTAAATTGCTCGGTGTCAGACTGTGGCAGCAATCCTAATATTTAATTGTAGCTACACTGATAAGTATGTGTCTGGTTCTCAATATTCTTGTGAGTCTGGAGATGGCCGTAGAAAGCGTAGCAGCAAGGAAGCAGGTTGGGCCAGAAACAGCATCTCAGTGGATGCCTTTGTTTCAAGATGGGGCTGCCGCATCCTTTGTACACCAGCTGAGAGAGTCCGAGAAAGCTTCCGGCTTATGCCAATTTGGCTCGAGGCTGTCCCTGGGCGGATGAATAGTGAACTAATACCCAGTTTTCGTTGAGTTGCCTTCGGGACCGTGCGTGTCACGTGTATACTCTGCAGAAATTTGAGAAGATTCAATATGATGAGTGTTTGTGCTGGGAGTATTGATAGCATTCCCCCCAGGATGTGTGGTCGTCCAGGCCGGCTGGTCTCTCTCTGGTTGACACGCTCTTCCGCGGCTGCGGTCATGGGCCGCGTTTACGGCAGTAGTTTCCTCTGTCGGCGCTGCACAGTGCCATGGTGAATACATGGGATGCACTTGGCAATCTGTAGATACATTTGCAGGGTTTAACTGTCAGTGCAATATGGCGATCTGCACAAAATAGTTTTGTCACTGAAAGTCTCGTCTGCAGAAAAAGAGGCAGACAGTGCCTATACACCTCTGCATCAGTAATTTGACAGGTAAATTCAGTAAGAGCCAATCAGAAAGTTCCATTCATTCACAAGATATCCTTTTTGCTGGGGCATAGGAGCCTCTACACAGCAGTCAGAACGTTTGTGTTTTGGAGATGTTTGTTGAAGCAGTATTTAACGATTTCCAGGAAGGGTGATACGTGACAGATGGTGTGCCACATTAAGACCATCAGGAGGAATGTATTCAGTGTTATTCTGGGCTATTTTCGTGAACATTTTATGTTGGGACAAGAATTTCCATGCGGACAAGCTGAGACATCACGAAAGCTCCTATAAAAGTGACCATTAACTATTTCTGTGATACTTTACAATTTTCGAGAGGTCGACTTGTCTCTTATTTGTATAGCCATGTGACGTTGGTATGACACCGAGAACCTTTCAGATGCCCCTGCATTGGTGAGTAGCTATGTTAACATTTCGCAGCAATGCACCAGCCATGCTGAGCAGGTAAACACATCCACAGCTAGATGCAGCTTGCATGTCATGTTAGGATCGCTGGGAACAATGCACCCTGTGCTGTTCTGGGAGGCATTGGAACAGATTTCTATAGCTCGAACTGTGACGCCAGTATCCACAGGTAGAGAGATATCGTTCCAGCAGTGGTAAACACGCATGCATGGTCCAGAAGCGTGTCGCCTTGGAGTTCTGTAGGGGGGCGTTCCCTGATATGTCGTGGTCGAGATAATTCGAAAGCATTTTTTTACATGCAATGAGTGTTTGTGCACTACATTATTTTCGGCTGTTTAAGTGTTGTGAGCCTGTTTGCATATGCATTACCTTTGGACAATTTACGAGTTGTTTTCGTGTCTGTTGCATTATTTTGTGAACAGCTGCGCAGGCTGTGCAGTGCTTGATTTTGACAGATGGCGATTAGCAAGCATGTGTGCAGAGCCTTTTACATGCATTATTTTGATAATTTATGAGTTGTTTGCGTCTCTGCACATCAGTGTACTGCATTATTTCAGTGATTTACAAGTAGTTTGCAAGTCTGTAGGCTGTGTATTGTGACCCCAAGCACAGTAGAGTGAGTGTTTTATATCAGTGTAATAAATAAACTATGTGAAATCCGTCCCTAAATAAATTGTTACAAAATAAATAAAGTAACCTCCTTCCTCTCTACAGCAGCCCAGCACTGGCTGAGACCTTTTCCCGCCATTTTTTCCCCCAGACCTCCATCTTGGATTATGTCATGGGATGGACGACAGAGCCCTCTGGTGGCGGTACTATGTACTAGGTCAATTGAACTCTGGACCTCATGGTGAACACACTGGATGGAGCTACTGCCTTGGGTCCATCGTATCAAGCATCCCAGCACAGGTTGAGTCCTTTTCCCACCAATTTCTAGGACGAGGTGGCGGCCAGACGACTTAGGTTAGTGGAGGTGGCCCAAGTGACCTATTTTCCCGCCATTTTCTTAGGTTAGTGCAGATAGCCATGGTGTGTTGCATTGTCCTGTTGGAATTTGAACTTCCTGAGATTTTCTGGGGGAGGCAGGGGGTTAGGTTCGTGGAGGTAGCCCAATTGATCTATTTTGAATGTCCCACCATGATGTCATTGCAATGTTGCCATATCTATCGCCGCCATTTTGGATCCACCATCTTGAATAAATTTGGCAACAATGTAAAGTGGGAGAGATGCTCTCTTTGCCCTACTACTGGGCTGCACTCCCAAATCGGAAGCCATATCCAACAGGATAAAACAGCCGTCAAAGATGATGATCGACAAGAAGCATGAAAGGCACTTTGTTTACCACCTCAAGGAAATACGACTAAGCCGCCAACAGGCCCTACCATTTACGCACCTTATTGAAGCCAAAAAATAGGACGATGCACTGCGGAAGATGAAGTGTAGCAAAGCAGTAACAACATATTCCCAGAGTTCAGAAGAAATACTGGGACCAAAACTCGCCAGTGGCTTGTTAATTTCTACAACGACGTAATAGCGATACAAAAACTTACATCTCTGTTTTCTTTAAAAAAGCAAAATTACAGCGCTTGCCAAACCAGGAAAGGACGCTACACGCCCTGATACCTACAGGCCAATCGGCCTTCTGAGCGTATGCTACAAAGTACTGAAAAAAATAATCTACAGGAGACTCCTCCCTATTGTTGAATAGTGCATGCTCATCGAATAAGCCAGCTTTATGCCAGGGACGGAAGAAGCTAAAGATGGCGGCCACTTTCGTTAGCATAACTTGTGTCTACGAGATGGCCGAGATGGAGAGACTATTGCTAATACTCTATAACCTAGCCCCTGCAAAGCTTTTCTCCCTCTTAGTCTGAAAAGCTCAGCGACAGAATCTCTCAAGTAATGTTAAACGGAAGAAAAAGCTAATTCCAAAGCCTGCAGAATAGCCTTCTTCAGGGCTCCGCTTTGGCCTGACTTTTGTATCTACACGCCGGATGTCCTGGCCACAACGTCTCGTAATTTCATGAACACGAATGATACAGCCATAGCCACACAAAGCGCGGACTTAGCCCAAACAGAGGATACACCCCCTCAAGACCTCCAAATAATAAATGAACATTTTAGAAAATGGGGACTTCAGCCAAATCCGAATGAAAAAGAAGTTTCAGCCTTCCATTTAAATAACAAAAAGGCCCACGCTTAGTTGAGAATACACTCGTAATTAACCAGCTTAAGATAAAGTCAGTACCCTAAATATTTAGGAGTGGCGCTCTGTCGAACTTTGTCCTCCAAACAATTTCTGGAAAATGTCTCAGCTAAACTGATATTGAGAAGAAAAATGGCAAATATATCTAGGGGAGCTGATTCCAGCACCTCGAGAACCAGCAACATATCTTTGGTTTACTCTAGCACTTAGTATTGTGCCCCTGTTTCGATTAACAGCCACCAGACAAACCTTGTTGACTTCCAGCTGAATCAAGCAGTGAGATTAGTTACTGAAATGATCAGGACAACTCCTACTCGGTCGCTACCTGTTCTGAGCAACATAGCACCACCCCAGACCAGATGTCTTGCTGCTCTAAAATCTCAGCTACAAAACGTTCTAATGAACCAACATTGCCTTTTCACGTCGATTCTGTCTAACTCGCCAACGAAATGTGAAATTAAGACTGAAATCAAGAAATCAACCCGTGAGAACAGCAACACAACTTCGGAACTGTACTATAGACGATCAAAGTCGTCGGTCTCGGCCAGAGCAGGAGGGTATGGTGCAATCTCAACAGAATCCTCCCTGGATAGGGAATATGCAGTAAAACATTCTTTTCAACGGGGAATGACTCAAAATACCTCATGTGGAAAGCGTGAAGTCAACGAACAAACGATCTTCCACCCAAATGCTCGTTTTGAAAGGTTACTGCACATCCGCGATCTTACGCCTGCAGCATGGGATTGGCTGAAAAATTGTAACCTGCTTTTGTGATACATCTGTATTAATAATTTTTGATTTTAAACATCTTTTTTCACCCACATTCTACCTTGTTTGTACACTTCTTATTCGTCTATACGTCATTGGCAGAAAAACTGTAAGCTGTGTTTGCAATATATTCATTTTTTAAATTTTCTATTCCTCTTTCTGCCCATATTTTACCACATTCCTACAATTCATTTTAGTCCATATGTTATGTACTTGTTAATAGGAATACTGTGTGGGTTTTGGACGAGATAACAATCTTATCGCTACGGTGTCATATTACACATTGTGTGTCGGGTGCACTCTTGGGTTCATTGCTTCCCCCACTCCCTCTCCCCTGAGGAACTACTGGGATATGGTCAAGGTCACCCAGGAGAATCACTCAGGAAATTGTGTCACGTGAGATGAAAATGGCGGTAACCCCCTCTCACCCTCGTCTCTGGACCAGTGACGATTATGAACCCCTTTCCCACTTTCATCTTTTATAACTAGGACACTTGTACTGAAGGGATTATTCTGCCACTGGACAGCATGGGGAGAGGTTGTTTTGTTTGTAAATAACAAATTACGTCACTTGAGTTCTATTTTTTAATACCTTTATTACGTGACACCAGCAGAAGCCACAGCCAGACACGTATGTAAGTACTCTTACTTTTATGAATTTTTCCACAGTCTTCTCAATTTTACGTATTTTCGACTATTTTTCTGATTTATAACTAGAGGCACTCTGGAGCATAGCGAGAGGTTTACAACAAATTACGTCAATGAGTTGCATTTGTTAATAACAATATTATGTGGTACCAGCAGAGACCTCACCTTATCAGATATGTAAGCACTCTCAGTTTTAGCTATTTTCCTCACTTTTCATTTTTTTATCGTTTTTATTTTTGTGTATTTAGTCCAAGACTCTTCCCGGCATCACGTCGATGTCATGACGCTCTCAGGGAATCACAATACAGATTAGGTATCACTAACGCTGAGGCACACATCACCATTTCCGTCTTTTATAACTGTAGGCACTCTGGAGCATAGATAGAGGTTATGTCCATTTGTTTGTAACAAATTGCGTCACGCCCCTAGGTCCGTTTTTAAATATTTCGAGGCACTAGCAGACGCCACAGCCAGATAGACAATATAAGTACTCTCAGTAATACATATTCTCCACAATTTTGCACATTGTACCCCATTACGCGAGTAGTGTGTCAACTTAGTGTCGCGTCGTGTCTCGTTGTCGCGTCACAGTGTCGCTTTGGGTCACGACATCGCATGGCGTCGCGTCGACTCATGATGTCAGCTTTGGTCCCGATTTATGTATCATTGTTAAATCACCACTTCATTACAAGTGTGTGAAGTCACAGTGTTACAAACGAACACGTTGGTAAAAACAGTGACGTCTTAGAGAATTCTATAACCCCACGATATTGTATAAGAAATGCTACACTACATTAGATTATGTGACATCATAGTAAACTTCTGATGCCTCCTACCAAATATATTGTATTTTTAGCACACCTTTACGGAGAATCGTCCAGTGTCTATGACAACGCCAGTGAAAATCATGTCCCCCGCTAGAGGGCAGATCAACCCCCTCTGTGTCGTGACGCGAAGCGATACGATGCTACTCTGTGACGTCACGTCATGACATGACGCGACACGAAGTTGACACGTAAGTCGAGTAACTTGGTACAATGTGCAAAACTGCGGAGAAAACGTAAAACTGAGAGTGCTTACATATTGTCTATCTGGCTTTGAATCTGCTGGTGCCTCGAAATATTAAACAAATAGACGTACAGTGACGCAATTTGTTATAAACAAATAGGCATAACATCTACCTATGCTCCAGAGTGCCTACAGTTATAAAGGATAGAGATGAGGGATTTGTGATATCTGTGATATCTAATTTGTATTGTGATTGCCTGAGAGCATCATGACATCGACGTGACGTCGGGAACAGCCTTGTGTAATTGGACAAAACACGTAAAATTGTGGAAAAACGGGGAAAATGTGTAAATTTGAGGAAAATAAGAAAAATACGTAACAGTGAGGGTACTTACATATCTGCCTAGATGAAGTCTCTGCTTGTGCCACATAATATTGTTGTTAAACAATAAAACCCAAGTGACGTAATTTGTTACAAACCTCTCCCTACGCTCTAGAGTGCCTCTAGTTATAAAACGGGAAAATTGTGAAAAATACGTAAAATTGATGAGACTGTGGAAAAATACGTTAAAGTGAGGGTATTATATGCACAAACAAAGTTGACATTCGGCGCAGTGGCTGATAGGAGCGACTGTAAAGGCATTTACCATTTACAGTCGCCCCCATCAGCCACTGTGCCGAGTGTCAACTTCGTTTGCTCGAATATTACTTACATACGTGTCTGGCTGTAGCCTCTGCTGGTGTCACGTAATATTGGTATTAAAAGTAATGTTCACACTAAAGTAATACTAATCTGAATAAAGCTCCATAGAAACGCAGTGAGATGTTGTTTAGATTTCAAAGTGGCGCAAAGATGGAAAACTTACTTTAAATGTTCAGAAATGTGAAATAGTGCTCTTCAAATAACGCATTTGTTATTAACAATTAGAACATCCTCTCCCTATGCTGTTCAGTGGCATAATAACACCTTCAATATAAGTGTCCTAGTGGGGAAGGGGTGCATAATCGTCACTGGTCCAGAGAGAAGCGTGAGAGGGGGTTACCGCCATTTTCATCTCACGCGACACAGTTCCCTGAGTGATTCCCCTGGGTGACCTTGATCAGTTCCCGACAGTTCCTCAGGGGAGAGGGAGTGGGGGAAGCAACGAACCCAAGAGTGTAACCCTGCGCCGAATGTGTGATATGACACCGAATGTGATCAGACCGTTATATTGTCCAAAACCCGCCCTGTGTTCCTACTTCTGTTACTCAACAAGCAATGAGCAATGTTCACACTAAAGTAATACTAATCTGAATAAAGCTCCATAGAAACGCAGTGAGATCTTGTTTAGATTTCAAAGTGGCGCAAAGATGGAAAACTTACTTTAAATGTTCAGAAATGTGAAATAGTGCTCTTCAAATAACGCATAAAATTTTCAGTCACATTACTGCAATATTGGTGAGTAACAATTGAAATCAGTGAACACATACAAATAACTAGGTGCAATAATTCGTGGGTGTACGAAGTGCAATGATCACATAGGCTCACTAGTAGGTAAAGTGGGACACAGATTTTTGGTTCTTTGTTGCCATAGTGGAAAAATGCAATGAGTCTACGAAAGAGACTGCTTACAAAATAATCGTGCAACCCATCCTAGAACATTGATAACTCGTTAGGGATGCGAACCAAATAGGATTAACATGGGATATTGAACGCAGGCAAAGTAGTGCAACACGGATGGACGCATGTTGTATGACTCAAGGAAGAGCGTCACGAATATGTTGAAAAACCTGAGTTGGTAGACGCTTGAAAATAGATGCCACCTCTCCCACAAAAGCCTATTTAGTCGGTTTCAAGAACTAGTATTAAGAGATAAATCTAGGATAATACTACAGCTCCCTACATACTGCTACTGGACTAACGTCGAAGACAAGGTTACACTAATTGTAACAAGAACAGAGGCATTTAAACATTCTTCCTGGACTCCACACACAAATGCAATAGGAAGTAGCCCAACATGTGCTACAATGGTAGGTAGCTTCTGTCAACAACTTCACAGTGAGTTCCAGAGTGTAGACGTAGATGAAGATGGCGTAGAGAACTTCCATTGTAGTATATGTTATAGTTTCCTTGTAAGCTTAAAAGTGATTTGGTTTGTGGTAGCTACACTGCACAACTCGGTTAAATGGTCACGTTTTTTGAAACCTCTTTTTTTTTCGGCTCTTCTATGTTTTAAAGTTCGCAGGACAACTTTCATGAATAGAAGCGCTCGTTTTTGCTTCTGCTATAAACTATGAAGACATCACAAAGGAGTAAAAAGGCAAATCTGCATTGTGCGGGCGTTTTGAGGCTTGCGCTATTCCTCAACGAAGTTGAGGAACAAAGAGGAAGAGAAAATCTATAGGTATAAGAGGCTCTTATTACTGTCGTGATTCATACCTTGACTCAGACGGTTGATACGAGTTGTAATCTAGAACTCACTCCTTCTACGCAGCGGCTGGTGCTCTTATCAGCTGTGTGGTCACATCCTGCTCAGCTGAAACCACGAGCCGGTGATATAATTAAACAGGCGAATATTGTAATAGTATTTCTTTATAGCTTGCACTATTATCTAAAGGTAGTAGAGTTAAAGCTCATTCAAATGAAGAGGGATCAACGGTGACCTCATAGAAAGAAGCAATCCAGCATTCACTCAAAGGGTCTTTTGAAATATACAACCCAGACTTTTATGGTCCTATATATGTCATAGGTGATTTTTGTTGTAAGGTAAGGGAATTAGGCCGTGGTCTAAGGCATGTTGCCGTGCCTAACGTCCCGTCTCCTAATACTAGAGTTATCATCATAGACTGTTAAGATCCAGTTAGTACTTTCAAATTTAAACAAGATCAGCAGACCGTACTAGTTTTTACGTATTACCTCTGATGATGTCTCGAGCAATATGAGACAAACGTAGCTTAGACTATGGCCTAATACCCGGGCAACAAAATCCACCAAGAATGTTTATTTACGAGGACATGCTGAAGAGTAATGTCTCCAAATTTTGTGTGTGAAAACTCTTAAAGCTTTTTAAATAACACAAATGTTATTAACGTTCTACATCTTTATTCTCCATGTATAACATTTGCAGCCCTCTGATGCTAGAGAGCTCCGAACTGAAACGTCTAACATGGCTGTGTATAACGTAACTATGTCGGTGCGTGAGAAACAGCTCACTGTAATAGAGTTTCGGATTCCGAGAGTTCGTTCACATTTGAAGTAGCCCCTCCTCATGCGGCTGCCTGACCACACACGAGCGTAGCAACATCCGCAACAATCCGACGCCTTGGTTTCTCTGTCATTGATGGCCCTCCATTGGCCCCATCCGATTTCCATTTGTTTCCACAACTTACGGAACACCTTTGAGGACTTCACTTTGATAGTGATGAAGCGATGCAAGCAGAGGTGAGGTTGTGGGTCCGTCAACAATGTCAGACATCCTACAGCGCCGGTAATAACAAACTAGTCTCTCGTTGCGAGAAATGGATTCCTCGCCGGGCTGACTGCGTTACGAAATAAATATGTAGACATGAAGAACAAAGCTGTAGAATATTAACAACGTTTGTTTTATTCGAAAAGATTTAAAAGTTTTATATAAAAAATTCGGAGGCGTCACTTTTCAGCACACCCTCGCACACGCTGCGCAATACAGTAAAACTGTTATTTTTTTTTTAGAACAGTGTAATTGCGGTGCAGAAGTTTGAATTTTGGCTCAAGGAACCTTCTTCTGTAATGGCGCAAAAGCGTGGCACCCTGCGACGTCACCCTCTGGCTTGGCGACGCTTTAAACAGCTCAATACGACTTAAAGACGAACTCTTATTACAGGTAAGCATGTAATAACCACTCGAGCGTTAAGCATATTATTTTCATGACGATCAAGACGAGAACGGAAAAGTAAATCAGACGAAACGGACGCAGCATACTAACGAACAGGGTGAATAGACACTGTAGGAAAATGATAAGGGCCGGCCGGTGTGGCCGAGCGGTTCTAGGCGCTTCAGTCTAGAACCGCGCGACCGCTACGGTCGTAGGTTCGAATCCTGCCTCGGGCATGGGTGTGTGTGATGTCCTTAGGTTAGTTAGATTTAAGTAGTTCTAACTTCTAGGGAACTGATGACCTCAGATGTTAAGTCCCATAGTGCTCAGAGCCAATGGAAAATTATAAAGAGGCTGTAGCTGTCAGGACAATAACAAAACAAGTTGCCAGCAATCAGTTTGCGTCTGGAAATGATTAATCTACAAGGCAAAGTATGGCGCATTAGTTTTTGATGACGACTGTGTGCCAGACAGGGACTCGAAACTGCGACAGTTGCCTTTCAGGGACAAGTATTGTTCGCGTAAACAAAGTTGACACTCGGCGCGCTGGCTGATGGGAGCGGTTGTAAATGGGTAATGCCTTTGCAGTTGCTCCCATCAGCCACCGCACTGAGTGTCAACTTAGTTTGCGCGTACAATACTCTAGGGACTGATCTACGAAACCACGACTCAGAGACTGCTCTCATAGCTTTACTTCCGCCAATACCTCGTCTCCTACCTTCCGAACTTCATAAAATTTCTCCGGTATATCTTGTGGGACTAGCACTTCTGAAAGACAGGATATTGCGGAGACATGGCTTAGCCACAGCGTAGCGGATTGTTATGATAATGGGTTTTCACTCTGCGACAATGAATTTTCACTCTGTGGATTAAAACTATGCGCCAAACCGGAACTCGAACCTGAGACTTCTGTCCCTCGCGGGCCAGTGCTCTATCGACTGCGCTATCCAAACGTGACTCAGGACCGACATTCAACTTTGGATGGTAGAAAAATGAGGTACTGGTGGAAGTCAAGGGAAGTAAGGTTTTTGCGTCGTGCTTGGGTAGCTTAGTTGGTAGAGCACTTACCAGCCCCAGGTAAAGGTCCCAGGTTCGAGTCCCAGGTGAGCACATAGTTTTAATCTGCCAGGAAGTTTCAGATCAACATACGCTCAACTGCAGAGTGAAAACTCATCCTGGAATATTATATTGCTTGCCGCTGAAATTGCGAAGTGGATTAGTGGTGTTGCGTTCTCTTCGCCGACGAGTGCAGTATTTGTCTCACACTTCGGATTCAAAAGGGGGGCTAGTCAGTAATGTTTTGGGCCAGTATCAGCTATGGATGTCGGACACATCCCACCGTCGATAGCCACTAATTTGAGTGCTGTACAGTGTTGGGACAGGATCCTTCATACTGCTGTCGAACCACAGAGTCACATTTTGGTGATGGAGTCATCATGCCACGATAACACTCGAGAACACCGTTCCCACTCAGGGAACGCCTCCCTTTAGGGGACTGGAATCAACTGAATGGAATGGCCTGCGGTATATGACTGAGAGTGCTTGGAAGCAGTTGAAACTTGTAGTGGCATTTGACAGCAACCCTCCTCACACTTTCTGATGGCCACCATCAAAGTCAGGCTGACTTGCAACGTTTTCACCACTCTGTGGTCAACATGCCAAGAAGGATCAAAGCATACAGAACAAAGTCATAAAGTTTTAATTATTACTGTGGAGGGGGAAATAAAATAAAAGCAAACTGCGCCCAGGAAACATGGTAATGGTGTTAGTTCATCTCTACATGTACACTGTGCTGTGCGATACATCTTTCCTAACAGATGACTTGACTGTACAGATATGCATTTTTTGATCATAAACGTTGCACCTCGTCGTCTTCTGGAAATGCCTGATAGCCAATAGTTTCTTCATCTGAGGGAAGAGGAACAAGTCACTGTGTGCCATGTCATGATCATATGGGAAGGAGAGGACAGGAAGCACAAATTTGATAAACCATAAAGGCAGCATGTGTGACTGTGTCCTGTGCCAAACGAGCTGCGGTGTTGTCGTGGAGCAAAACCACCCTCTTGGATAAATTCCTGCGACACTTTGCCCTGATAATCTCCGGAAGCTTTGTCAGCTGATTTCACCAGTATGCTCCTGTGACAGTTTACCCCTTACCAGCACACACAAGGGGCAGGGAAATGAAAATCGTACACCCGCCACTATGGGACCATGGAATGGTTCCATTCAAAAGTATTTACCACATACGTTAAGACATTTATCCCACTGGGAGATGAGAATATCAATTCCTGTTTCACAGAACGCTGTTGCTCATTGATGGTTTCACAGCCACACCCACTCCTTTCTACATCTAAATCTACACGATTACTCTGCTATTCACAATAAAGTGCCTAGCAGAGGGTCCAATGAACCACCTTCATGCTGTCTCTCTACCGTTCCACTCTCGAATGGCACGCGGGAAAAACGAGCACTTAAATTTTTCTGTGCGAGACCTGATTTCTCTTATTTTATCGTGATTATCATTTCTCCCTATGCATGTGGGTGCCAACAGACAGTTTTTGCAATCGGAGGAGAAAACTGGTGATTGTAATTTCATGAGATGATCCAGTCGCAATGAAAAAGTCTTTGTTTTAATGATAGCCACTCCAGTTCACGTATCATGTCTGTGACACTATCTCCCCTATTTCGCGATAATAGAAAACGAGCTGCCCTTCTTTGTACTTTTTCGATGTCATCCGTCAGTCCCACCTGATGCAGATCCCACACCGCACAGCAGTACTCCAGAATAGAGCGGACAAGTGTAGTGTAAGCAGTCTCTTTGGTAGACCTGTTGCACCTTCTAAGTGATCTGCCAATGAATCAGTCTTTGGTTTGCTCTACTCACAATATTATCTATGTGATCGTTCCAATTTAGGTTATTTGTAATTGTAGTCCCTAAGTATTTAATTGAATTTACAGCCCTCAGATCTGTGTGACTTGTCGCGCAATCGAAATTTAGCTGATTTCTTTTAGTACTCATGTGAATAACTTCGCACTTTTCTTTATTCAGAGTCAATTGCCACTTTTCGCACCATACAGCTATCTTATCTAAATCATTTTGCAAGACGTTTTGATCATCTGATGACTCTACAAGACGGTAAATGACAGCATCATCTGCAAACAATCTAAGACGGCTACTCAGATTGTCTCCTAAGTCGTTAATATAGATCAGGAACAATAGAGGGCCTATAACAATTCCTTGGGGAACGCCGGATATTACTTCTGTTTTACTCGATGACTTTCCGTCTATTACTACGAACTGTGAGCTTTCTGACAATAAATCACGAATCCAGTCGCACAACTGAGGCGATACTCCGTAGGCACGCAGTTTGATTAGAGGACGCTTGTGAGGAATGGTGTCGAAAGCCTTCTGGAAATCTAAAAATATGGAATCAATTTGACATCCCCTGTCGACAGCACGTATTAGTTCATGAGTGTAAAGAGCTAGTTGTGTTTCACAAGAACGATATTTTCTGAATCCGTGCTGACTATATGTCAATAAATCGTTTTCTTCGAGGTACTTCATAATGTTCGAATACAGTACATGTTCTAAAACCCCACTGCAAATCGACTTTAGTGATATAGGCCTGTAATTCAGCGGGTTACTCCTACTTCCCTTTTTGGGTATTGGTGTGACTTGAGCAATTTTCCAGTCTTTAGGTACGTATCTTCCTGTGAGCGAGTGATTGTATATTATTGCTAAATATGGAGCTATTTTATCAGCATACTCTAAGAGGAACCTGACTGGTATACAATCTGGACCGAAGGCTTTGCCTTTATTAAGTGATTTAAGCTGCTTTGTTACACCGAGGATATCTATTTGTATGTTTCTCATCTTGGCAGTTGTTCTTGATTGGAATTCAGGAATATTTACTTCGTCTTCTTTGGTGAAGGAGTTTCGGAAAACCGTGATTAATAACTCTGCTTTAGTGGCACTGTCATCAGTGACTTCAGCGTTGTTATCGCGCAGTGAAGGTGTTGATTGTGTCTTACCACTGGTGTGCTTTATGTATGACCGGAATCTCTTTGGGTTTTCTGCCAGATTTCGAGACAGAATTTGTTGTGGAAATTATTAAAAGCATCTCGCATTGAAGTACGCGCCATATTTCGAACTTCCGTAGAACTTCGCCAATCTTGGGGATTTTGCGTTCTTTTAAATTTGGCATGCTTATTCCGTTGCTTCTGCAACAACGATCTGACCCGTTTTATGTACCATGGGGGATCAGTACCATCACTTATTAATTTACGTGGTATATGTCTCTCAATTGCTGTCGATACTACCTCTTTGAAAACATTCCACAACTTTTCTACACTTACATGATCAGATCGGAAGGAGTGAAGACTGTCTCTTAAAAAGATGTTAAGAGCATTTTTATCAGCTTTTCCAAAGAGATATACTTTGCGTTTCTTTTTGATGGTTGTAGGTGTTACGGTATTCAGCCTAGCAGCAACTGCCTTTTGGTCGCTAATCCCTGTATTCGTCACAACACTCACTATTTGTTCAGGATAATTTGTTGCTAAAAGGTCAAGTATGCTTTCGAGTGGGCTCATGAACTAATTGTTCAAAATAATTTTCTTAGAAAGCATTCAGTACAATTTCGGATGATGTTTTATGCTTGCTGTCGGCTTTAAACGTATAATTTTTCCAGAACATCGAGGGTAGATTGACGTCATCACCGACTATAATTGTATGAGCGGGGTACTTATTTGAAATGAGACTCAAGTTTTCTTTGAACTGTTCAGCAACTATGTCTTCTGAGTCGGGGGGTCGGTAAAACGATCCCGTTAATAGTTTAGTCCGATTGTCAGGTATAGCCTCTACCCATACTATTTCACATGAACTATCTACTTCAATTTCGCTACAAGACAAACTACCTCTGACAGCAATTAATACTCCACCACCAACTGTAGTTAATCTATCCTTTCTGGACACTGCTAGATCGTTTGAAAAAATTTCGGCTGAACTTATTTCCGGCTTTAGCCAGGTCTCTGTACCTGCAACTATTTGAGCTTCAGTGCTTTCTATTAGGGCTTGGAGCTCTGGTTCTTTCCCAACACAGCTACAGCAATTTACAACTATAATACCAATCGTTTCTACAACTACCTTACTGTGTTTTACCTGCCGACTTTCTGACGGACCCCCCTTCTGTGGTTCCCTGAGACCCTCTAACCTAAAAAACCGCCTAGTCCATTCCACACAGCCCTCGCTACCCGTGTAGCCGCCTCCTGTGTGTAGTGGACTCCTGACTATGAAGCAGAACTCGGAAACCCACCACCCAATGGCGCAAGTCAAGGAATCTGCAGCCTACACGGTCTCAGAACCGCCTGAGCCTCTGATTCAGACCCTCCACTCGGCTCTGCACCAAAGGACCACAGTCGGTTCTACCGACGATGCTGCAGATGGTGAGCTCCGCTTTAATCTCGGAAGCAAGACTGGCAGCCTTTACCATTTCCGCTAGCCGCCCGAAACCAGACAGAATCTGCTCTGATCCAAAGAGACACACGGCATTGGTACCGACATGAGCCGCCACCTGCAGTTGGCTGCACCCTGTACACTTCATGGCATCCGGAAGTACCCTTTCCACATCCGGAATGACTCCCCCCGGAATGCACACAGAGTGCACACTGGCTTCCCTCCCTTCCTTGGCAGCCATGTTCCTAAGGGGCCCCATTACGTGCCTAACGTTGGAGCTCCCAACTACCAGCAAACCCACCCTCTGTGAATGCCCAGACCTTGCTGGCCGAGAAGCTTCCTCTGGAACGGGGTGGACGACTGCATCCGGCTCAGAGACATCGTCAGCCACAGATAACGCCAGAGACCTGTTCGTCAAACGAACCGGGGAGGCTCTAAGATCGGCCCCACGGAAAGTTTTTCGCTGCCTGCCAGACTTTGGAATGATCTCCCACTCGACCACAGGTGAGGGGTCATTCCTCAGTGCAGGCAGTATCCTGGGAGGTCACAGCAGTGGACCGATGGGAGGCACGTGGGGCGTGCTCGACGTCCCTTGCATCCCCGCGTCCGATCCCCCTTGGCAGCAGCCTCAAGCTGTGTGACGGAAGCCAACGCAGCCTGAAGCTGTGAGCGAAGGGTCGCCAGCTCAGCTCGCATCTGTACACAACAATCACAGTTCCTATCCGTTATTGCACTCCTCCTGTTTGAAGCTCGTAAAAATATGTAACAAACGAATGGCGTACTCGCCTTAGTAGTAGCAGCAACTAGCGGTGCGCTCTCGCTGACGGTCTAACTGACACTGAGCTGTTCTAACCAAACAAACAAAAGCCTGCACGATACGAGAGTCGATATAACGGTCGATAGCAACGGCGCTACTGTACACTACACTGTTACTGAAATAAAAGGTTGTGCCTACTAAGCACTCGAACACGCAAGAAATTACAAAAATAAACTAGTTACTACACAGGTAACTGAAAATAAGTCGCTCCTCTTTGAAGTTCGTAAAAATATGTGAAAAGCGAACGGTGTACTCGCCTTAGTGGAAGCAGCAACTAGCGATGTGCTCTCTCTGACGGTCTAACTGAACCAACTAAAACCAACGCCCACACATGTCTTTGTTCAGGTCACCAAAGATATGAAAATCACACAGCGAAAGATCTGGCCTGCACAGAGGTTGCACTAGTTTAGACCTTATGACATGTCACAGTTTTTGTAAAGTGTCTTCTCAGTGGTTCCACGCTGGAGGAACTCGACGACCAGAGAGCCTCGCAATCGAAGAAGAAGGTCACCACGACCTTACCACAAATTGTGTAAAGAGCTTTGATGGGGGAGATGTTGGATGTTTCCACTTTTGGCTTTGCTGATTGCCCTCGTGCTGTCGGCATGCTGTCGAATGGAATCATTCTGTTGCACAATAACCTCCACCCCCACACTAACAGTTGGACGATGGCTATGCTACAGTAATTTGGTTGGGAAACACTACGACATCCACCATACAGCCCGGGTCCTTCTCTGCGTGATTTACATATCCTTGGCGACTTGAAGAAAGACATACATATGCGTTGGTTTAAGTCAGACATGGAAGTGTAAGAGTGGGTGAGGTTGAGGGTTTGTCAGCACCCAAGCTCGTATTACTAAACAGGAATTGATCATCTCGTCTTCCAGTGGGATACACGTCTTAACGCATGTGGTGATTATTTTTGAATGGAACAATTCCATGGCGACATTGTGTCTAGTGTTTGGTTTTCACTTGACTGTTCCCCATATGTTAGCACCACACCATGGCAGTCAGGAATAATACTCTACATCACCTTACGACAAGGTTATTATCTCATCGTCTTCCTTGGTGCTTTGCACTATTGTCTGGGGGTCATACTGATACACCCATCGTGTGTCCCTGGTGACGCACACGTTCATGGTAATCAGGTGTCTGAAGTACTCATCCGGACTGGTGTGCCGATGCTACAACGACTTGTCGGACATGTTGAATAGGTGTGAAAACTGGGCAGTCTCGGGACCCCAGCGGGCGGCGACCTTTGCCACGTTCAGAATGTCGTATAAGGTGTTGGAAACTGATCTGTGACTCACTTTCACTTTTTCCACTATTGCCTTAACTCTGATACGTTGGTTATCCTGCGCCAAGGTCTCCATCTACTTATCTGGCAGTTCCCAGATCTTCACAGACAGACGGCCTGTCATTTCAGTTTTCGAATTAAAAGAAACCAGTGACACCAACTGCATTCACACTTTGAAATATATCCAAAGATGAGAGGTGATAATGCATGCTGGACTCAAACCCACATTTCCAACGTAATGCAAGGGGTCGCATTGACTGCTTGGGTATACTGGCATGCTTCCCATCTGACCTAAATTCCAATTCTGTCTTATACAAGTAGCATCTCTGTCCATTCGTGTGTGTGTGTGCATCTTCATTTCGCTCTTTGTCATTAAGACTCGTTTGACCTCACAAGAAACCTCTATGCCACCTCGCCACTATATCATATGATGGTACACTGTAAATGTACACTTCCACTATCTCAGTGTGGATGGAAAGTAGCAGTGAAGTTCGCTTTCAAATGCAAAGGTCGCTTTCCCCACATAACTCCTCTTCAAATGTTCAAATGTGTGTGAGTTCCTAAGGGACCAAACTGCTGAGGTCATCGGTCCCTAGACTTACACACTACTTAAACTAACTTATGCTAAGAACAACACACACACCCATGCCCGAGGGAGGACTCGAACCTCCAGTGGGAGGGGCCGTGCAGTCCGTGACATGGCGCCTCAAACCACACGGCCACTCCGCGCGGCAACTCCTCTTCCCCCCTACTGCCCATGATCCACGGACCTTGCCTTCAATGGAGTGACTTGCGTGGCTCAGTCATACAGACAGCCGTATCATAGGTGCAACCACAACAGAGGAGCATGTGTTGAGAGGCCAGATAGACGTGTGCCTCCTGAAGAGGGACAGCAACCTTTTCGGTAGTTGCAGGGCAACAGTTTGGATGATTGACTGATCTGGGCTTGTAACATCAACCAAAACGGCCTGTCTGTGCTGGTACTGTGAACTCCTGAAAGCAAGGGGGAACTCCAGCCGTAATTTTTCCCAAAGACATGCAGCTCTACTCTATGGTTAAATGATGATGGAATCCGCGTAGGAAAAATATTTCAGAGGTAAAATAGAGCCCCATTTGGATCTCCGAGCAGGGACTATTCAGATGCGTGTCATCATCAGGAGAAACAAAACTGACATTCTACAGATCAGAGCCCGGAATGTCAGAGTTCTCAATCGAACAGATAGGTTAGGAAATTTAAAGACGGGAGTGAGTACGTTGAAGTTAGATATAGTGGTAATTAGCTATGTTTGGTGACAGGAGGAAAGGACTTCTGCTCGGGGTTATAAATACGAAGTCAAATAGTGGTAACGCAGGAGTGGGTTTAATAATAAATGAAACATAGGAGGGCGGATAAGCTAATATGAACAGCATAGTGATCGCACTATCGAACCAAGATAGACACAAAGCCCACATCTACCACAGTAGTAGAAGTTTACATGCCAACTAGCTCCATAGATGACGAAGAGCTTGAAGAAAGGTGTGATGAGATAAAAGAAATTATTCAGATAGTTAAAGGAGACGAAAATATGGTTGTGATGGGGGACTGGAATTCGATAGTATGGAAAAGAAGAGAAGGAAAAATAGTGGGTTAATATGGACTGGAAAAGTAATGAAAGAGGAATCCACCTCGTAGAATTTTGCACAGGGCGTAATTTGATCACCTCTAATACTTGGTTTTAGAATCATAAAAGAAGGTTGTATACATGCAAGAGATATCTAGATACCAGAAGGCTTCAGACTGATTATGTAGTGCTTAGACAGAGAAATTACGAACCAGACTTTTAAATTGTAAGACATTTCCAGGGGCAGATGTAGACTCTGACCACAATTCACTGGTTATAATCTATATATTAAAGATGAAGATTGCCAAAAAAGGTAGGAAATTAAAACAGATTGGACCCAGGTAAGTCGAAAGAGCCACATGTTTTTGAAAGTTTCAGGGCAAACATTAGGCATAGGTTGACTAGAAGAAGGAAAAGGAATATGGTAGAAGACGATTGGGTAGCTTTGAGAGATGAAGTAGTAAAGTTAGCAGACGATAAAATAGTTAAAAGAGAAGACCTAGTAGAAATCTGGGTAACCAGAAGATACGGGATTCAACCGAAATAGGAGGAAATACAAAAATGCAGTAAATGAAGTTGACGAAAGGGAATACAAACGTCTAAAAAATTAGAATGACAGGGAATGAAAAATAGGTAAATTGGAATGACTACAGACAAATTAAGGATTTAGATGCGTATTTCCATAGGAGAAAAACAGATATTTCTTACAGAAAAATTAAAGAGGCTTTTGGAGAAAAGAGAAGAGACAATATGAATATCAAGATGGAAAACCAGTTGTAAGCAAAGAAGGGAAAGGTGAAAGATGGAAGGAGTATACAGGCGATTTTTTTCGGCCACGTACAAATTCTAGGGACTGATCGATGTGAGGATACCGAACAAAAAATGGCCTAATGAACTTATGTCTGGAAATGCATGGTTTCCATGCTAGAGACCATTTACTCAATCGTAGTATGTTACAGAGCCTGCGGTCTAATACGTGCTGCAACATGCGGCCACAGTTACAGTATGCTTGGTTTCCTCCTAGAGGATGGTACTGATCCTCATATGTAATTTCCTGGCACCCTCTCCTACCATAATAATTGGTAATGTCGTGTCCGATTCACTTCTCTTGTTGATGACCTTGCAGTGGATGTGATACAGCGTTGTACACAATGGTTCATTATTGACTCGATAGCTTGCCAACATTGTGTTTACTTACAGAAAGGCAAATGGCAATGGGCAGCGGGGAGCAAGGAGGTTGTATCAGGAACACGGTGGAAGGCGACCGCCGTGTCGGTACCAGGCAGTTGGCCTGCCAATACAGAGTAAGCCAGACAATTGTTACTACCCTTATCACTTAGAGCGCGTGCAGGGCTTACTAGCGACAGACTTTCCACCCCGGGTGCAGTTTTGCCGCTGGTTTCTTTACCGGGCAGCTACGACTCTGGGATTTGTGTCATTCATCCTATTCACAGATGAGGCCACCTTCACCTTTAACTTTCGTAACAGTCATCTGTGGGATAATATGCAGAATCCCAATGACATGATGACAGCTAATCTTCAGCATCGTTGCAGACGGAGTGTGTAGGCCAGGATAACTTATGAGCGTATTTTGGGACCAGTCTTCCTTCCATGTCGCCTAATAAGGCGGAACTATCGGGGTTTCTTGCAGGTGACTTTGCCTCCCCTGCTGCAAAAAGTGTCACTGATGATTTGAAGGGTTATGTGGATGCTACCTGATAGTGCTCTAGCCCACTTTGCCATTAATATCCTGACGCATCTCAGTCGTGTCTTCCCTGGCCAATAGACTGGACGAGGGGGCCCAGTTGCATGGCCTGCTCGTTCACCAGATCTCAATCTGTGCGATGTCCGGTTGTGGGACCATCTCAAAAATATCATGTCTGCAAAGCCGATTTCAGGTGTGGAGACACTGGAGCAGCGTATTCATGCTACCTTTGCCTCTGTTCAGATGCAGCCTGGCCGATGTGAACATGTGAGACAGGGAATGCTACGATGTGAACACGCGTGCGTTGAGGCACATGGAAACTATTTTCGGCACATACTGTAACTGTGGCTGCATAGTACAGCGCACATTGAACCATGCTCCCTGTAACAATGCATGATTGAATATCTGGTATCAAGCATAGAAACCATGCATGCACAGAAATAAATCCATTAGACCTTTTTTGTTCCTTATCCTCTCATCGATCAATCCCTAGAATTTGTACATGGTGGAAAAAATCACCCTATATAGAGGGTGTATACAAGTAAGATGAAATTGAAAGCAGTATTATAAAAGAGAAGTGGGCGTAGATGAAGATAAGATGGGAGATACAATGCTGCAAGAAGAACTTGAAAAGACGCTGAAAAAACTAAGTCGAAACAAGGCCCTGGGAGTAGACAATATTCCATCAGAAATACCGACAGCCCTGGGAGACCTAGCCATGACAATACTCTTCCATCTGGTGTCCAAGATGTATAAGACAGGCGAAATACCCTCAGACTTCAAGAAGAGGGTAGTAATTCCAATTCCAAGCAAGCATTTGCTGACAGGTGTGAAAATTACCGAAATATCAGTTTAATACTAACACTAATTCCTTAAAGTTGAATGGAAAACTGTTAGAAGCAGACCTTGGGGAGTTCAGTTTGGATTCTGGAGAATGTATAAACATGCAAGGCAATACTGACCCTATGACTTATCTTAGAAGATAGGTTAACAAAAGGGAAACCTAAACTTACAGCATTTGTACTTAGAAAAATACTTTTGACAATGTTAACTCGAAACTCTCTTTGTAGTTCTAAAGGTAGCAGGGGTAAAATACAGGGAATGAAAGGCTGTTTACAACTTGTACAAAAGTCAGATGGCAGCTATGAGTCGAGGGACAAGAAAGTGAGGCAATGGTTCAAAAGGGAGTGAGACAGAGTTGTACCCTATCTCTGATGTTATTCAAAATGTAAATTGAACAAGCAGTAAACGAAACCAAAGAAAAATTTGTAACAGAAATTAAAGTTCAAAGACAAGAAATAAAAACTTTGAGATTTTACGATGACAGTGTAATTCTATCAGAGACAGCAAAGGACTTAGAAGAGCAGTTGAACAGAATGGACAGTGTTTAGAAAGCAAAACAAGTCTAGTAGAATGTAGTTGAATTAAATGAGGTGATGCTAAGGAAAACAGATTAGGAAACTAGACACTTAAAGTAGCAGGTGAGTTTTGCTATTTGGGCAACAAAATAACTGATGACCGCCGAAGTAGAGAGGGTATAGGAATAAAGTGCAGACTGAAAATGGCAAGAAGAGCGTTTCTCAAGAAGAGAAATTTGTTAAGATAGAAGTTAGATTTAAGTGTTAGGAAGTCTTTTCTGAAGTTATTTGTCCGGAGTATAGCCATGTATGGAAGTGAAATACGGACAGTTAACAGCTTAAATAAAAAGAGAATAGAGCTCTCAAAATGTGATGCTACAGAAGAATACTGAAAATTAGAAGGGTCGATTATGTAACTAATGAGGAAGTACTAAATAGAATTAAGCAGGTAAGAAATTTGTGGTATAACTTGACCAAAGGAAGGGATCAGTTGATAGGACACATCCTGAGACATAAAAAAATTGCCAATTTAGAACTGAACGGGATTGTGGTGGATAAAAATCGTAGAGGGAGACCAAGAGATGAATACAGGAAGAAAGACGATTCAGAAAAATGTAAGTTGCAGTAATTATTCAGAGATGAGGAGACTTGCACAGGATAAAGTAGCAGGGAGACCTACATCAAACCAGTCTTCAGAGTGATGACCACAACAACAACAGCACTTTTTCTACAGAATGCTGTAGTTTCCTTTAATTCCTCTAGCGGTTACCTATGGAACGCTGGCTGGGGATTTCAACATGTCCGAGGACTGTAGAGAAAACTTACTTCTGTAACCATATATTTTCGTCATCATGATTTAAACTTCATGGCTGACCATCGTATTATGCTGCACAATAATGAATGTTATCCGGAATCAAATGTTAATCCCACAGATGTGCAGTTTCAAACAGACTGCATTTATTTTGGTTGTGTTTTGTCCCATTTCACAGTACTGTAACGTTTTTTTGGTTTATACGGCCTACGGGTATTCTTGTAATCTAAGCCCATACTCCTTCTCATTTTTATACGCTGTCTTCTTCCTACATTCTGTTATAAAACAGAACTAGGAGAAGCATTAATATGAGGTTCAAAATAATTTACTTTGCTTTGCTCTTTATAGCAATATATTTGGATGTAAATGTAAATTTCATCACCTAGAAGTTAAGTCATTTTTGGGCTGACGATAAATTATTGTTTTATTTTTCCCAACATAAACGAATTCTTTAGTTTCATCAGTTTTTAATAGCAACTGGGGTTGAGGTCATATGTTTAAAGCAGATGGTCGAAACTTTCTCATAAGAATTTTTAAATTCTTTTGATTGCAGACAGTAGTGTCAGTAAGCATGTTATAATGAACCATAGATAAGAATCAGTTACCTCGCCATTTCCAGCTGGCGGTCTGAATACTACTCCAAAAGTATTGACATGTTTCACAACCTACCTGTGGTGAAACGGTTGTCTCACCTAGATTACACAAAGCCTTTTTTTCCCTGACCAAGGTGGACATTACACTCATTTGCAACTAATTTTCTGGAAGATTTTCGATTTCAGTTAAGAGAAACGATGTCTCTGTGGCGTCAGATGCTTTGACACAGCATTTCAGAAGATAGGGAAAATCTTCACTCTCAGATTTATGAAGCTTCTCATAATACAACAGTCTGTGTTCTCTAACAGCTCAAACAAGAAGGTTCATTTCATGTTCTTTCAAGCAAAAGATTGATTACAGGAATTTCAGTCTTATCACTCGACTCATCAATGTGGAAACAAAGTGCTGTACCAGCTAACTTAGATCTGCAGTCAATATTTTCCTGCATGTTTAGAACTGAATGGAACATTATTGATTGTGACTCGAATTTGGGCAAAACTAACCTGATTCCTAATCTGAATTCTGAATTGACTTAACCCAACTAGTGCTGAAATCTGATGTCATAGCTACCGACTGATACAGGTGCTTACACAATGGCAATTCAGCCATCTAACTCCCATGCAACAGAGTTGCATTCTTCGTAAGGGGGGACATAACTAGTAGGACAACCTGTGTTCGGGCTCGCTTTTGATATCAAATTAATTATGAAACTAATTAATTTGATCAATTAATTACCCCACACTCTGATGACATCATGGGTTTTCCCCAGGTGGCATGTGTCTCTTCCCCTCACCATTCCTATGGGAAATCCCTGAGGGGGAAATTCAAATTTTTTATGGGAAATTCAAAAAATGGTGGGAAAATCACTCCTACAATGTCACCCCCCATCACAACCCCTCCCACCCACTACCACACTTCCCCTTTCCCCTCTAATTGTGACACAGCTTCAGTCTGTGCCAAGTTTCCCGAGAGAATGGTCACAAGTGTTTACTGTGTACTACATGTTAGTAGATGTATTATCCCAGTTCTGGGACACTAGGACAGATTTAAAATTAAATTCTGTATTTCATAAGTAAAACAACTGATTTTTAAAAATCAGTAAAAAAAACAGTATATTTAAGTAACTAAACTGATTATATAACATTAACTAAATACCTATTTTCTACAATAAAACAACTAAATACAATAAAGTACTGATTTCTAACGTCATCTACTTGGAGAATGAGATTTTCACTCTGCAGCAGCGTGTGTGCTGATATGAAACTTCCTGGCAGATTAAAACTGTGTGCCCGACCGAGACTCGAACTCGGGACCATTGCCTTTCGCGGGCAAGTGCTCTACCATCTGGTAGAGAACTTGCCCGTGAAAGGCAAAGGTCCCGAGTTCGAGTCTCGGTCGGGCACACAGTTTTAATCTGCCAGGAAGTTTCATGTCATCTATTTGATTTATAACACAATTTTGAAACAATAACATGTATTAGTTAAGAAAAGTAAGTTACTTTTAAAAATTTAAATTGTGAACAATAGTAAATAAATTAAAATGTATTAGTTAACGAAAGTACATTATTTTAAAAATCGCATTGTGAACATAAGTAAATTAATTAAAATGTATTAGTTAACAAACTGCATTATTTTTTTAAAAAATCACATTGTGAAGGTAAGTAAATAAATTAAAATGTACTACTTAAAACAAAAGCACATTACTTTAAAAATTTTAGATTGTTAACTCTATATCATAAAATTCATTATTTCTATTTTTAAGTTTCTACATTCCTTTATATTTCAATTTCAATTGTCCTTCTTTATTTTAAAATAAAAATCATCAATTAATTTAGAGAATCTACTTGGTAAAATAACTTTAAAATCATTATTAAGTTCGAGACAAAGTTATTCTCCATATCTAGTATTAAATATTCACAGTTCATAATATTATACAGAACATTTATGTGTAGCAAATTTACTTTTTAAATTTCTTTAGCAATACTTATATTGCTGAGCTTCTTGTTAAAGTAGTTACCATTTATATAGAAAAATTTTGTATTAGTTTTACAAAAATAAATTTGTAGTTTGTATTAAACATATTTTTAAAAAAATGTAATTTTGAACTTATAGATAAATTATTAATAGAAAATTATTCTTCCTTTTTATTTTTTATAAATCTAATAAAAATTATTTCTTATAAATGAAGAACCTAAACGAAATGCAAACTAAATTAAAAGAAACTTATGAACTAACTAAGCAATCTGAAAAAGATATTAATTGTTATATTTGTTTCAGTGATGAAAAAATCGTTTGTTAAAACAAATTAAAATCATATTTTTCGGAAAAATGTATTGATGAATGGTTAAAGAAATAGGAAATTGTCCACTTTTGGTCTATTATTAAAATTAAATATCCAGAAAAAATTGAAATAATTGATATTAATGCTATATTTGGTGACTAATATGAAGAAGCATATTATGGTGAAGCAGCATATTATCGTGAAGCAGCATTTGATGGTGAAGCATCATATTATTATGATTTTGATTTATTTTCATATTTAAATTATAAAAATTATAAAAATTTACTTTTTTGCAAATTTAATAAATTTTATTAAATATAAATGCAACAAGTTAAAGATAAGTCTTCTGTGAATTCTAAATTTTGTAAATATTGTAATACAGAGAAATCATTTGATAATTTTACTTTACAAAAATTTACAAAAGGTGGTTATAGAACAATATGTAGACCATCTATAAATAAATATCATGTAAAAAATTACAATAAAAATCGATTCCTTGTGTATGTGGAATAACTGTTGCTAAATATTTTTGAAGGAACATTTACGACAAAATCCAAGTGAAGAACATTCAAAAATATTCTTAACAATGAACAATGTAGAACAATCTAAATCCACAATGAATAATGAAGAAGTTTTAACTGAAGAAGCATCTACAAAAAATGTTAACTTGTCTAGAGATTAAAGATTTAAATTGTTTTTATATAAATCCTTCACATGAAGATAAACATAATGCTAAATGTAAAAAGTGTTCTTTATTATATATTATGATGAAGAAAGCATTAACTTTATGATTGATTATTTGTTAATTAATAATCTTTTATGATTAATTAAATAAATTATTAAAACTAATTAATTGTTAATCTAAATAGTCAACTAATTTAATATTAAACTAAACAGTAAACTAATTCTTTTAAAAAACTAATTGTTTGAAAACAAATTGATTCCTAAAGTAAACAGTAATCTAATATACTTTTTGATTAATTATCTATTAAGTAATAATCCTGATCCACCTATTAAATAATTATCATTTCGTTAAAAATATTATTTACAAATCTAATGAATTTTTTTGTAATGAATAAAAGAACAAAATGGAAAGGTACATTGCTACTGAACTACAACAATTTGAAGTTAAAACTCTTCATGAATTTTGTAAAACAGACAATGTATGAGAATATTCAAATTATGTAAAGCTGATTTAATTAGATTTCTTATAAGAAATCGTCCAATAATTATTAGAAGACATCTAATTATTTTTGGAAATAATACACCTGAAGTAAGTGGAAAAATACAAATATTGTTAAAAATTATAAACCTGAAGTAAGTGAAAATCATAAAAATATTTTTAAAAATTATACACCTGAATGTAGTTCTAAGACTGTTACAGCTGTTGCTGAAATAAGTTAAAATCATAAAAACATTGTTAGAAATTATACACCCAAAGTAAGGGAAAATCATACAAATATTGTTAAAAATATATAACTCAAGTGAGTAAAAATTATACAAAATTGTTAAAATTTATATACCTGAAGTAAGTGAAAATCATACAAATATTTTTAGAAATTATACACCTAAAGTAAGTTGAAACAATAGAAATATTGTGAGAATTTATGTATATAAAGTACATTAAAATCTTTGGAAAAAGTTTCCATATTAATATATTGATGATGTTTTTCTAACTAAACCATTAAAAAATTATTTCCATTTCCTACAAATATATTTAAAAACTGAAACCAAGAGATAGAAAAATAAATTAAAGATTACTTAGTTGAAAATGTATTTGAAAACAGATTACAAACTTTAAATTTTGAAAATACTATAAATATACATCATCCTAATCAATTTTTAACTCCAGTAAAAACAAAAAATTTTTAAATTGTTAAAGACTATTTGAAATTACAACATGATTTAAAGATAAATTTTAATTTATATTGTGAATATAAACTACAATAAATGAAATAAATGAAAAAGCTCAAGTAACACGAAACTATACCACTTCAACAGAAATAGATTTCAACAAGGTAAAAGAGATATCTTAGAAAAAATATGCTGTTGTTGTTGTTGTGGTCTTCAGTCATGAGACTGGTTTCATGCAGCTCTCCATGCTACTCTATCCTGTGCAACCTTCTTCATCTCTAGTACTTACTGCAACCTACATCCTTTTGAATCTGCTTAGTGTATTCATCTCTTGGTCTCCCTCTACGATTTTTACCTTCCACACTGCCCTCCAATGCTAAATTTGTGATCCCTTGATGCCTCAGAACATATCCTACCAACCGGTCCCTTCTTCTTGTCAAGTTGTGCCACAAACTCCTCTTCTCCCGAATTCTATTCAATACCTCCTCATTAGTTATGTGATCTACCCATCCAATCTTCAGCATTCTTCTGTAGCAAGACATTTAGAAAGCTTCTATTCTCTTCTTGTCCAAACAATTTATCGTCCATGTTTCACTTCCATACATGGCTACACTCCATACAAATACTTTCAGAAACGACTTCCTGACACTTTAATCTGTACTCGATGGTAACAAATTTCTCTTCTTCAGAAACACTTTCCTTGCCATTGCAAGTTGACTACATTTCATTATCCTCGTTATGCTTTTGTTGATGTTGATCTTATATCCTCCTTTCAAGACATTGTCCATTCCGTTCAACTGCTCTTGCAAGTCCTTTGCTGTCTCTGACAGAATTACAATGTCATCGGCAAACCTCAAAGTTTTTATTTCTTCTCCACGGATTTTAATACCTACTCTGCATTTTTCATTTGTTTCCTTTGCTGCTTGCTCAGTATACAGATTGAATAACATCGGTGAGAGGCTACAACCCTGTCTCACTCCCTTCCCAACCACTGCTTCCCTTTTGTGCCCCTCGACCCTTATAACTGCCATCTGGTTTCTGTACAAATTGTAAATAGCCTTTCACTCCCTGTATTTTACCCCTGCCACCTTTACAATTTGAAAAAGAGTATTCAAGTTAACATTGTCAAAAGCTTTTTCTAAGTCTACAAATGCTAGAAAAGTAGGTGCATTTGCTTAATCTTTTTTCTAAGATAAGATATATAATATTCAATCACAAGGATAAAGAGGAACATTAAATAGAATTATTGGTTTCCAACTAGGAATTGATGAGTATAGTCCCCTAAAAGGATCGTCTTATATATTGTCATATATAATTAAAAATAAGAAAACTTGTATTAATGTAAAAAATAGTGACGAAATATGTTTTCTATAGTCTATAAAAGTTGCTTTGTTTGCTATAGATCAACATTCTGAAACAATGACAACATACAAAAATGTTGGTCTCCATCTTAATAAAAAAAACTTGAAAATTTTGCATTTCCTGTGTAGTTGATCGTATTTTAAAAGTAGAAAATATAATTAATGTACCTATTAATGTTTATTAATTTGATGTTGATGATGAAAAGTATCAGGTGTATCCATTAAAAATTACAAAATCTAAAAAGGAAAAACATATAAATCTACTTTATTTTGGAGAAGATAATAATTCACACTATTGTTATAGAAAAAATTTATCTAGAATTGTATCAACTCAAATCAATATACATGAAAAAGTAAAATTTATTTGTGATTTATGTTTACTACATTTAAATAGCAAGGAAAAATTACATAATTTTACACCAAATTGTTTAACTAAAAAATCATTAAATGTTGAAATAACACATAAATGAGAGTGTGTATATTCTAAAAATTACCAATATAAACAAAAAGTTCTATTTGTTATTTATACTGATTTGAAAGTTTACTTTGAAATATGGATAATTTTTGAGTATCAGTACTATTGTGTTCCCCTTGTCTGCTTTTGTAATGATAACATTTTCATTTTGAAGTTTTCTCCTAAGTTTTCTGAGTGTTGCACATTCTGTGTTTTTGTGTTTTTATACTGGTTATTATATTGTGCATTTCTTTTTTTACTAGTTCTCCAGTCAATCCAATGTTGACACTGCTATTTCCATTCCTATCTTCCATTGTCAAAAGACTTTCTGCTTCTATAATTAGATTTTCTAAGTGATCTTCAACTATTTCTGTATTTACATTGTATTTCAATCCGTTCTCCAACAGCTGTCTTTCTTTATTGCTTAACTATGTGTCTGTAAGGTTCACTAATCTTAGGTGTTTTTCTTGGCTGTGTGCGAAGGTATTATGTTGTGACTGGAGTTTTTTGAGTTGGTTGATTTTTCTTCTATGAACTGTTTCCACTCTTTGTACAGCATTTTTTGTTTGCTTTTCGACCTTGTTGACCAGATGGGAGAAAACTGCCATATTATTTATGGTATCTGCAAGTTGTAAATGAGTCTTATACAACTTAAATCTTCTTTCTTAGAGTATAGTGATTTGATCTAGTATTTTAACCCAATTTTCTGTGCAGCATGCATTGCTTTTTGGGCGCTGGGTGAACTGTTTTTAATGTCTACATTGATATATTTAATTGCAAGAGGGTTACATTTGCATGTTATTGTTGTGGTCTTTAGTGCTGAGACTGGTTTCATGCAGCTCTCCATGCTACTCTATCCTGTGCAAGCTGCTTCATCTCCCAGTACTTAATGCAATCTACATCCTTTTGAATGTCCTTAGTGTATTCATCTCTTGGCCTCGCTCTACGATTTTTACCCTCCATGCTACCCTTCAATGCTAAATTTGCGATCCCTTGATGCCTCAGAACATGTCCTACCAACCGGTTTCTTCATCTTGTCAAGTAGTGCCACAAACTCCTATTCTCCCCAATTCTATTCAATACCTCCTCATTAGTTATGTGATCTAACCATCTAATTTTTAGCATTCTTCTGTAGCATGACATTTCGAAAGCTTCTATTCTCTTACTGTCCAAACTATTTATCGTCCATGTTTCACTTCCATACATGGCTACACTCCATACAAATACTTTCAGAAACGACTTCTTGACACTTAAATCTATACTCGATGTTAACAAATTTCTCTACTTCAGAAATGCTTTCGTGGCCATTGCAAGTCTACATTTTATATCCTCTCTACTTCGACCATCATCAGTTATATTGCTCCCCAAATAGCAAAACTTCTTTACTACTTTAAGTGTCTCATTTCCTAATCTAATTCCCTCAGCATCACCCGACTTAATTCGACTACATTCCATTATCCTCGTTTTGCTTTTGTTGATGTTCAACTGCTGTTCCAGGTCCTATGCTGTGTCTGAAAGAATTACAATGTCATCGGCGAACCTCAAAGTTTTTATTTCTTCTCCATGGGTTTTAATACATACTCCTAATTTTTAATTCGACTCCTTTACTGCTTGCTCAATATACAGACGGAACAACAATGGGGAGAAGCTACAACCCTGTCTCACTCCCTTCTCAACCAATGCTTCCCTTTCATGACTGTCGACTCTTATTACTGCCATCTGGTTTCTGTACAAATTGTAAATAGCTTTTCGCCCTCTGTATTTTACCCCTGTCACCTTTAGAATTTGAAAGAGTGTATTACAGGTAACATTGTCAAAAGCTTTCTCTAAGTCTAGAAATGCTAGAAACGTAGGTTTGCCTTTCCTTAATCTTTCTTCTAAGATAAGTCGTAGGGTCAGTATTACCTCACATGTTCCAACATTTCTATGGAATCCAAACTGATCTTCTCCGATGTTGGCTTCTACCAGTTTTTCCATTCATCTGTAAAGAATTCGCGTTAGTACTTTGCAACCATGACTTATTAAACTGATAGTTCAGTAATTTTCACATCTGTCAATATCGCTTTCTTTGGGATTGTCATTATTATATTCTGCTGGAAGTCTGAGTGTATTTCGCCTGTCTCATACATCTTCCTCACCAGATGGTAGAGTTTTGTCAGGACAGGCTCGCCCAAGGCCGTCAGTAGTTCCAATGAAATGTTGTCTACTCCCAGGGCCTTGTTTCGACTCAGGTCTTTCAGTGCTCTGTCAAACTCTTAACTCATTATCATATCTCCCATTTCATCTTCATCTACATGCTCTTCCATTTCCATAATATTGTCCTCAAGTACATCGCCCTTGTATAGACCCTCTATATACTCATTCCACCTTTTTGCTTTCCCTTATTTGCTTAGATCTGGGTTTCCATCTGAGCTCTTGATATTCATACAAGTGGATCTCTTATCTCCAAGGTCTCTTTAATTTTCCTGTAGGCAGTATCTATCTTACCCCTAATGAGATAAGCCTCTATGTCTTTACATTTATCCTCTAGCCATCCCTGCTTAGCCATTTTGCACTTCCTATCGATCTCATTTTTGAGACGTTTGTATTGCTTTTTGCCTACTTCATTTACTGCACTTTTATATTTTCTCCTTTCATCAATTAAATTCAATATTTCTTCTGTTACCCAAGGATTTCTATTAGCTCTCGTCTTTTTACCTACTTGATCGTCTGCTGCCTTCACTACTTCATCCCTCAGAGCAACCCATTCTTCTTCTACTATATTTCTTTCCCCCATTCCTGTCAATTGTTCCCTTATGCTCTCCCTGAAACTCTCTACAACCTCTGGTTTAGTCAGTTTATCCAGGTCCCATCTCCTTAAATACCCACCTTTTTGTAGTTTCTTCAGTTTTAATCTACAGTTCATAAGCAATAGATTGTGGTCAGAGTCCACATCTGCCCCTGGAAAGGTCTTGAAATTTAAAACCTGGTTCCTAAAAATCTGTCTTAGCTCTATATAATCTATCTGTTACCTTCAAGTATCTCCTGGATTCTTACATGTATGACCAAGTGTCAGCTATGATTAAGTTATGCTCTGTGCAAAATTCTACCAGACGGCCTCCACTTTCATTTCTCACCCACAATCCATACTCACCTACTATGTTTCCTTCTCTCCCTTTTCCTACTCTCGAATTCCAGTCACCCATGACTATTAAATTTTCGTCTCCCTTCACTACCTGAATAATTTCTTTTATCTCATCATACATTTCTTCAATTTCTTCATCATCTGCAGAGCTGGCTGGCATATAAACTTGTAGTACTGTAGTAGGCGTGGGATTCATGTCTATCTTGGCCACAATAATGCGTTCACTATGCTGTTTGTAGTAGCTCACCTGCACTCCTATTTTCTTATTCATTATTAAACCTACTCCTGCATTACCCCTATTTGATTTTGTATTTATAACCCTGTATTCACCTGACCAAAAGTCTTGTTCCTCCTGCCACCGAACGTCACTAATTCCCACTATATATAACTTTAACCTATCCATTTCCCTTTTTAAATTTTCTAACCTACCTGCCCAATTAAGGGATCTGACATCCCATTCTACGATCCATAGAACACCAATTTTCTTTCTCCTGATAACGACGTCCTCTTGAGTAGTCACCGCCCAGAGATCCGAATGGGGGACTATTTTACCTCCAGGATATTTTACCCATGAAGACGCCATACTCATTTAAACATACAGTAAAGCTGCATGCCCTCGGGAAAAATTACAGCTGTAGTTTCCCCTTGCTTTCAGCCGTTCGCAGTACCAACACAGCAAGGCCGTTTTGGTTAGTGTTACAAGGCCAGATCAGTCAATCATCCACACTGTTGCCCCTGCAACTACTGAAAAAACTGCTGCCCTTCTTCAGGAACCACACGTTGGTCTGACCTCTCAACAGATACCCCTCCGTGGTTGCACCTACGGTACGGCCATCTGTATCGCTCAGGCACACAAGCCTCCCCACCAACGGCAAGGTCCATGGTTCGTGGGGGGAAGGGGGGGGGGTGGTACATGTGCACATGTTGTTGAATGTTATGTGCTGTATGGTTTATCCCATACGCGTTTCGCCTTCTCCTGTTCTAAGGCATCATTAGTGGGATCTATAACGATATAGTTTTGTTGGTTATAGATTATCAAACAGTTCACTTGGCGATTTTTTGTAAAGAAGTAATTACTTACGATTTGCTGATCTGCATTTCCTCACATCTGGCTTGGAGGTCGCACTACCACTTTTCTCGCTGCTATATATTCACTTCTTTGCGTTCTCGCCATCCACGTACTGTTCACCATGTTTCTCACTTATTTTGTGGTGGACTATTGTTCCTTTGTCACTCGATAAAACTATTTCGTCGTACACTTCTTTTCACAGAGTAAATATTGCGACTCCATTACGTGTTTCATCTTCTTCGGTATGTTTACCTATTTGTTGCCAACCTAACGAAGTATATGTTCGTTACTATCTTCATTTTATGATGTTTATACCGTGTGTGTGTGTGTGTGTGTGTGTGTTTTGTGTGTGTGTGTGTGTGTGTGTGTGTGTGTGTGTGTGTGTATGAGTGAGAGAGAGGGGGGGGGGGATGGAGCCAATTTTTTTTCTCAGGGGGTTAGGGGGGGTGTGGCGGGTGTACTAGGTGTTACCGAGTGGCTGAAAACTTTGGTGACAGCTGTTTTGACTTTTTGTTTCAATATTCTGGGGAGGGGTCATTGATGAGTTTGTGTCAAAATGTTGGGTCCTATTACTGTTACATCATTACATTGGACAGTATTATTATATTTACCCTTTTTGCAAACATTATTCTATTATATTATCTAAAAGTGCAAATAATGAATTGCTTGGTATGTGTACTTGGTCATTCAACAGGTCTTTCCCCACTGCTTTGGTTTTATGTATGTGGTAATCTTCGTGCATGGTCAGGAGGTGTTTTTCATTGTTGATCGTAATTATTTTCATGTCATCTTCTCTAGTGTTTGGTTTGTTGTCATTTTCTCTTAGATTTTCTGCAAATGTGGAGCGGTTTGTCCCATATTTCCATGTTCTCATGTGTTCCTTGTATCTGACATCAAATGTTCTCACTGTTTGCCCTATGTATGTGCCTTCACAAGTGTTACACTATAACTGTTACACTGTAACCTGCTTTCTGGTTATGTCTCTCTTTTTTGTCAGTTTTGGGGTGTATTTTTATATTGTAATAGGAGCAGGTGACGTGGTCGGGGCTGTAGGGCGTGGCTGGGTAGAAGAAGGTGGCTGTTTTTAGCAATCTTCCTCTTTATTTTTGCTTCTTCCAATACATTTCCCGGTAGCTCAGCCCCACCGCTCGTGTCGTGGTGGAGACGTGCTGATGCACGCAGTCCGGGGAACGCGACGCCACGCTCTGTCGGCAGCTGCGCAGGCGGTAGGAGGTTAGCGGCACGAGGCACGGCCCATCTCGCGGACGCGGCGATTCGTGACGACGCCGGGACTCAATGGTGAAGCAGCGGGCAACGCCCCCCGCCAGCCAGTCCTTGGGGACAGCGTCACTGACGACGACGACGTGACAGCGACCGAACGCCCAGTCGGTCGAACCGAATGCCGACGCCCACCTCTGATGCCCTTAAATAGTGCAGACCGCTGCTGAATCCGCCGGTTACGCGGCGGCGTGTTTATTAGAAGGTTCTCGATGAGTTGGCTAACGCAACCGCGCCACATGCGGCCCGCGCCTGCGTAATTCTGCTAATGCTGCGTTCTGACGGCTGCCGCGCACGTACACACGCACCGATGCTCGTTGCAAAACTGTGTCACCTGCATAACGCGCCGGCCAGCCTTCGTCTGCCGTTTGCCGTGATGCTGTCCCATCGCGCACTGAAACACACTAAATCACAATTTCGCACCGTATTTCCTAAAAACAACCGCTTGTCCTCTAAAATTGCTCCCTCGTACGAAAAGAATTCGTCCCCGAATTCAATCAAAAAGTCAAAACAACTACAATTCACTTCACAAACACAACAAAATGCGATTCATGCACAATTTACACTGTGTTCAGTCACTTCTATCCTCAGTCTAATCTTTGTCCATAAATATTAATAAGTGTTCTGCTGCAGTGCCTCACAACTGTTCAATGATTTTGTCTGGACCCTAAGGTTAAAGGTTGGAAGGGCGGGATTTGGGCTATCTTCCTCTTGAGTCAATAGTACACTAATGCTACGACAAAGATAAAAATACAGGTGGTGGTGGTTGATGATCCAGTAACTAGTAAGCATCGCTTATGCTCATCAGGGTCCTCATGCACTCGTTGAAAAAGATCTTCCATAGGTATACGTCCATCCATAGGTATACGTCCATCCTGAGCTGCTAACGTCCAGTCCAAAGAGGCGAGCAAAGTCGGGTCTAATGTGCTATTCAAAAGAGTGAGATTTTCTTTCGTGACGAATTGCACCAGTTGGTCGGGTACGTAGATCAATGTGCGTGTTATGTTCATGATTGTCGCTCTAGTAATCATGGCTGGTAAACGGAAAGTTGGCCCTGAAATGTCACACTGTGTGCCGTTAATTAACTGTCCCTGCCCCTGCAATTCTATTCTTTGCGTACTCCCTTGCTTACTCTCCTCGTAACAAACGCAAATAACGACTGTGTTTTCCATTACTGAAAATACCCAATGTAGACCCACTTGCTGAAGGAACTGCACTGTGCCTTCTATAATTTCCTTAGGGCATTCCGCGAATGGTTCTTGAGAGCGGAATAGAGAATACTCACAAGATTTGGGAACAGTGTGTAACAATTTCTTGGGGCAGATGGTAACTGGACCTGTTCGACAACGCTGCAAGTCTTGTGCAGTGAGGAACGCATGAGCTTGTATGTTACGTGCCACTAACAGTATTTCCTGTTCGGTTAATTGTACGAATTTCTCCAAAACATCCCACTTCACAGGATACGTATGCAAGGTGTAACATTCAAATTTACAATCCTTACATGTTAATGGTATTATGATATGAATTCTCAGCAGGGTACCCATCCGTGTACTGGTAACAGTGGCCATTTTGTAGTACAGAGATAAGTGTTCGTTTGTTAATGTCGTCAGTGGCGTGCAAAAGCTGATCGTAGTAGCTGATATTCCCCCTGTGTGTCATTAAACCTTGACTGATTAGCCACCATGGAATGAAGTTCATTAAATGTATCCTCTAATTTACAGATTTCGTCTTCAACCGCCCAAATACTACAGTCCACCCTTAACGTCCATTGATGTTCCCACATAATTACGTCCCCTTGTCGCGGGAACGAAACACCACTTGATATAGGATGTGCCTTCAAGGCTTCAGCTAAGTTGCAACAGCAAAACAGAAAAACTATGCTGAGAGATAGTGCACAACTTCCCTCTTCCCTCTTCAGCGCAACCCATGACGCTGGAACTGCTGGTCTTACCAGAATGTCACGCCTTCTCAGAAACAAAAGAAAAACAACTCACATTAGCTCTTCCTTTTTACGCGTGGCCTAACAGCATAATAGCATGTCTGATCGCTTTCGCAATTAACTTGGTTCTCTTGTTTATCTACTCCTTTCTTATTCTTTTTCTTAGATTCTGTACTGTCTGCCATCGGGTTCCCCTAAATGGCAGGCAGCACCGCATAACAGCCACGCTATGAGGGAAACAAACCAACAGCCAAACAGGCGAAGACATCAGGTAAACACGCCGAAGATTCCAGTCGATTAATAGGAACCTTTCCTTGTAGAGGTCGCCACGACATATCCGGCCACGGATTCCTACACCAGGTTTCTGTTGGCACCAGCTCACTATATAGGCCCGGCTAGTAGAAGGCAGACCAGTCTTCGACTGCTCTTAATTGCAGCCGCTATAGCAGAGTCTCCGAGAAGATATCACCGAAGCCGTGACGATGAGTAAGGATTCGACAACCCAAAGAATATGGAACCACAACAACAACAAGCACAACCACAACTGCAACAGCAGAATCAATCAGTGCAGCAGGTACTGAATCAACTTTTTCAACAGTTTGCGATACTGCAGCAGCAACTGATTGCCGAAATTCAAAGTCTTCACCGTCCACCGACACCGCCAGCGTTCCCGGCATTCGATGAAGACACTGAAGATTGGGAAACATACGAAAAGAGGATTCATAAACATTTCCAGATTAATCAGGTATCCCAGGAAAATGATCAGGGAGCCTATTTTCTTTCTTGGAATGTCTCCCGTATGTACGTGCTCCTGACGAAACTCCAGCCACTTGATCCTGATAGTCTTACCTTCACCGCCATATGTGAATGTCTCACCTCCTACTATCACCGCAGATATCACGTCATAGTAGCAAGAGTGGAATTTCGCCGGAGACGAAAGAAACTCGATCAGACGTACCGACAATGGGCTGCTGAAGTTCAAGGTCTCGCTCGGAAGTGCAACTTTGTCACCCGCATATACCGGGAATCTTACAAAGATGACATGGTCTGGGATCACCTGATCCAAGCAGCCCCAGACGCGGCTTTCCTCCACGACGCCTTAAAGTTGGAGGACCCATCGCTAGATCAAATCATAGAACTTGAATTCAAGTTTGAAGTTTCCACTGCAGCTGACCGCAGATTGGAAACGTGGGCCGACGTCGCAGCCATCCGAGAAGAGACTTCCGACGTCCAGGAGGACGTCGCGGCCATATACGCACCTTCACGCTGCACTCCCCAGCGCAACACCCCGGCATCTTCTCGGCGTACGGAAAAGAAAAAAAGATGGTCGTTCCAGGAAGACAACCAGCAGCCGCCGCCGGGGCAGCAACGCCGCCGCAGGGAACCCCTGCGCCTTCCATCTTGTCCGGGAAGCTACTCCCAGCATGAACGCGAGGATTGTCCTGACCGCTGGGCGACGTGTCGCCGTTGCGGTCGGGACGGGCTCCTTGCATCTGTCTGTCGCTCTGCCACGGCGCCGATCTCCAGGCGCTCCGACACCAGGTGTCCATGGACATCAACCAAGTTGTGTCTTCGGCGTCCCCCAAACTGTATATTGATGTCACCATATTGGGTAAGCCAGTTCGAATGCAGGTCGATACAAGGGCTGCAGTATCCCTGCTCAATTACACTACCTACACCGTTTTAAGAGCGCCAAGCCTTCAACCGGCTCCTCGATGCCTCCTTACATAAACAGATAGGAAATCGCTTTGTTGGGGCAGTTCACGACAGTGGTTTCTTAAAAATCTGTCAGTCGTACGATTTCTTTTCTGGTAGTCAACAGTTCCGATCCTACCGATCTGTTTGGGTTCACAATCGACGATCATGTACATCTGGTCTCTCCACAGGTGCCATTTCCCAAAGTTGACTCTCTTTGCACCGAATTCCAGGATCTCTTCTCCCCCAGCATCGGGTGCGCCAAGGGGTTTGCAGAGACCCTCCACCTCCAGCTGTCAGCCCACCCTCGTTACTTCCGGGCGAGGCAGGCCCCCATCGCTCTTCAGCAGCTGCTGCGCGACGAATTGGACCATCTGCAACAGGAAGGGGTGCTACGGCTTGTTCAGTTCAGCCACTGGGCCACGCCTCTCGTCATTGTCCAGAAGCCAGGCAGGCGTCTCCGTCTCTGTGGGGAATTTTCGGCGACCTTTCAACCCCCAGCTCCAGCTGGACGATTTTCTGCTTCCTCGGCCTGATGATCTCTTCCGTAAATTGGCTGGTGGTCGTTACTTCAAAATTGATCTCGCTGAGGCGTAACTCAAGGTTCCTTTGGATGAAGGTTCTCAAGCCCTCGCCATTCTGAATAGGCCCGCCGGCCTGTTCCAAGTCACACGCCTCGTTTTCCAACGCTTCTTGAAACAACTTCTGCAGGACATTCCCGGTTGCTTTAATTACCTCGACGACATTCTCGTTACGGGCCCTACTGCTGCAGCCCATCTTAAAGTGTTCCTTCTTTCAGCCTTCTATTTCCTATTTAGAACATCTTATTTCACTTAAAGGCATCTCTCCGTAATTTTCCTATGTAGACGCCATACACAACCTGCCCCTCCATGGGACATCCATCAGCTGAAATCTTTCCTTGGAAAAATATCGTATTACCAGAAGTTCCTTCCGTCGGCTGCTCAGGTGGCAGCCCTCTTATATCACTTATACCGCAAAGATGTACCCTTCAGTTGGTCCCCGGCCTGTGAGACGGCCTTTTCCACCCTCAAACGCCAGTTGCAATCGGCCTTCTGCCTGATGCCGTATGATCCGTCTCTGCGTTGCTCCTGGCCATGAACGCCTCTGATTACGGGGTCGGGGCTGTCCTCTCCCACAAGCTTCCAGATGGGATGGAACGTCCGGTGGCTTTTCTATCCAAGGCCCTAACTGCCACCCAGCTGAAGGACTCTCAGATCTAAAAGGAGGCATTGGCTATCGTATTCGCCTGTTCCAAACTCATGCCTTTTTTTATACGGATGGGCGTTCATATCGTCACTGACCACAAGCCCCTCCTCTCCCTGTTTTCCCTGGAGACCCAGCTTCCGGAGAAGAAGTCTCAGAGGCTTCAACGATGGGCCCTGTTCCTCTCGCAATTCCGTTACACCTTGTATTTTAAGTCTACCTCCCAGCACGCCAACGTGTATGCTCTTTCCCGCCTTCCTCTTGGTCTCAATGCTGCGTTTGACTCTTCAGACGTCCTCGTGTTCCAAGTTGATGAAGCGATCCATGCAGGTTTCCCATCACGGTCTCCACAGTGGCAATTGCGACCATGTGTGACCCATTGTTGCACCGTGTCCGCTCCTATGTTCAGCACGGGTGGTCCAGCTGTGCCCCCACCCGCGACCAGCAGCACCTTCGGTTCTTTTTCTATTCGCCATCAGCTGTCGGTGGTGGATGGTGTCCTATTGTGGGTAGACCCCTATGTCCACTCCGTGTGTGGTCGTTCCCCAGCGTCTACGGACCGAAGACTTGCGTCTCTTACATCAAGGCCATTGGGGAATCACTTGCACCTAGGTGTTGGCCCGGCATTACGTCTTTTGGTTCCGGCTTACCAAGGACATCACTCACATGATTCAGAAATGCTCCACGTTCGCCCAACAGCTGTCCCGGCCCCCTCAAACCTTCCTGTCTTGGCCTAAGCCGGCGGGTCCCTGGGATCGCATTCATTTGGAATTCACCGGCCCCTTCCTCGGCTACCAATGGCTTCTTGTCATCGATGCCTTTTCACATTTTCCGTTCGTTATCCGTTGTACCAGCACCACTTTGGAAGCGACCCTCGCTGCTCTCCAGAAAGTTTTTTTCCTTGGAAGGGTTGCCGCTAACAATTCCAGAGCCAGGAATTCGCGACGTTTTGTTCTGCCAATGGCATCCAACATGACCTCACTCTGCCCTTTCATCCACAATCGAACGGCAAGGTCGAACGCCTAGTCCGGACATTTAAGGCCCAAATGACACAATATGCTTCCGCCCACACTTTGGACGAGTCGCTGACATTGTTCCTCAGTTCCTATCGGTCGACGCCCATCGGCTCCCATAGTCCGGCGGAACTTTTGCATGGCCGTCAACCTCGTACCCTTTTGCACCTCCTCTGGCCCGGACCCAAACAAGGGGTTCCGACTGCACAGGCTCCCTTTGTTCTGGGATCCCTTATCTGGGCGCGAGGTTTCGTCCCGAGAGCCGGATGGATTCAGGGGGTGATCGTCTGGCCGCGAGGCCGTCAGCTCTTTGACGTCCGCATCGCCGACACCACAACCAACTTCGGCTAGTATCAGGGTTTTCCTACTGCCTCTTGTTTCCGGCAAGCTGCTCCGCCGCCTTCTTCCGGCCGCCCGGATGTGCTCCCTTCCACCCATGGTCGGCATGTGGGGGCGCCAGATCCCGTCCAGCAGCAACAGCCGTCGTGTCCACAGCGGCTGCAGGCTACACCGGCTCCTCCGCTGGCCCGACCGGCTGCGCCATCCGCCATCCTTGGCACCGCCGCCGCCGATGTCGCAGCCTAGCCAGCGACGCCCGCACGGTCCCCTTCCCAGGCAGCATCCCGCAGACGTCGATGACCCTATGCACCTGGCGCCGTCGCGGCCAGCTTCCCCGCCTCTCCGCCCGTCTGGCCCGTCACGCCGCGCCCTACTCTGCAGGGGCGAGTCTTCACCGCCTCCTCCACGACGCCGCCAAGGCGAGCAGGACGACGTCGCCCTCCTCTCCCCCCCCCCTCAGGAAGGGAGGTGTGTACTGTCTGCCATCGGGTTCCCATAAACGGCAGGCAGCACCGCATAACAGCCACACTATGAGGGAAACCAACAGCCAAACAGGCGAAGACATCAGGTAAACATGGGGAAGATTCCAGTCGATTAATAGGAACCTTTCCTTGCAGAGGTCGCCGCGACATATCCGGCCACGGATTCCTACGCCGGGTTTCTATTGGCTCCAGCTCACTATATAGGCCCGGCTGGTCGAAGGCAGACCAGTCTTTGTCCGCTGCTAATGGCAACCGCTATAGCAGAGTCTTCGAGAAGATATCACCGAAGCTACTGTACTGCACCGCCGATTGAAGTACCAGCCGACCGAGAGGAACCACATCTCCAGCTAGATCGATGGACGTCTACATCTATTGTACAGCCAGCTAGTGTATTGTAGAAGAAGTTACATTCGATAAACTGTTGGAGAAAACAACAGATTCATCTTTCTCTCTACTAGACGTTCCTGCAGACAATGAAGGAAGTTCCTCAAAACTCACCTTGAAAGGCCTAATTCGGCTCACATGCACAATAGTAGGGCGAGTTGGAAGCTGTACTTTGACATTCACCGGCGATGTCATCTCGATCACCTGGAAAGGACCTTGGTAACGGGATACAAATTTTTTCGTTTTGCCTTTTGGCACATACGGATTAGTCATCACCCATTGTCCTACATGATATTTGGGTAAAGCCACCTTTCTATTGTGAACTATGCCCTGTCTCTCTAACGCTTTTGTGTTCATTTTCTTCACAAGCCACCAGATTGTTTTCAACTTTGTGGATAAATCCTTAACAGCCGAAATATTGGTTCCTGGTGGGGTCTTGAGCAATTCAAACAGAGATGGCATCTTCCAACCGAACAGTACTTCATACAGAAACAATCCTGTACTTTCATGCACTTTTGAGTTATACGCCACGGTTACAAACGCCAATAGGGTATCCCAATTGTTGTGTTGAGAATTTACATAATAACTTAACATCTTAGCTATTGTATGATGAACTCTCTCGGTCTGACCATTAGCGCGCATTCTCAATTTCTTTACATGCAACAACTTGCATAACTGTTTCAACAAATCGGACATAAAGTTTGACCCTTGATCTGTAATTATAGTTTCAGGTATTCCGAATTTCAATATCCATTGATGTACCATGGCATGAGTCACTGTTTCGGCTCGTTAGTCCGGAATAGCTGTCATAGACACAAGTGAAAAACGTTCTATTATTGTTAAAACATAGCGATTACCCGCTGGTGTTTGCACAAACGGTCCTAAGATGTCTACGTCAAGTAATTGGAGAGGTCTATCTGCTTCCGGTAGTTGTTGCAACACAATTTTCTGATGACTCAATTCCGCCCGTTGAGCACACAGAATGCAATTCTTTACGTACTGATTGACATCTTGCTTACGCGTTGACCACCAATAACTCTGTGCTACCCTCCTTTCCGTTGCTCTTCGACCCGAATGACCAGAAAACATTGAATCATGTGCTTGCCTTAAAATTTCGCTTCGCAATTTTTCTGGTACGACTATGCGTGGACCGTTCCTAGTTTTACGGTACAATATCCCGTCTTCCACGACAAACTGTCGCTGCGAGGTATATCGTTGACAATCTGTGTCGGCGGTTTGCGCCTCCACCCATTCGCCCTCATTTATTCTTGTGCATTCCATGGCGCATACTTTACGACTCAAACCATCCGCGTTTCCGTTCAATTTACTCGGTCGGTGAATCACTTCAAAATCGTACTCACTAAGACGCGCTAACAACCACTTAAGTGCTGCATGGTCAGCAGCCAGCCAGAGTGGCTGAGTGGTTCTAGGCGCTTCAGTCTGGAACCGCGCGACCACTACGGTCGCAGGTTCGAATCCTGCCTTGGGCATGGATGTGTGTGATGTCCTTAGGATAGTTAGGTTTAAGTAGTTCTAAGTTCTAGGGGACTGATGACCTCAGATGTTAAGTCCCATAGTGCTCAGAGCCATTTGAACCATTTTTGCATGGTCAGTAATCACCTTGAAACGTCGTCCATACAAATAACATCGGAAATAGGTTATTCCGAAAATTAATGCCAATAACTCCTTCTCAGTTGTTGAGTAATTTTTTTCTGCATTGTTTAGCTATCTGGAAGCATATGCTATCAGTTATTCCTGCCCATCTATTTCCTGAGATAATACAATACCCAAAGCAAAATTGATAGATTCACAAGATAATATTAACTGTTTACTAAAATCTGGAAAAGCCGAAATCGGACTAGATGTTAACAATTTTTTTAACTTTTGAAAAGTTCTGCTGACCAGTGAAATTTTGCTCCCTTCTTCAACAACTGCGTGAAGGGCCTTGCAATTTCCGCAAATTTTGGAATATACCTCCTGTAAAAATTGGCGAGACCTAAATAAGACTGCAACTCTTTTACTTTTGTATGTGTCCGAAAATTCATTACCACCTCTACAAGTTTTGAATACGTGCAGACACCCTCCTGTCCTATAATATGAGCTAAATAACTGACTTCTTACTAAAAAATTGACATTTTTCCATATGAAGAGTTAACCGCACTGCCTTCAGACCATCGAAAACTTCGCGCAAACGGCACACATGTTCTTGCACGTCCTTTGAGAAAACAATTATGTCGTCCAAATATACCATACACTGATTAGGTTTCAGCCCTCATAACACGCTATCTAGTACCCATTGGAAGGGTGTCGGAGCATTTTTGAGTCCGAAAGGCATTCGCCGATACTGAAAATGACCTGTAGATGTTGAAAAAGCTGTCTTCGGTCGGTCTTCCGGGGCGACCTCCAACTGGTGGTACCCGCTTCGAAGATCCAAGGTCGTAAAGTACCGACGCTGACCCAAATTCTCCAGAGTTTCAGTGACATTAGGCATCCGATACAGTTTTTTGATTCAGGAAACGATAATCGCAAAAAAAACGATATGCCTCGCCCCCATCAGGTGATTTTTTTACCCACTATTACGACAGGAGCGGACCAGGGACTACCACTGGTTTCTATTATCCCATCCCTAAGCTGTTGATTAATTAATTCTTCCATGACAGACTGTAAACTTTTTGGAACACGATATGGACGTTTATACACCGGTGCTTCATTCCCAGTCGGGATGTAATGCTGAACTAACGGTGTGGCAGGCAGTGGACCATGAGAATTAAATAACTCTTTATATTCCATCAAAAGGTTCTCCATGACTTCTCTATCTTGCCCTTCTAAATGTGCTACTTTACCCCTCAGTGCGGACCAGCTGACAGGCTCTCCCAGCATTGTGTAATCTGCTGCAAAATCCTTATCCAGTTCATCTTCCCCTAATATCTCCAGATTCGCTATTACGGTACCCCGTGCTAACTGCACCTCTTCAAGGCCAAAATTATCAATACTGACAGGCACAACCTTTTTTCCTTCTATCTCCCGCACGTAGGACGCGCTACGGCGCGTAAAACACTTCATTTTATCCAGTGGCTCACTCTCAGATAAAGGTTCAACAACACACAACGAATTTACCGGAAACCTAGCTCCAATATCTGCCCAGATTATTTTCCCTGTACCCTTCGGTATAGTATCCCGCGAGTTAACCCTAAGGGACCTTGTACGCAGTTTAGCTGGACCACCCGACATCTAGGCGGTTCCTTACGACAGTAATGGTATTTCGGCCGCAGAACCTAGGCGAAATTGTATTCTGTCCAGTTCTACTGTACGCCGTTCCAGGTTAACTTTTGCGTGATACGCAACCAGGAAATCCAATCCGAGTATGACATAGCTGCTGGCAACAACTGGAAGAACTTCTACCTTCACCTGGATGTTCCTCATTTCCTCAAATCCAGGGAGAAGACCACTACTGTCACCAATTGTAACAAGAGTGTGTGATGCGCAGGTTGCCCGTCTGACATCACTTGTAATAGGATGACCGGAGCGGGTGACGTGGTCGGGGTTGTAGGACGTGGCTGGGTAGAAGAAGGTGGCTGTTTTCAGCAGTCTACCTCTCTATTTTTGCTTCTTCCAATACATTTTCCGGTAGCTCAGCCCCACCGCTCGTGTCGTGGTGGAGACGTGCTGATGCACGCAGTCCGGGGAACGCGACGCCACGCTCTGTCGGCAGCTGCGCAGGCGGTAGGAGGTTAGCGGCACGAGGCGCGGCCCATCTCGCGGACGCGGCGATTCGTGACGACGCCGGGACTCGCTGGTGCAGCAGCGGGCAACGCCCCCCGCCGGCCAGTCCTTGGGGACAGCGTCACTGACGACGACGACGTGACAGCGACCGAACGCCCAGTCGGTCGAACCGAATGCCGACGCCCACCTCTGATGCCCTTAAATAGTGCAGACCGCTGCTGAATCCGCCGGTTACGCGGCGGCGTGTTTATTAGAAGGTTCTCGATGAGTTGGCTAACGCAACCGCGCCACATGCGGCCCGCGCCTGCGTAATTCTGCTAATGCTGCGTTCTGACGGCTGCCGCGCACGTACACACGCACCGATGCTCGTTGCAAAACTGTGTCACCTGCATAACGCGCCGGCCAGCCTTCGTCTGCCGTTTGCCGTGATGCTGGCGCATCGCGCACTGAAACACACTAAATCACGCACCATATTGCCTAAAAATAACCCCTTGTCCTCTACAGTATAGAATTTTCTATTGTGTATGCTATATTTATTCCCAGTCTTTTGAAAATGCAGGCCTGCCGCGGTGGTCTCGCGGTTCTAGGCGCTCAATCCGGAACCGCTAGACTGCTACGGTCGCAGGTTCGAATCCTGCCTCGGGCATGGATGTGTGTGATGTCCTTAGATCAGTTAGGTTTAGGTAGTTCTAAGTTCTAGGGGACTGATGACCACAGATGTTAAGTCCCATAGTGCTCAGAGCCATTTGAACCATTTTTCTTGGTAGGTTTCTTTGGAGAGTGGTACTGTGTTGAGTCTATGGAGCATGTGTCGAAGTGCTGCCTTTTGTGCGTGTGTGGTTCGATGATTGGGGAATAATAAAGTCCGTTGCTGTGGGTTACGGTAAATTTCAATCATATGCTTATTGTTTTCATTTTTTATTTTTATATCCAGAAAGTTAATTTGGTTGTTCTGTTCTTCTTCAATTGTGAATTTTATATTTTTATGTATCTTGTTGATGTCAGTATGTAGGTTTTCAATTTTTGTTTGTGGTTCATCTATTAAGCAAGGGATGTCATCCATATACCTGAACCAATATAATACACTCCTGGAAATGGAAAAAAGAACACATTGACACCGGTGTGTCAGACCCACCATACTTGCTCCGGACACTGCGAGAGGGCTGTACAAGCAATGATCACATGCACGGCACAGCGGACACACCAGGAACCGCGGTGTTGGCCGTCGAATGGCGCTAGCTGCGCAGCATACGGAGCTCCATCGCAGTCTTTAACACTGGTAGCATGCCGCGACAGCGTGGACGTGAACCGTATGTGCAGTTGACGGACTTCGAACGAGGGCGTATAGTGGGCATGCGGGAGGCCGGGTGGACGTACCGCCGAATTGCTCAACACGTGGGGCGTGAGGTCTCCACAGTACATCGATGTTGTTGCCAGTGGTCGGCGGAAGGTGCACGTGCCCGTCGACCAGGGACCGGACCGCAGCGACGCACGGATGCACGCCAAGACCGTAGGATCCTACCCAGTGCTGTAGGGGACCGCACCGCCACTTCCCAGCAAATTAGGGACTCTGTTGCTCCTGGGGTATCGGCGAGGACCATTCGCAACCGTCTCCATGAACCTGGGCTACGGTCCCGCACACCGTTAGGCCGTCTTCCGCTCACGCCCCAACATCGTGCAGCCCGCCTCCAGTGGTGTCGCGACAGGCGTGAATGGAGGGACGAATGGAGACGTGTCGTCTTCAGCGATGAGAGTCGCTTCTGCCTTGGTGCCAATGATGGTCGTATGCGTGTTTGGCGCCGTGCAGGTGAGCGCCACAATCAGGACTGCATGCGACCGAGGCACACAGGGCCAACACCCGGCATCATGGTGTGGGGAGCGATCTCCTACACTGGCCGTACACCACTGGTGATCGTCGAGGGGACACTGAATAGTGCACGGTACATCCAAACCGTCATCGAACCCATCGTTCTACCATTCCTAGACCGGCAAGGGAACTTGCTGTTCCAACAGGACAATGCACGTCCGCATGTATCCCGTGCCACCCAGCGTGCTCTAGAAGGTGTAAGTCAACTACCCTGGCCAGCAAGATCTCCGGATCTGTCCCCCATTGAGCATGTTTGGGACTGGATGAAGCGTCGTCTCACGCGGTCTGCACGTCCAGCACAAACGCCGGTCCAACTGAGGCGCCAGGTGGAAATGGCATGGCAAGCCGTTCCACAGGACTACATCCAGCATCTCTACGATCGTCTCCATGGGAGAATAGCAGCCTGCATTGCTGCGAAAGGTGGATATACACTGTACTAGTGCCGACATTGTGCATGCTCTGTTGCCTGTGTCTATGTGCCTGTGGTTCTGTCAGTGTGATCATGTGATGTATCTGACCCCAGGAATGCGTCAATAAAGTTTCCCCTTCCTGGGACGATGAATTCACGGTGTTCTTATTTCAATTTCCAGGAGTGTATGTTTTATTCTTTTGCTACTATTTTTTTTGAAAATGATCAGTTCAATGTGGTTTACAAAAATACTTGCTAATGCTCCTGAAACTGGGGACCACATTGGCAATCCATTTTCTCGTAAATGAAATTCATTATTGTACTGGAAGTAATTTTGTTCTGTTATGGGCTTTATTAGTGTGCATATTTCCTAAATCTGTTCGTCAGGGAGTTGACTATAAGTTTTTAGGATCTTATCTATAATTTCTATTTTTTCTGGTACTGTTATGTTGGAATACATGTTTTCTATATCAAATGAAAGGAGTGGTGTTCTGTCTGGGATTTTTATATCTTTTAGTTGTTGTATTAGGTGTGTAGTGTTTTTAATGTTTCTGACTTCTTGTACTTTGAAATTTTCAGACAGTATTGTATCCCGCAAACTTGTAAGTGGGGGATTATCTGAAATCCAGTATTGACCTCACAGGAAAGTTCGGTTTGTGGATTTTTTGTTGGTTTAAGAGGACTGGTGCAGTGGGACTGATCTGAGTCAACTTCCTTTTCTCTGTGTTATCCAGTATGATGTCAATATTTTTTCGAGTGTCTTTTACTTTTGTCTGGAATCTCGTTGGATCTGATTTTAAATTTGAAATGTAATTTTGTGAGACGAATTCTTGTATTTTTTCAATACATTGTTCTTTGTCTACCAGTACTACGGTGTTCTCCTTGTCTGCTTTTGAAATAATAACATTTTGGTTTATAAGTTTTCTTCTGAGTTCTCTGAGTGTTACACATTCTGTGTTTTTTATTGTTTTGTGTTGTTGTGTTTATATACTGGTTATTATATTCAGGATTTCTTTTTTTACTAGTTCTCTAGTTAATCCAATTTTCATTCCTATCTTCCCTTGTCGAAACACTTTCTGCTTCTATAATTAGATTTTCTAAGTAATTTTCATCTACTTCTGAATTTACATTATATTTCAATCCTTTCTCCAACAGCTGTCTTTCTTTATTGCTTAACTGTGTGTAAGATTTACTAATCTTAGTAGAATTTGTGTGTGTGTTTTTCTTGGCTGTGTGCAAAGGTATTATGTTGTGACTGGAGATTTTTGAGTTGGTTGATTTTCTTCTATGAACTGTTTCGATTCTTTGTACAGCAGTTTTCGTTTCTCTTTTCGATCTTGTTGACCGGATGGGAGAAAACTGTCATATTATTTATGGCATATGCAAGTTGTAAATGTGTCTTATACAACTCGTAATTTAAATCTTGTTTTTTAGAGTATAGGGATTTGATCTCGTATTTTCACCCTATTTTCTGAGCAGCACGCATTGCTTTTTGGGCGCTGGGTGAACCGTTTGTAATGTTTACTTTGATATATTTAGGTAAAAGATCGTTACATTTGCATATGTTGTTGAATTTTATGTGTTGTATAGTTTTATAGATGTTCAAACGAAGTCTTCTGAATTTCTGATGTAGGCCACATGGAAATGCCTGGCATGGCGTGAATAACAAGTTTGTTTGTGTGGCCATACTACGCAGCAAGCATATAAATACTTGTTTTGCAAATCAAACTGCCTTTTCCTGCAGCTAGTTACTTTATTTATCCCATACGCGTTTCGCCTCTTCCTGTTCTAAGGCATCATCGGTGGGAACTATAACGATAATGTTTTTTTAGTTATAGATTATCAAACAGTTCACTTTGCGATTTTTTAAAAAAGTAATTACTTACGATTTGCTAATCTGCGTTTCTGCACATCTGGTCTGGAGGTCGCACTACCACTTTTCTCACTGCCATATATTCACATCTTTGTGTTCTCGCCAACCACACACTGTTCACCATGCTTCTCACTCATTTTGTGGTGGACTATTGTTCCTTTGTCACTCGATAAAACTGTTTCGTCGTACACTTACTTTTCACAGCGTAATTATTGCAACTCCATTACGTGATTCATCTTCTTTGGTATGTTCACCTATTTGTTACCAACCTTACAAAGTATATGTTCGTTACTAACTCCTATTTATGATGTTTATACCGTATGTGTGTGTGTGTGTGTGTGTGTGTGTGTGTGTGTGAGTGAGAGAGAAAGGGGATAAAGCCATGTTTTTTTCTGAGGGGGGTTATGGTGGGTGTACTAGCTGTTAGGCAGTGTCTGAAAACTTTGGTGACAGCTGTTTTGACTTTTCGTGTCAATATTCTGCGGAGGGATCATGGATGAGTGAGTGTAAAGATGTTGGGTCCTATTACTGTTACATCATTACATTGGACAGTATTATTATATTTATCCTTTTTGCAAACATTATTCTATTATCAGGTTGCCCTCCATGGGGTGGGTATTCGCAATGACTGTGGTTGTATTGAGTTAGATAGAGCAGCAATCAGTCATGGAATTAAGTTGCTTTAATATGACATTTATAGTCACAACACGGATCAGATTTTGACCTGTGTCAGGTCATTATCAATGCAGTGCGGAATTGTAGCAGTTGTTCGTGCTCAAGTGAATGCTTACACAGTTCAACCATTATTCTATTATATCATCTATTAGTGTGAATAATGAATTGCTTGGCATGTGTACTTGGTCATTCAACAGGATTTTCCCCTCTGATTAGGTTTTATGTAAGTGGTAATTTTCTTGCATGGTCAGAAGGTGTTTTTTATTGTTGATTGCAATTATTTTAATGTCATCTTCTCTAGGGGTTGGTTTGTGGTCATTTTCTCTTAGGTGTTCTGCAAATGTGGAGTGGTTTGTCCCATATTTCCATTCTCTCATGTGTTCCTTGTATCTGACATCAAATGTTCTCCCTGTTTGCCCTATGTATGTGCCTTCACAAGTGCTACACTGTAACTGGTATACACTTGCTTTCTGGTATATGACTCTGCTTTTCTGTCAGTTTTGGGCCGCATTTTTGTATAGAACTGTCTGTTGTGTATGCTATGGTTATTCCCTGTCCTTTGAAAATGTTGGTGATTTTATGGGTGAGTTTGTATTTGTATGCCGTTGTGTACCATCTTGTGTTTTCTTTCTTCTTTTTCTGATTATCATGTGTAGTTGTTATGGGACTGCGTGTTTGTGTTTGGTTCTGTTGTGTTGTTGTCTGTCGTTTGGAGCTTCCTGCTTTTATTTTACTTTTAACTTGGTTGTTTAGCTTTGTGACTGTGCTATTATTGTAACCATTATTTTGTGCTATCTGCATTATTATGTCCAGTTCTTTTTGGTAGCTTTCTTTGGAGAGTGGTACTGTGTTGAGTCTATGGAACATGTGTCGAAGTGCTGCTTGCTTTTGTGTGTGTGTGGTTCGATGATTGGGGAATAATAAAGTCTGCTGCTGTGGGTTTACGGTAAATTTCAATCATATGCTTATTGTTTTCATTTTTGATTTTTATATCCAGAAAGTTAATTTGGTTGTTTTGTTCTTTTTCAATTGCGAATTTTATATTTCTATGTATCTTGTTGATGTCAGTATGTAGTTTTTCAATTTTTGTTTGTGATTCATCTATTAAGCAAAGGATGTCATCCATATACCTGAACCAATATAATATGTTGTATTCTTTTGCTACTATTTTTTTGAAAATGATCAGTTCAATGTGGTTTACAAAAATACTTGCTAAGGCTCCTGAAACTGGGGACCACATTGGCAATCCATTTTCTCGTAAATGAAATTCATTATTGTACTGGAAGTAATTTTGTTCTGTTATGGGCTTTATTAGTGTGCATATTTCCTAAATCTGTTCGTCAGGGAGTTGACTATAAGTTTTTAGGATCTTATCCATAATTTCTATTTTTTCTGGTACTGTTATGTTGGAATACATGTTTTCTATACCAAATTAGAGGAGTGTTGCTGTGTCTGGGATTTTTAATATCTTTTATATAATGTATTATGTGTGTAGTGTTTTTAATGGTTCTGTCCCCTTGTACTTGGGAATTTTCAGAAAAAAATCGTCTATATTCCCTCTCTCTCTCACTGATACACACTCACACAAACGGTATAAATATCACAAATAGAAGTTGGTAACAGACATATACTTAGTATGGTTGGCAACAAATAGGTAAACATACCAAAGAAGATGAAACACGTAATGGAGTCGCAATATTTATGCTGTGAAAATAAGTGTACGACGAAATAGTTTTATCGAGTGATAAAAGAACAATAGTTCACCACAAAAATGGGTGAGAAACATTGTGAACAGTGTGTGGATGGCGAGAGCACAAAGATGTGAATATATGGCAGTGAGAATAGTGGTAGTGCGACCTCCAGCCCAGATGTGAGGAAATAGTAAGTAATTACTTTTTTTAAAAAAAATCACAAAGTGAACTGTTTGATAATCTATAACTAACAAAACTGTATCGTTATAGGTCCCACTGATGATACCTTAGAACAGGAGAAGGCGAAACGCATATGGGATAAATAAAGTAACTAGCAGCAGGAAAAGGCAGTTTGATTTGCAAAACAAATATTTCTATACTTGCTGCAGAGGATGGCCACACAAATAAACTTGTTAGAATTACTGTTGTTTTTAAATCGAGAAGTAAAGGAAAAGTGTGCATCATCAGGCTTCCAATATATGGTTTTGCAATGACGCTCCCACTACACTACACTCACTGTTGTATTCAAATTCCATGAATTCTGAAACGATGAAGGATTGTTTCTCATTATTTGTAAGCTCTTTCATGTTCATTGTTTCCAAAGACACAGCATTGCATTTGTAAAATTTAGGCCACCATTGTTTGAAAGCCAGTACAAACTCTGTTGAAACAACTTTAACCTGGTATTTGTTAAAGGTACTTGCAGCAAGAATAAGTTCTACAAACTGCATGATGCTATAAATCCTATCGACAGCTCGAATTTTCCTCTTACTTACTGCAAAGTCCCTGTCACAGGGTAAGAATGAGTGGCCTCTGACTGGGAAATAGTGATAACTTCTGAGTAAACGCTGAGATGCTGAAACTGCCATGAGGGGCCTGACCATACTGCTATTCTTATTCTGCCCTGTGCATCCATCTGAAAGTATATGCGGGTATTTTGTGTTTGGTGGCAACTCGTTTCGCATGTAATCCAGCAGAAACGTGCAGACTTCATTGGGACCCTTCTTTGCTACACCTTCGTGGTAAATGTAGAATGTTGCATATCCTGTCTTCAGGTTGTGGATATTGAATACCTTAACATTGAGTCGCCGAAGGTAGAAAACTTCCTGAACTGGAATGGTAGGAAAGGACAGATTTTGCATAAAATCTGTGGCAATACCTGCAACATCCTCTTCTTTTTGACAGAATACTTGTACTTCACGAATATGAGCAGAAAACGTTTCAGCCCGAGTTTATGAACCATCATTTCTGTAGTGCAACCCTTTTAGACTTTTCATTCATTTTTTTTCGTAATTTATTTTGGATCGCTTCACAAGTACCACATGTATCAACTTGTGGTCGACCAAATGTAAGTGAAAAACGTTCTTTCAATATTTTTAAATAAAATTCGTACATAATATTACTTGCTTGGGGATGTCGTAATCTGAACTGCTCATCCATGATTTTGACATTAAGTTGGTTATTTAAATAACGCTGTTCTCTTGTGCCATAGTGAGTAATTTTTTGGGGATAGTAATTTATGTGATCAATTATCAGACTTATTTCTGCACCACCGATTTGATTTCCTGGTGCAGTTTTACCCCTCTGGTCACTAGGCGACTTTCCACAAGCAAGCAGATTGCTTATCCTCCTTACCCTTTGGTATGTGACACCATGGACACTTAAGAAAGCTTTCTTGCATACATCTGATCGTCCAGTGCTGGAATTAATAAAATACTGAAAATTGTTGCATCTTGGTTTTCAGTTCCCTCTTTCTGTTACTCTTCTTCGTCTTCTGGAAATATTACCTACAGTAATCAGCCCTTGGAGATAAGAATCTTGTACATCCTTTGATGTCATGTTGTAGAAAAGTGAAAATACTACATTTCTTTCCTCTTCAGGAATTCTTCCAAAGTAGTTTCCACGGCATCTACAAAATTACACAGATATTTCTGTCATGCAATAAATCATTAGTTTACTATTTTAGTGACGTATAACCTCCCGTATTAGAACATTACTTACTTGCAGTCCACACCAATGCTTTTCATTGAAACTAACTTTCCACTGTAGTTTTTGTGCTCTAAACCTTTAATTCGCGACCTATTTATGATTTCACACTGATACTCAACATTCTTTACACCTTTTTTCCTCTTTCTAGTTTCACCACCATCATGTACTGTACATCCATATCTTCCCTGTTCAACATTGCTGTGCTTCACAAAGAAAAACTGTACGAACAGAGAGACGATATTAAACAACAGGCTAGCCAACGTTGGCACTAGTCCTGGACAATTGTTCTTTCTCTACTCACTCATAACGTCGGGATCTTGTTTGTCCCATTAAGAATGATGGATAAATGTTGTTTCTGCATTCATTCGATAGAGGGAGCGCCATAACATGGAAATCAGCTCTTAACTTCATTTAACCAAAAAGTGGACAAGTGTTGTTTCTGCAATCAGAGATTCATATTCTTAGTAAAAACAATAAACATAAGGTGTAAATTTCCATCACTGTGGAGGTCATTAGAATTGGAATACCAGCTAAGTTAACTGAGGGGGAATTGGGGAGAAAGTGCCCAAGATCTTTTTAATTCACCATGAAGAGGGTTTCCTGGAGTAATTTAAAGAAACCACAGAAAACCTAATTCAGAGTGACTGCTCCATCCTATTGTAGTGCACCCTGTTCACCATTGTGCTCCGCCACTTGGTGAGAAGGATACTTGTTTTGCAACTAATATTTTAATCGTTTATCGTAGAAAATTCGTATTTTTCATTTCCATCATAATAAAACTTCATGTGGAATTACTGAGTAAGACACCCAAGAAGTAGACTCAGCTGCCTAATCAGAAAGTGCTCTCTTCTGCATCACACAAACTCCCTTTCTTCTTGTGAAATTTCTGTTAAGTGAATCAGTCGAGTGTAAGAATGTGTAATAGATGTGTGTGTAGTGTGGTGTCATGTTTATGTCATATTATAATGGAAGAATGGAGAAGGTGAAATCTCTTATAGGCACATACCCAGCCCTCATATCTCCATTTGATGTATAGATAACAATCAACATTGGCACGTGACATTTACATTTCATTAGTTATATTCTATGCTTCCATGGAGAGTATTTTCTGACCTGCAGAAACAAGTCGAAGATCTTCATACAATTTCAGTGCTATACTCGCACAGTGAAATGGCATTCCATTACTGTATATGATGCGAATTGTAATTATAAATTAACCAAAAACATTATATTTAATGAAACTTCCTGAAAATCTCATTCAGGAAACATTCCCCAGGCTGTGGCTAAGCCATGTCTCCACAGTATCCTTTCTTTCAGGAGTGCTAGTTCTGCAAGGTTCGCAGGAGAGCTTCTGTAAAGTTTGGAAGGTAGGAGACGAGATACTGGCAGAAGTAAAGCTCTGAGACCGGGCGTGAGTCGTGCTTCGGTAGCTCAGATGGTAGAGCACTTGCCTGCAAAAGGCAAAGGTCACGAGTTCGAGTCTCAGTCGGGCACACAGTTTTAATCTGCCAGGAAGCTTCATATCAGCGCACACTCCGCTGCAGAGTGAAAATCTCATTCTGGATTATATTTAATGTTTATATGAAGACACTCTTCACTGGATTAGAAAGAGTTGTCCAAAGAAGGTTCTTTAATTCAGTCTTAAGTCCCATTACATTATCTACATGACATTTAATGTACTCTAGCAGATTTTGAATACTTGTGTGCAAATGTACCTGACTTTATACAGTAATGTTAGCTCCTTAAAGTATTTGTATAGGTTGTTTTTGGTCCTAGTGTTATAGTCATAGTTTTCACAATTTTTGGAAAAGCGAAATTTTTGTAATGACAGAGAACATTAAGGAATATATGTGTGTATTGTAAAGTAGTTGTCAAAATACCCACTTTCTGAAGGAGTATCTTTGTACATTCAGCTGGTTTATTCATCCCAAAAAATACAATATTTTCTACTTCCTTTATTTCATTGTCTGAGAAACTTATTTTATAGCTTGTGGTGTTCTGTGAGAAATACTGAACTGTATGTAGTGAGTCTTGTCATAATTCAGTGATAAAGGTATCGACTTATATAAACAACATCTCTCTAGACAGAGGCTGAACCACAATTGGTGGAACAGAATGGAACATAAAACAAACATATTCACCAGTGCTCTTCCAATGACGCCATTTACACAGTCTACAAATGGCACAGAATGTGATGGAATGCAACAGGCCATCACCATCAAGGTTTCCTGGGAAGAAATTTCTGATGTTGACTTTGATAGTGGGAAATGGATTTCTTGCTTTTACTTCTTCTTAGACTTTATTTTATTTTGCTCTTGTGACAAATTGCTAATGTTTTGGGACAACTTGGATATTATTTCCATTCAGTGTGTTCTACTGTAAGAGGAGCCAGATATCTGAAAGCAAAACTGATTTAGATTTTAAAATAGCTGAATAAAGTTGGTTCCTACACTGTGTATAAATTAGAACAGAAATAGATGAAGCAGTTTTCATTAGATAACCCCTTATTAAGAAAAATGATCAACTTTATCGAAGGAAAAATACAACTGTTTATGAATCTTTTTGTTATGTAGTAAAAAAAAACATTATACATAAGCTAAACAGACTCTATGCATTTCTTTATAAATATTGCTTGATTTTTTTGTATGTATAAATTTTGGCTGGCAAATAAATGTTTGCGTTGTGACATGTTCCACTTCTCAGCAATTTACCTTAGAAAATTAGTCAAAAAGGTAGATATGAAGTTTGCTTTCGCCAATGATAAACTTTATAATTGGTAGTTCCTTAATTCCAATACTACACTCCGACGTTTTGTATCACAGATTGTGTCTCATAACCTCACTTTCACCATTCTGTACAAGGCTACCAAATTGGTGTCGTGTTGATGTTCTATCTCATGTGGACATTCCACCATTTGACAGATATCTTGATTGACATTTAGAATGAAATTGTCTTTATCCACTTACCTAGAACAGTCTGTTTGCGTTTTCAAATACATTGTTAGTTGCCTCTTCAGTTATGGGACTGCTACTAATTTGTATTCATGTCTGCTACAAGTACAAAATTCATATCTTCTGAAGCTGTGAGTGGAAGAATATTTACGTGGATCAGAAACAACAGAGGACTCAAAATAGAACCTTTTGGCATACCATATCTTGTTCCTTTAAATTCTGCTGCCTTTCATTACGTGATTGGCTTGGCTGATACAGATTGATTTCTGTCATTCAGATAAATAAGGACAATGAGCTATTTTAACTTCTGCATTAGGATGTTATAGTTCACACAGTCATGAGCCTCAGAGGTCACAAAATATTCCAAATGGTGTTAATTTCTGATGTACTGATTCTAGTAGGACCTTTATCCTCTGTCATGGTAAATATAGCTGGTTTAGTTAACATATCCTTTTTCAAGCCCAAACCATTTGCTAATGATTATGTCTTCCTAGCTGCTGTACATTATCTTCTCGAAAATTTTTGATAATACTAATAATAATGAAAATGAGTGATAATTTGTTATTAATATTTTGTATTTTTTTAGAAATGGCTCAACAGGAGCATATTTATGTCTCTCTAGGAAAGTATTGCTGTGGAGAGATTCATTTGAAAGTAACTCAATTTACTGCTAGGTTCAGATGCACAACATTTTATTGTTCCACTACTGATTTCATCACAACTACTTGAAGATTATTTTTAAGAGAGTAGATACAAGTGAAAACTTCTGTTTGAATGTAGGTTAAGTTGAATTTTTCAAACTTGTTTTAGAAGGCTTTCTACAGAAATAGTGGGCCAACTCCTACGAATGTGATCAAACGCAAATCATATGTTATTGACAGAAAAAGTTATTAAAAGTTATTGCAACTTTGGTGCTATCTTTGGCGAGTTCTTCATCTACCTTTTAAGAAAGTTCTTCAGTTTCTTAATTCATTTTCCCTCTCCCACTTTTTACTTTATCCAAATGATTCTAATCTTTATGCTGTAGGAACTCATTTTCGCTTTAAAGTACACTCAGTTTGATTATTTTACGAGTTTCTTTACATGCTTACAGTGCATTACGTAATTTGATTTAACTCTGTCATCATCTCTATTAAATGTCTGTCCATTTTCACTTTTTCCAGCAGTCTTGAAAGTTCTAGGGAAGGTAGTATGCATTTGGCTTATTAAAACTCTGGCAACAAATAATGTATTATCAAACTTGCAGTTCAGACTAGTCTAGGATTCCGGTCTTAGGTGGCTGTGTATGTATACAACAAGAATGTACTTTATTCATAAGACAATGAATTATGAGCCACTGATGTATTTTTCGATCTGTCAAAGACATTTGCGTGTGTAAATGACAATACCCTTTTAAGTTTATTAGAAAATATTGGTGTAAAAGAAAATTCTGCAAAATATTCAAATTGTTTCTCTCTAGCAGGGAAAAGAGGTGTCAGTAAGTAAGTATCCTTCATTAACTTATCAGGCATTATACACCTGAAAAATAATTACATACATGTAATGTCTCAAATGGCTATGTCTTAGAGTCCTTAATTTTTCCTGTGCAGGCCTATATCGATGACCTTTCGTCAGTAGTATTACTGGATATGAAATTTGTTTTGTCTGCAGATGCAATCAACACCAAATACAAGTATAGTTTTAGTACAATCAGTTAACGAAATTTTCATTGGTATTCAACTGTACATAGTCCATAACTTGTAAGAGAATATGCTTAAAGTATGACGACATATGTATAGAAGTAGTTTACTTAAAAAGGATAAACTCTTGGAATGGAAGCATGAAAATAAGTTAAATGGGGGTAGTATACCTCAAAACTACTGAAGAGCCTAAACAAATCTTTATTTGCAATGCAGATGTAGTCAGACATATGTGACACAAAAATAGAAATCTAATATACAGTACTTCACTTGCTTCCCATATGTAATGTCACATGGAATAATTATTTGCGGTAAGTCATAAGGCAAAGCTAAACTTTTACAAATGCAGAAACATGTAATACGAATTATTTGTGACATAAACTCAAGAACTTATTTTTCCTTAAGGAAATAGGTCATCAAAATATATCTCTTTTCCAAACCAAGAGAACAGTTCATTAAAGCAATACTAAAAGTAAGGATTCTATTCACAAAAATTTAAAGTCATTTACTTTCTTTCAAAAATGAGTTCATTATTCAGGAACATGCATTTTTAATAATCTGCCAGCATCCCCAAAAAGTATAAATACTAATACAATTCAGTTTAAGAGGAGCCTAAAGGATTTATTGGTGGCCAGTTCCTTCTTCTTCATTGATGAATGTCATAGTAAAACTGACTAATGTGTATGTTGAGGATATTCACCAATTATCAATTGTGTTATTATTGCCACAACATGTTTTGGGACAGCTTTATCCCATTTTCAAGTGCTAAAAACAAGGAAACCAGATAAAACTATCTAACTGTTCCTTAGTAATGGTGGATGCACTGTTTGTGATGTTTTATGTTTTATGGTTTGAATTGACAATGTATGTGTGCAGCTTGTTTTTAAGTTGTGAAAAGACCTAATGGCATAAAAAATTTTAATGTAGGTTATAACTCATGACATTTGTAATACTCAAAAGTCTGTCCATATAAGAAGGATCGTTTTATGTGGATTCCTTGTTTTTAGCAGTTGAAAATGTAATAATGTTGTCGCATAACACAAAGTGGCAATGATTATATGATTGACAATTAGGTGAACATCCTGAATATTGTTTGAATAACATTGTATGATAGGTCCACATTATTTATTATGATATATACATGTTGTTAAGTAATACGAGTATTATGTAAAAACTGACCTCAGTACATTTTTGGTACAGGGATGTGATTAATGAAAATAAGTGTTGTAAATTGATTTTGTTGATGATGTGTGGGTAAAATATAGTAAGAATTGCCAAATACACATCAGTGTAATGCACATTTACTTTTTTGTCAAACGTTTGTTATTGTCTTTTAAATGAGAACATATTGTCATTATTATTAACAACCTTCCATGAAAATCTGCTTTTGCAGCACAAGCTCGAGAATGCTAATCAATGCAAAATCTTTAGCTATCAATGTTTTTTTAAGTATTTGTATGCCTTTTTAATACACCTGGTGTACTTCTCATTTCTTCTTATCCAGCTTGCACATACAGTACTCACTCAGTAAGACACTGTGGAAACGTTAGTAACTTAAGCCAGGACATTGGTGCAACGTCTAGTGATCAGCAACTTTATTTTATCTCCGTTCTTCCCCCTGACACCGAAATACTTGGAACGAAAATTTCTGGCACAATAGGATTCGAACTGCTCACTTCCAAGTCAAGTGCTCAGGTGATCATTGGCAGTAGAGGTGGGTTCCAGATTAGTAACAATGTCCTAACTGATACAGAAATAGGTAGATATTAATGGTCAGTTTTACATTGAATCTAAGGAGCAAGATTTCTTGGTATCTATTTGATCAGTAAATAGAAACTGAATGTTCATATTGATACTAGTAAGTTAATAAGACTATCTCCACTGTATGGTCGAAATCGATTATAGCTCGAAGTATTCTTGTAATTATGTCTGCTAGATACTAAATAAAAGCTAAAAATGAAGACATGTTTGCAGGTAGCAGTATATCTAACTGTGAAATTTTACAAAGGCAGATTTATTGAGAATGCTACACCCAAATGCGGCATAACAACAGTTTAGTCTTTGTTAATGTTGTTCTTGATTTGTTTTGTAGTTCTGAACTTAAGAGTGAGTGAACTTATTTGAGAACTATTGGTGTTTTCACATTTGTTGTTATTAATGAATCATTGGGAATTTTATAGTGAAGTGTGTGTGTATGCACTGTGAACTATTTCTTACAAATATGGGGTAGCAACTTGAACCAAAGCAGTAGTGAATTACAGAAAAATGTGTTCTTTTGGTTACTACAGATGTAGTCGCACTATATTGCTGCAGTGGCAACCACTGCAGACACAGCAAAAGGAAATAAACTATCATGCAAGACTGTGCTATGAAATGGAAAGATGGTGAGTAGTGTAGGCCTACTTTGAAGCATACAATGTAAACATTTGAAAATGTCAGTACTAAAAACAAATGTAAAGTCGTAATACGTACAACTTACGAAAATGGAATGCTGTATAGCGAAAAAACAGCATGGCTCCACCTTAGTAAACTAAGAGGTGGCATGACAACTGATAATGCAACCAATTTCTTACAGAAATTTTTCCCAATTCACAACAGTTTCACAACTTTAAACAAAGGGATTAAACAATAGCTTCAAAATTTATGTTCTTTCCGATTTAAAAGACGAAATAATGGACAACAATATGTGGTTCAGTAACCTTGTTATAAGACGTTTTTTATTCCAAAGGATGCCCAGTGTTCCAGTGAGATAAATTCACAAGAACAAAAATACCCCAGCAGAAAGGGAAATGTCAACAATGTCAAAAAAACTGCAAGTTTATTTATAGCCAGAGAAAATTTGCAGTGCCTAAGGACAAAACCTGATACATTATGACTGTTTGTTTAAGAAGTGATACCTGACGTGTTGTATATAATATTGTAGTCCTTCTTTCAAAAGTGACTGCACTAACGATCATTCCATAAACTGAATGACGCTGTATTGTAACCTTAGAAATAAATGACAATTTCATTAGCGAGGGCTTTTGCCTCCTTTGCAGTCATTCACTCTCTCTCTCTCTCTCTCTCGACTTCTGTCTCTTCATAAACAAACAATGCAATAAGGAGGTGCGATATATTCTCATGTTTGTACATTTTATGACAATATATGCATTAAAATGGGATGCTAATATTTCCTAACATTTTTTTTTCCTTGCCATAATCCATTTTTGTTTGTTTCTTTGTAAGCTGGGACATCATGGAATTCTTGATATGGTGGTGCACTTGATCAGCCGCCATTATAGCTGCCTGTATGCAAATTTGCATAATCAATCAAAGAATCTATCTTCACTATCTTTTCATGATTTACAAAGTCAGATTACAATTTATTGAATTAATTATTATGTACACCAACATTAGTGATTCAAACCTTTATTACTGAGCTACAGTCTAGTATCAACCTATTAATGACTGACTACGGAAACCTCTGGTGAGCAAGATGTATGAGACAGGGGAAATACCCTCAGACTTCAAGAAGAATATAATAATTCCAATTACAAAGAAAGCAGGTGTCGACAGATGTGAAAATTACCGAACTATCAGTTTAATAAGTCACAGCTGCAAAATACTAACGCGAATTCTTTACAAACGAATGGAAAAACTGATAGAAGCCGACCTCAGGGAAGATCAGTTTGGATTACGTAAAAATGTTGGAACACGTGAGGCAATACTGACTTTATGACTTATCTTAGAAGAAAGATTAAGGAAAGGCAAACCTCTGTTTCTAGCATTTGTAGACTTAGAGAAAGCTTTTGACAATGTTGATTGGAATACTCTCTTTCAAATTCTAAAGGTGGCAGGGATAAAATATAGGGAGCGAAAGACTATTTACAATTTGTACAGAAACCAGATGGCAGTTATAAGAGTCGAGGGGTATGAAAGGGAAGCAGTGGTTGGGAAGGGAGTGAGACAGGGTTGAAGCCTCTCCCCGATGCTATTCAATCTGTATATTGAGCAAGCAATAAAGGAAACAAAATAAAAGTTCGGAGTAGGTATTAAAATCCATGGAGAATAAATAAAAACTTTGAGGTTCGCCGATGACATTGTAATTCTGTCAGAGACAGCAAGGGACTTGGAAGAGCAGTTGAACAGAATCGACAGTGTCTTGAAAGGAGGGTATAAGATGAACATCAACAAAAGCAAAACGAGGATAATGGAATGTAGTCGAATTAAGTAGGGTGATGCTGAGGGAATTAGATTAGGAAATGAGACACGTAAAGTAGTAAAGGAGTTTTGCTATTTGGGGAGCAAAATAACTGATGATGGTCGAAGTAGAGAGGATATAAAATGTAGACTGGCAATGGCAAGGAAAGCGTTTCTGAAGAAGAAAAATTTGTTAACATCGAGTATAGATTTAAATGTCAGGAAGTCGTTTCTGAAAGTATTCGTATGGAGTGTAGCCATGTATGGAAGTGAAACATGGACGATAAATAGTTTAGACAAGAAGAGAATAGAAGCTTTCGAAATGTGGTGCTACAGAAGATTGCTCAAGATTTGATGGGTAGATCACATAACTAATGAGGAGGTATTGAATAGAATTGGGGAGAAGAGGAGCTTGTGGCACAGCTTGACTAGAAGAAGTGGTAGAACATGTTCTGAGACATCGAGGGATCACCAATTTACAGATTCAGAAGGATGTAGGTCGCAGTAGGTACTGGGAGATGAAGAAGCTTGCACAGGATAGAGTAGCATGGAGAGCTGCATCAAACCAGCCTCAGGACTGAAGACCACAACAACAACAACATGGAAACCTGCTTTCAATGTCTTGTCGTTATCTTAATTTTTTTTCTCTCAAAACACCTAGAGAAATTGTTTATTATAAACCAGATACAGAGGAAAAATATATAATAAATGGTGAGACTGAGACAGGATGTGCAAATTCTAATTTTTTTCTTTTGTGTTTCATGAATTCTGTCTCACCTGTGAGGGATGGAAGCATTGTTATTTTGAAATTGAAAAAAAAGATAATTTACTAACAAAACTGAACACGGATGTATAAAGCAACCTTAAATTATGAACCCATTGTTGAAGACGACATGAAAACATCTCTATTTCAGGTAGAGACCTTAAATACAGCAAACTTTCTAATCCAGTTTGTATAATTAATATCATCAGGGCATTTGTCCACCAGAGTTTGATGAAAGGAAATTTGCACTTATTGAATTTAATTGTATGTATATTCATGAGCTATGTGTCACAATATGACCACTCTTTGATGAACATTTATCTAATGGAGAATGCCCAGTATCATTGCAGGTGCCCTGAAGAAAATTGCTAACCACTATTTATTCTCAGCTTAATTCTGTATATACCTCTTTGAATCTCGGTCTTTTATAAAATTTTCAAAATTATGTTGTTAAATATATTTGCTATGGTAAAAACAGGAAAAGTGACCAAAATGGCTTCACACAATAACAATGATATTGAAATCAACACTGAACAAAGCGAACTCGATAATATGGATGCAGAAAATTTTTATGTTTCCGAGCCCAAACCAAAATCGAGCAATGAAATGGAGGTACATATTTTATCTGAAAGTTTTTTGTGTGAAGACCATATTCACATAGACAATCAAACACAAAACTCAGGCTGTGAAACTGATTACGTTTCATGTGAAGCAAATACTCTGATGGACAATGCTTCCATTGACTCTGATTTGCAAACTAATAATCCGCCTATTGGTTCGATTATGCTCTTGTTGCAAAACCTTAATGAATTAACTGAACTACAAGACTTTTTCACTGAACAATGAAAGTTACATGAAGATTTTAAGACTAAACAATAATAATTACATAAAACTTTTAAGACTTTTTAAACATAAGAGGAAAAAAAACAATCAAATGAATTAACGACATTAACTGCTAATTTTAATAACTTGTCTCTACAACACCATAGTTTAGCAAGTGATGTATCACAGTTGAAAACAGCTTATCGTGATATTCCGAGAGTCACATTAGGTTTGAAGAGAGAATAAAAATAAGTACATGGTACTGTAAAACGATTAGAAAACAAAGTAAATACTTTCATCTATGAGCAGGTGGTGCAAGTGGAAAAACAATTTAACGATCAGTGCAAAGTCAGTTTTGACGATTTTTCCTAATGGCTGATGGAAAAAGATATTGAGATAAACGATAAACTGAATCCCGAACTGGGACGAATTGCAAGTGAAATGGTCAATGCCACTGAGTCGAATTGTGACAATATCGGTGAATCTGTTAAAACACAACTTGAACAGATTAAGCGAACTTTAAATACATATATATCTACATCTATACTCTGCAAACCACCGTGAGATGCATAGCAGAAGGTATGTCCCATTGTACTAGTTATTAGGGTTTCTTCCTTTTCCATTCACATATGTAGCACAGGAACTATGGTTGTTTGAATGCCTCCATGTGTGCAGCATTTATTCTGATTTTATCCTCATGATCTCTATGTGATTGATATGTAGAGGGATGTAGTACATCCCCAGAGTAATCATTTAAAGCTGGTTATTGAAAATTTGTTAGTAGACTGTCAAAGGATAGTTTGTCTGTCTTCAAGAGTCTGACAGTTTAGTTCCTTCAGTATCTCTGTGAGACTCTCTCACAGATTAAACAAACATGTGACCATTCATGCTGGCCTTCTGTGTACATTCAATATCCCTTGTTAACCCTATCTGGTATGGGTACCACACACTTCAGCGGTATTATAGAAGTGGTCACATGAGTGGTTTTTAAGCAATATCTTCTGTAGCTTGATTGCACATCCCCAGTGTCCTACCAATACACCGAAATCTACCATTTGCTTCACCCAAGACTGAACCTATGTGATCATTCCATTTCATTTCCCTACAAAGTGTTGCATACAGATATTTGTATGAGTTCGCCAAATCGAACAGTGACTCCTTGATGTTACAGTCATGAGATAACACGGTTTTTCTTCTCTTGAAGTCCAAAGTCTTACATATCTGAACATTCACAGCAAGTTGCCAGTCTCTACACCACACTGAAATCTTACTGAGATGTGACTGAATATTTGTGCAGCTTCTCTCAGATAGTACTTCATTACAGATAACTGTATCATCAGCAAAATGCCTGATTTTATTATTAATATTGTTTGCAAGGTCATTAAATAAATAAACATTTACTAGAATGGCGTGGCTAGATGAATACGCACATTTCTAGCGTGCAGTCAAAAGTTTAGTTCAAGGTGCAGCACGACTGTACACAAATATGTAATCAAAGTGCTAATCCCACTGTTTTTCATATGCTGTATGGTGCTGCTATTACTTCTACTGATTTGTTACAAAATATCAGCACCTCTATGTTGCGCAATGTCTTCCTTGAAGAGAGCACACTGAAACAGAGATAATACCAGCCTTTCATCACAGAAAAGAGTACTCCATGCTCAATTGCATTCATTAAGTCCTTCAAAAACATGTTACAATCATCCTGGTTAGAGCATCAAAACATATGCACCATGACAGGATATATACAAGGAGATGGAGCACTCTACTGCTACTTCAAAAGTATTTACATTAAACACATTACTGGAATGTGCTAATCTCACAAAAAATGTACTGAGAATTTTCAAGGTAAAATTACCATTAGATATTTAGGAAAGTTAATACATGTACAGAAAGACGACTTATATCACTTTATGTCGGTTCCCTTGTACAGGAATATGTGAAGGCCAGTAAGAACAATATTAATGGCTATAACAGCGCTCCACTGCCTAGCCAACTGCGTATGGCGCAGCAAAAAAATGGCCGGTCACATGACTTCTGGGATCCGCCTGTGACGTCTCAGTCAACGTCATCTGGGTATGACACAAGGCGATCTGATCATCACCTGCAATATATGAACAGAAAGAATGATAGGAGATACAATAATAACAGCTGGTATCATCCCAATTATCAGGTAAATGACAATGGAAGAAATTATAGAAACAATAATAATGGTTACTCACATGCACAAAATGTAAACCAAAGCCATAGAAATGAAAAATGTAGTTACCCACAGCACAGTCAGGTATCAACTGGTCCACTTAACAATGGCTATCTCAATCTACGTCATTCTCTGAATAAGAGAGGAGTCACAAATGAAATGCTACCCGGTGTTCGTGTTAAAGGTTCAACAAACTAGATTCGACCTCATCAAGCCCTCCAATGTTGGTGACATCGCAGGTGGGGACAATGTTGGCAGTCATGCGAACATGTTTCTCTGTAATGAAGGTAATGATATTAGAGAACTGTACAATGATCAGCAAACGGATTTGAATAAAGTGCAAGTAATGGTGCGAGCATCTATAAATGCTACTGGGAACAATCCCTATCTCGATTACCTTGGATAATGGTGCCTTTGTGACTGTCACATCACAAAAATTATTTAGCAAAATTATTTATCAACCTGATAAATACCGCCAAGGAATAATTTTTGAAGCCTAGGAATCCGCCTATTGACGATATGTCGTCTTGCTATAGTAAGAATTACACAGATAAAACTAATGTGCTTGATGATGTACTTAAATCACCACATCATGATAAGAAGCAACAACAACAATTGAAAGAATTACTAATGACACATTTACATGTATTTGATGAAAAACTTGGATTAATAAACGCTTACAGATATCGCATCGTCGTAGCGCCACATAAAACTTTCTATAGAATGTTATACCCATCCCCTGGCCGAAACTTTAGGCCGTAAGTTGCGAGATTAAAAAGCTATACACTCTCAGTACTGTAGTCCTTTATTACTTGTAATTAAACCTAATGGAGACATAAGTCTGGTCCTAGATGCATGCGCAACTAATGAAATTATAATATCAGTACATACACACCAAGAAAATTTGGAGGAGCAATTACAAAAGTTTCACAATATGCATTATTTATCTAGCGTCGATCTTAGATCTTCCAACTGGCAGACCCGTTAGCAGCAGAGTTCGTGAAATACACAGCATTTGTTTAGGCTGGTAGATGTTATCAGTTTTGTATTTTGCTTTTCAGTGTAATTGTGAGCTCTCGTGTATTTATTACAGTGCTAGACACTGTGTTCAGACCCGATTTGCTAGACAAGATAATGTTATATGTTGATGACATCTTAACTCCTACTGGGACATAGAAAGAACACCTGGATTTATTGCTACAAAAACCGAAGTTTGATAGAGAGAAAATTAAGTCTTGAGGTTGTATTATTTCCTCATCAGGTATAGTACATGATGCTGACAAAATAAGTGCAATCAAGAACTTTCGTATACCATGCACTAAACGACAGTTAAAAAGCGTTCATTGGTTTATGTTCTTTCTTTCGTTGTTTTGTGCATTGTCAATTACTGAACAGTCTGTCACTCTTAGGATTACTGAAGAAGGACACATTCTGGTTTTGGTCAGATAGTTGTCAAACAGATTTTGATGCTATTAAAGATACACTTGTGTATTTCGATATCCTTTGTTACCCTTGCATGAGGCCAGATTTTTGTGTTGCCCCTGATGCATCCTTAAGAGTAATTGGAGCTTTTCTGTTTGAGGTGCCAGAGAGAAATGGTGAAGTTGAGATTGAGATGATCGGTTTTTGAGAGTAGGACTTTGTCTAAATTGGACATGGGTACTCAGTTACCAACCTTGAAGCTGTAGCTGTAATTTGGGCTTTTAAGAAATTTAATGTTTACATTTATGGTAAACATATTAAAGTGTACTATGATCTAGATAAACTTAGCTTTCTTTTAACATGTAAGTTATCAACCCTAGAATTGCTAGACGGAAAGCATTTCTTCGAGAAAAAAACTTTGAGTTAATGCATATACGAGGTAAGGATAATGTTGTAGCTGATGCTTCATTGTGCTTGCCACAAGGAGTAACTGAACTTTCTGATATCACTGAACAAATCAACGACTACATAATACTTTTGATGAGCGACACTTGCTACAGACAGTACTGTTTAGATGTATGTAATATCATGGTAACATTGCAGGATTCAGATCCTGGGTGGCATAAGATAAGAACACTTCCATCAAACAATCCATCTGAGATAATTCTGCAACATTACAAGGTTCGCAATGATGTATTGTTTTACTGATGTAGTATTGGGTATCCGTATCTCTAGTATGTATAGAGAATCTCTAGTTTGGCATACTCACTATTTTGCGTTCATTACAGTGGCACTAAGTGCATGAGGAAACTGAATTCATACTGCTGTATTCCAAATATGTGAAGATACATTGAACAGATTTTAAAACCTGTATTGTGTATCAGAAGGCTATGCCAACAAACAAATGCTGTAACACTGAACTACACCCAATACTAAAAACACAACCAATGCATCTAGTATCTGTTGATACAGCTGGGCCAGCACTGACTGCACGAGACGGTGTCAAATTTTTATTAGCTTTGTAATGAGCACTTCTCTAAATATGTTAAACTATATGCCTTGACAGCAACAGCAGCATCTTTTATAATACGATGGATTCAGAAACAGTACATACCCAGGGCTTGCAAACCTGTTGCATTCCTTACAGATAATACATCAAACTTTATTTCTAGCCAGTGGAAAAATTTTCCGAAAGACAATGACATTAAGAATGTTTAGAATGTTTTGACATCCCGCTTTCACCTGAAAAGTAATCCCACTGGAAGCATTTTGGGTAATTTTATCGATTTGTAAGAACATGTGCAAATACACAACACACACTTGGTCTAGCTCATATAGCCTTTCGAGAAAATAGTAAATAACTTGCCAATTTACACCACACCACACCCTACACACCTGCTGAATTACTGAGCAACAAAGAAGGAGCAAATGAAGGGGTAAATCCCTTACCACATCTGTAGAAAGAAGAAATTACTCTACAGAAGAAGATAAAAGACGCAATAATCACTCTGACAGAACACCACATAATTCGAAAGAAAATACAAGATAAAAAGTTAGGACGAGTTCAAACATATACCCTTGGAGAAACAGTTTTGCTATAATCACATCCAAAATCTTCTATACTGCATAATCGCAACAGTAAATGGCAGTTACTTTACACTGATTTGTACAAAATCATTAGCATACCTAGTCTTGCCAGTTATCTTTTGGTTTTTCGAAGATCAGATAAAATTACAGGCATATATCTCCACCAGAATTTGAAGAGATCTTTATATGGTTCGCCAGCAAGTTTTCAATCTGAGAATCATCATAAAAATATATTTGTTTAATGGCGGTAGATTATGAGATATTATGATGGATTCAGGCTTCTGTATTATGTTGGCATACTGAATCTACTCGATTTAAATATTATTACCAGTGTACTGGGAGATGAAGCAGCTTGCACAGGGTAGAGTAGCATGGAGAGCTGCGTCAAACCAGTCTCAGGACTGAAGAACACAACAACAACAACAACAACCACATGAAGGCTAAATAATAATCTGCTGTCTAAACATCCGTTCTGTATTTCCATAATTTTGTTTAACGTGAAAAGAAATTCTGAGATAACGATCCCATTTTAACTGTTTGTTTGCGTTATAAAGATTCTAGCAGTGTCTAGAAGCCAGATTTGTATGTGAAAATGATTTATTGTTTCCATGATACAAATGTATACTTAATATGGACACTCCAAACAAGCAATTTCTTTAAATAATAGTTGATTACTGTGCTCTATGAGCAAGTAAACGAGGCAAGAAGTATACTGTCTTTAGCAAATACTATAATTTAATGTTGAAGATGAATACGAATTTAACTGTACATACTAATTTATGACTAAACTGCTGTATGCTTATGAACACATATGACATGAGCTTTTACAGCGAGCACTGAAGAGATTTTATAATGTAATCTTTTTTACATTAAAGCAGTATTTTAAATGTATATGTTTTGTTTTTGCATTGTTTCTTGCATGAAGCTCCAAAGCCCATTTAAGGTATTATTCTGACACCTTTGTGTAGTATAATAAACTAGTAGTATCTAGTGGACGAAAATTTTGGTGAAGTCAGTTGCATGTACACTGTCCAGTGATACACCATGTTTGAGCTTTTCTTTGCTTTGACTTAGCCCACAGGTGAATTAAACATGTTTTTGGCTTTTCTTGCTCTACTGTTACAGATGTTTGCTATGTGATGCTTTATGTCTGAATTTGGAATAGTGTAGCGCCGGTATCAAAATCTGTTCTCAGAAAACCAGATAGGTCTAAATATTATTTATGCGCCTTTACCTGGTGTAATGAGATACAATTTAAATACTTCTGTAAATAACAAGGATCGACTCATAAATGCAAATGAAATCTCTTAATGTTTCTACCTAGACCATACAGATCGAGTAAATTCGCTTCCAGTGAAGATCAGGAGGGACAAACGCCTGAACTGCTATTGTGACAAGTAAAAACTATGGCAAGCTGGAAAGTGAAAGTACTATAAGGGAAGTAGAATGAAAACTTTGGGAAACCATTGTGCATGTATGTGTGCCTACCTTGACATGAACATGAAAGTAAAGATTTGAACCTAGACAGGATTGAGTGTTTGGTGCATGTAGCCATATATATTAAGCAGAAACTCAAGGAAAGAACAAACGTTTTGCTGACTTCATTGTTGATCGCAGCGCATGCAGCGTCGTTGCAGAATTGCAAATAGCGTGAGGCATCAATGGAAGTAAAGAGAATAAATAACATTGGAGCTAACACAGCGTGACATTTATTGAACTATGTGAAAAAACCGTAAATTAGTTGCAAACTACGCCTTGAACACACTATTCAACTGTAAACGTCACTACAGATATTCGAACTTACGTTAAGACACCTTCGATATGCCTGCCGTCATTAGCGATGGTGTGGCGCAGACAAATAGCGAAATTTTGCATGACCCGCTGAAGTGTCGGAACATCAATGCTGTCAGTGACCTTCTGAATGGTTGTTTTCAGCTCAACAATGGCTTTGGTTATAGCTGTACACCTTGTCTTTAATATAGCCCCACAAAAGAAATCGCAGGTGTTTAGGTCTGGCGAATGTGGCAGCCAATCAAGACCCATGCCAGTGGCCTTTGGGTACCCCAAAGCCATAATGCGGTCCCCAAAGTGCTGCTCCAGGACATCAGACACTCTCCTGCTTCGATGGGGTCGAGCTCTGTCTTGTATGAACCACGTCTTTTCGAAGTCAGAGTCACTTTGGATAATGGTGATGAAACCATCTTCCAAAATCTTCATGTAGCTTTTGATAGTCACCATGCCTTCAAGAAATATCGCACAAATTATTCTGTGACTGGACATTGTACACCACATAGTCACCCATTGAGGGTGAAGAGACTTCTCGATCGCGAAATGTGGATTCTTAGTCACCATATGCGACAATTTTGCTTATTGAGAGACCTATCCAAATGAAAGTAGGCTTCGTTGCTGAAGCATATAATACTAATTCCCATCATGCCCTACAGCCAACCGTGCAGTTTGAATGTCCCAACGCAAACCGTTCAAAAGTTATGACAATTTTATTTCATATAGTTCAGTAACTGTCATCCTATACATAGTACGTTGCTATGAACATTTATCGTGAATTAAGATGATAAAGACTACGTTATCTTTTACAGCAACTGCAGAACTTGGGTTATACTGTAACGAAAATAAAGGCTATGTCGCTAGGATCTAGAAAATAATTACAAAAACCATTTTAACGTTGTGTCTCTAAACTTGATGTCGAGAGCGACAATTCTGTATTTTTATGTCTAATTTTTTTTCAGCACAACCATCATGGATTCTGCTGAGATATCACTGAGTCTATTGTGTAACTGTTCTGTGATTCCTGAACCTGTTGAGCACCTGAGGCCTGCCTGAATGACATCGTGGTAATCCTACTACAACGTCATGTGTCAGTCTGGATAGACAACTTCTTGCTTGGGACCTATTTTCTGGGCTGGTATTACTCACCATCCTGCCTCATCGCTCGTCACACGTGTTCTCTATGCTGACAATGGTTGTACGTGAAGCACATATATACTGTGGTATGGAGTGAGCGAAAAAATCTAAAACTGCAACCCTTATTCTTTATACAGGGTGAAGCGAAATTTGCGCACTCAGGCTTTGCAGCGCGACTTCTCATATGTCAGCGATAAAGAAGTGTCTCACAAAATTTCGTCCAGTGAATACATGCAGCAGAAAAAGGACGTTAAAGAGTGGCAATCTGGTGACACTGTAACTACATGTATGGTAACTACCTCTGTCTGCACAAATCAGTTGTGCTGTACAGTTGGTGCAGTGGATACAGTTTTGGGTTAGCATGCAGGAGGTCGATGGTTCGATCTTGGATTGGGGCGCACTTTTTTTTATTTGCTAATTTAATTCTGACATTTCATACTGTAATATACACCGTTTTTTAAATCACATGTATCCTAAATTTCCAACATTTTGTAACGCTGAGCATAACAAATACATGGTTAGCAAATAGGAAAGAGACAGTTGAAACAAATGACCTGTTTTAGGACAAAATAACTACAAAAAAGAATATCAGTTTTTCAGATGCTAAAGATGATAGCATAGTACAATGACACAACATCTACTTGTCATTTATATTACATGTAATATGAGCGCTCAGAAGTCGCACATTAGCAATCAGTGACAAAAATAATGTCCATATTAATGACCACATGACCTTCAAAACAGAATACGTTGTCCTCAGAACAACAGATGCTCATAACGAGCTCCCTGCATGTCCAAACATTGCACAACCCACTCGATCATACAGCTCTGGACCCCTTGCAGCAAAGCTGCATCTACAGCAACAAGAGCAGCATGAACATGCACTACCAATTCTTCCACTTTCTTCAGTGGAGTAGAGTACACGTGCTCCTTCAGGTGTCCCTACAGCAAGAAATCCAGGGGATATAGGTCAGGTGAAAGCAGAGGCCACACAACTGGACCTCCACGTCTGAGCCATTTCCGTGGAAATGTTCTATCCAAATACTGTCGCACATTAATTCCAGAGTGTGGAGGTGCACCATCACGTTGAAACCATATCCTCCGCCGAAAATGTAGTGGAACATCTTCCAGCACATCAAGAAGATAGTTTGAGAGGAATGCATGATACCTTCGCGTAGTCAACTGGTCAGGCAACATGCAGCGGCCCAAACACCAGTCACCCAATGTTCCAGTCCTGACGTTGATACCAAAGTGAACTTGATATCCATGGTCGCGGGTGATGTGCGGGTTAACCTCACACCAGTGGTGAGCATTGTGCACATTGAAGACATTCTCACGAGTGAATACTGCTTCATCCGACCGACGGTGTTCACGAAGTCATCATTGGCTTCCTGTTGTTGCTGGAACCATTCACAGAATTGCATCCACTGATGGCGATCTGCAGGATGCAGGTGTTGTGTGAAAGCATAATGATAGGGGTGCAGTCCATGCTCATGCAGCACGTTAACGACAGTGCGTCGCGAGACACACAGTTGCCCTGCTGCGCTAAGTGTACTTCGCTGAGGTTCTTAATGTATGACCTCCAGAATAGCTTCCTCAGTAGCTGAAGTATGGCGAGTCCGTGGACGACCTTTGCTGGTACCAGAGGTGCAACTCCAGATGACAAAACACATTTTTATCTGGATTGCGTCGACGAGGATATCTAGCAGCATATTCATAAATGGCAATACCTGACCAGTTATCAGATGCACCAAGGACAAGGAGCATATCCACATATTCATCGTTTGTACATGCCATATGTCTGCCACACTGGTTGAGAGGTTTACAATGAGAAAAATAGATATGTGTACACATGTTCATTGGAGTCTGTCACGAGTGTGTTACTCTGCTCGCAACTGGTCCCTATCTGGTGGACAGCGCATACAGTACAAACACGCCATCAGTCCTGCGCACTGTTCCACCTAACATGCATTACCCCTCTGACAGATACTGTTCTGCATGATTCATCCCGACACCGCTAATTGGAAATGTTCGGTTTCGAATTACACTGTTTCCCTAAAGGTACTAGATGCGACGTTTTCACAGTCTGATCGATACAGTAATAATAATTATTATTATAATGCATTGAGATACGTACTAAACAGCATGCAGTTACCAGGCTCAGTGTTGGAAGGCATAATTAGTGGGACCATGGAGACAACACATACAAACAGTAACCGAGTTTGGACATTATTTGAAAAGAATGTTGCTAGTCCTACTAGTAATGTAAAGTCCTAACGAAATGTAATGGGCCTGAACGAAACAGGAATAATAGTTGGTACTAATCTATGGGATCACTGGAGGAGGATACAAAGAAAACAGGTTTCACATCTTGTAGATGAAATGGTGCAAATAAATTCAAGTCCATGACATTGAAATGGCTTCTTTCAAAGCTGACCAGTCTTCCATTTCTACAATTGTAGTATGTAAGTACAGATGTTTTCTAGAGGACCCGTTGCAATCACTGTTGACAATTAAGATGCCAGATACCATACCACCTAGACTATATTTAGCAAATGAAAAGCATATGCCTCATCCCAGGATCGAACCATCGACCTCCCGTATGCTAACCCAAAACCTCTATCCATTGCACCAACTGTATAGCACAACTGATATGTGCTGACAGAGTTAGTTACCATGGATGTGGTTATAGTGATGCCAGATTGCTACTCTTTAACGTCCTTTTTCTGCCGAATGTACTCGTCGCACATTTTTTTTGTCACCAACTTGGGAGGAGTCTCGCAGCAAAGCCCGAGTTCACAAATTTTGCTTCACCCTGTATAAACCCTTATTTTGTTACTAGTGAAACGACTATTTTCCAATGGCCTTGCCGCAATGGTAACACCGGTTCCCATCAGATCTCCGAAGTTAAGCGCTGTCGGGCTGGGCTAGCACTTGGATGGGTGACCATCTGGTCTGCCGAGCGCTGTTGGCAAGCAGAATGCACTCAGCCCTTGTGAGGTAAACTGAGGAGCTACTTGATTTAAAAGAAGCGGCTCCGGTCTCGGTAGCTGATATACGGCCGAGAGAGCGGGGTGCTGACCACATTCCCCTCCATATCCGCATCCAGTGACGCCTGTGGGCTTAGGATGACACGGCGGCTGGTCTGTACCTTTGAGCCTTCATGGCCTGTTCAGGAGGAGCTTAGTTTTTTTTAGAAGTGACTATTTATTGGGAATGATTTACAGAAAACGAAAAATACAATGCAGCTCTAAAGTGAGCAAAAGACAATCCCTACATCTATATCTATACTCTGCAAACCACCTTGAGTTGCATGGCAGAGGATACATCTCACTGCTTCAGTTATTAGGGTTTCTTCCCAATTCATTCACGTATGGTGCATTGGAAGAATCATTATCTGAATGCCTCTGTGTATAAGGTAATTATTCTAATCTTATTATCAGGATCCCTAAGTTAGTGATACATAGGGATTGTAGTATATTCCTAGAATCATCTGGTTCTTATAAGTGAAAGTCAGACTACCATTTTTCAGCTTTAAGTTTACAAACATGTAAAACGAAATTCTATACAATGTTTGTGAAGTAGATTAGTGAATTGTTAGTATGAATATGTGTTGGTTGGAAATGAGTAGCTTTATTACAGACAGTTAACTGCGACCATCTCACTATATGTCGACTGGTGTTGCAAAGTTAGGTAATAAACTATGGCAACACCATTCAAGGGGGCTGTGTAATACCTCTTTTACAAAAATTAACCACACTATCGATAATTCCATAGATGAAATAAGGCCCTCTTGTAATTTTTGAAACAAATGACATTAATTTCTTTAGAGGGGGATTTTGTCTTTTTCTCACTTACTCAGTCTCTCTCTCATCTCTGTCTCTTCATAGATACACAGTGTAATAATGAAGTGCAATAATTTCAACTACTTGTACATTTATGACTGTATATGTGAAAACAGAATACTAATGTTTACTAAGATTTTTGTTTCCCTTGTCCTAATGCATTTTTATTTGTTTCAGAATTTGTAAGACGGCAACTTGGAATTCTTGATATAGTGTCACGATTGATGGGCCACCATTACAGCTGCATATAAGCAAATTTGCATAATCAATCAGAGAACCTGCCTTCATCTTCGTTTAATGATTTACAAAGTCCGATTACGGTTTATTGAATGCATTTTTATGCATACCAGCATTGGTGTTTCAAACCTTTATTCCTGATAAACGGTCTAGTATCACCCTGTTGATGATTGAACATGGAAACCAGCTATGCTAATCATTTTATTTTCTCTCTTTTAAAATCCTGTCTTCATGATAAATGTTTGTCTCTCGTAAAACATATGTAGGAATCTTTTATTGTAAACCAGATACAGAGGAAAAATATTATTATAATATGTGAACACTGGTTAACTCAGCCAGAAATAGAATACCATGGGCGCATTGAACATCTGTAATTGGTGAATCAATGGTGCAGAGTTATTTCTATCCATGGTGGTGTGTCTGTGTTTGTAAATAGTAAGCTCGGTGCCAACAAGAGTGACGCAGATAATTTCTGTGAGGAGTTGGATCTAGAATTGGCTGCCCTGGGGCTGCCAGATCCTAATTTAATTGTTGTTTCTGTGTATTATTCCCCAAATGGTAATTCTGAAAACTTTGTCAGCAAACTGGAAAGCTGCCCGTGTCATCTAGTGTGACTAGGAGCAAAAATTTCCACATGTGGAGACTTCAACATCCATATCAGGAAGGTAATGACAAAGTGAAAGATTTTATCAACTTAGTAAGCAGCTATGGACTATTGTAGCACGTTATCTACCAAAAAAACGAGTTGTCTGTCTAGATAGATGTCAAAAAACTAAATAGTTGGGACTACAAAGTAAGTGTGTTTGAGCTTATACTTGCAGATTACGATGCAGTAATCATGAAAGTATGGACAAACTCAGTAAGTACACAACAAAGTCCCAGCTGACATTCAAATTATGTCTTGAGAAGTATGGTTATTATAAAGAAAAATTTAAATAATTTTAAAACTGCCTCGTCTTCTACAGATTGACATCATATGTCTGAAGAATTGACACCAAATGATACATTCAGTTCCATGGTTTCAGACTCTTAAAGCCAAATTCGATGAAAATTTTCCACTAAAACCCAAGAGAGATCCGACTGCCTGAATGTTTTCATCCAACGTATTTTCAGTTTCCTTGTTCACACAAAGACAAATCCTGAGCCCTAGAAAAAGAGAAATTAAGTTCATTAACACAGCACTCATTAAAAATACAGTATGGACAGGCCAAGATGTTGGTTGACTAAGATACAGAACAGATTCCCAATCATGAATTAACTAAGATACAGAACAGGTTTCCAATGGTGGCCCTTAAATTATTTAATGGTCTACCAAAGGATATTCAGTTATTGCCAATCGAACGATTCAGAATTAAAATTTTGTGTATACTAAAAGAGCAACCTTTGCACAGTATTGAAGGATACTTCTCTAGTGACATATCAGTGTCTACCTGAGCTGCAGCTCAGAGCCAATGAAAACAGCAGCATCTCTGTGGTTTTACTACACTGTGTTCTAATATCGATTGTCTTATAATTGTAAAGTATGTTGTAATCTAGTTTTTCACTTCATGTTTTATAGTATCCAATTTAGTATTATAGTTTAAATTGCAATACTGTAACCATTTTATTGTTGTAATGTTATTGCAAACTTGATGCTATCTATCCGTTTATGGCTCGTGAATGTCATAGAATTGGTAAAAAAGATGTCTTTTGGGGTCCAACCCAGAACATATTTTCGAAATTACTTAAAAGTCTTAACAGTTATCTGAAACACTGGACTTTATTTATTCGGTTGTATTTTCCACCAGACATAACTTTCTTTTAGAAATTTTGTTTGTTTTAATTACACCATTAAATTCACAAGAAAGTTCTGAATTAACTATAACATTTAGCAGATGTTTAACAGTAGATAGTGAAATTCTACCTCTTTCTATAGACCAAATGCTCTCCATAATTGAAAAAAAAAACTTTCTTCAGTAGTTTCTGGTGTTTTTTCTTCATGCACATCAGAAAATTCTCGAGTGTACTGCGAGCAATACGCACATTCATTGTTACTGTCCTTACAATTAAAAAAAAAAAAAAGTCTTCCGGTTGCAGGTTAACATTAAACACACACTTTATTTCCACATAGCTAAATGATGAGAGAAAAAACGAACAGAGAAAAAAAACTGTGCAAAACGTTTACGTAGGCTAATTAATTCAGACATGAAACCAGCATAAACGCACTGCTCATGTAGTGTTGCCAAATGAAAACTTATAGCCTGCCGATGGACGCCAGCGCTTGCGCCAAGGTCGGCTGAGAGAGTGTTTAAAAACACGGTGTCGAACATATAGGTCTAAAATTCAATAATATTCTCCAACGACGTTTTTGCATTTGCGGACAGTTCCAAAACCCCTGGACTGTTCAGGCTAATCTCAGACTTATGGTAAGGCTATGCAGATACTGTTACATTCTTGAAATGCAACACAAAGCTAATAAATAGTGATGTAAATATTGTAAGTTGTGTAGAATCCAAGTATCCTGTCAAAATGCAATTTTCGTAGGAAAGTAAAATATTCGAGTAAATAACTATTACTGGAGATACGTTTACTATATTTCGATATCTATAGTCATATGTATCTGTCTGTTTTTCATTTTCAATTTTTTTTTTTTTTTTTTTTTCGTTTCAGGTACTGTGTTGAATCTCGCAAAGCAATCGAACATTATTTTTCCTCAATAGCAGCTGTCCGAGCGCAGCAGCAGAAGATACGAAAGAAGCTCCCAGAAATCTTTACGGAGTCAGAACCTGATTCACATTTTTTTCTACGAATGCTTAAAAAATCCAACTATAACTTCTATTATTTATTTCATTTGATAAGCGCAAATGGGATACCCGATTACGTGCATTCTTAATTACAATGTCTTAAGTTATGCGCACCATAATAACCATTATATAACGTTAAAATTTATGTAGTTCGTAAATATGAGCCTAGTATAGAGATACAGTTCAAGATGATTGCACAAATTTAATAGCAGTTTGTTAGCATACAAAGGTATCAAAGTGCAGCGCTGATCAGGCTGACGCAGTACCACTGTATCGAGAGTCGTATGTTAGTTTCGTGGAGTATGTGACTTTCACAATGTGCGAGTGTGTGTGTGACAGTCTGACAGGGGTATTGTTTCAAAATTTAAGTCATTAAAACTTCCTCTTAAAAACGCGGTGTACAGTGGAATTGTTTTTTGGAAAATTGCAGAATTTGTTTACTTATCAAATAACGAAAACGGATAGTTAAACTTCATGGTGCATTTTTGAGAACTTCTGCTTTGGATAATTTATCACTTTGACATATGCAATGGAAGTGAAAGAACTGTTTCGTGAGAGCAGGTGGATATATGTGTGGCCAGGATAATATTGGAGAAATGTTAACTGGCATTGGCGCTGGCTTAACACCTGTTTCATTTCTTCTAGATATCCCTCAGGTTTGTCAGCGTTACTTCTGTCCGTCTATTCGCCGTTTGGATTGCTGCTGGCAGTGCTCAGATTTTTGTTTGGACTACAGCTAATCCTTACGAGTAGACTGCTGCCACAGCTGTCTATCGCTAAAAGGTGATTAATAAATATATTATATAATTCAACTGATGAAGAGGTTGGGGGGGTGGCACATTTAGAAACCTTTGTAGTTTTTATTCAGCAGATGTTTGTTATTCCGAATTTTAGTTTACAGAAATTTACCTCTGATGCATAGTGACGTGAGAGCATTTTTCGTGTTGCTGAAGATATTTAATTTGCTAAAAATACCTACTTTTTGAGATGTACTTCCATGGTGACATATTCAGATGTTAAAAGTTGAATTTCAGGTGTCACAAACTAATATTTAAAAAAAGAAATTGTATAGTATTTAAATCTAAGAAATCCTTTGATAACTTGTCTGTTGCTTCAGTATTTCTTTGAGATTTTCACCTATATAATGATGGATGGTTTTAGTAATTAGGCATTGGTTGTACCCTGATGATTTGAGGTTGCATTTTTGTGTCAACAGTTTACCAAAGGTTTGTTTTTGATAAAAACATATTTCTCATAGCATTTGTTGCTATAGAATTTTTCTGTACTGAAACATAATGTCTCCTACATTTCATACATTGTCGATTGAAGTTGGGCCTTCCTCATTTATCAGGTGATCTTGTAATAGGAAATTACAAGTGGCAATGCTCTGAGGTGTCAGTCAAACTTGCCACTCGCCACACTAGGAACTTTTTGTGTCTGAAATAAGCAGGTGACTGAAACATGTGGCTGATGGTGACTGATATTGCATTCATGTCATTTAACATGTTGTTGCGGGAGGACGACGGTTCAATCCCGCGTCCGGCCATCCTGATTTAGGTTTTCCGTGATTTCCCTAAATCACTCCAGGCAAATGCCGGGATGGTTCCTCTGAAAGGGCACGGCCGACTTCCTTCCCAATCCTTCCCTAATCCGATGAGACCGATGACCACGCTGTCTGGTCTCCTTCCCCAAACCAACCAACCAACCAACATGTTGTTGTTGTTGTGTTGTGGTGGTAATTGTTGTTGTCATTGTCATCGTCGTCTTCAGTTTGAAGGTTGGTTTGATGCAGCTGTCCATGCTACTCTATCCTGGGCATGCTTCTTCATCTCCAGATAACTACTGCTGCTTGCATCCTTCTGAATCTGCTTATTGTATTCATCTCTTGGTCTCCCTGTACAATTTTTATCCCCCACACTACCCACCAACACTAAATTAATGATCTCTTGCTGTCTCAGAATATGTCTTATTAACCTAGCTCTTCTGCTAGCCAAATTGTGCCACAAATTTCATTTCTTCCCAATTTTTTCACTACATCCTCATTTTTTGGGTGATTTACCCATGTAATTTTAAGCAATCTTCTGTAGTGACTTATTTTGAAAGCTTCTGTTCTCTTCTTGTTTAAACTTGTTATCGCCCATGTTTCACCCCCATACTTTTCAGAAAAGGCTTCCTGACCCTTAAGTCTGTATTCAATGTGAACAAATTTCTCTTCTTCAGAAACACTGTTCAGAACACTGTATCATTAACAGACGTAGGTCATGTGATGTGATGTGCTTTACAAAAAGTTTCCCTTATTTGTATGTACATTTTAATCTGAAACTTTAGAGCTTATTTCTGGTTTCATGCTGCCTGTTGTGTTGGGGTGAACATTGTTGTTGTAGCACATTTTGTTCCTATGTTTCCAAAAATGTTAAACGATAATTAGAAATAGTTCCTCAAGCTAAAATATTAGTGTCATTGCTGTCTGTTTTCATTTCTTATGTTGTGGTTTATATAAATTTTCTGTACAAAACTTGATCCTTAAAAGTACCTCACTTCAGCAAACATAATCTAGCTCTTTTGGTGTTGTGTTAGTTACACATTTGCTATTAAAATAAAAGTGACATTTTAGTACAGTACTGTGGCAGCTTTGTGACATGATGTTGCAGCTAAATGTGTGCTTTTACTCTGCTCTTCCCGTCCATCCTGATTTGGGCTTTCCCTTGTTTTTCTAGATTCCTAGGCAAATGCCAGGATGGTTCCTTAATCGAGGCCATGGCCGACCACCTGTCCTATGCGCACAGGCTACTTGTCCAATCCTCATAAAGTCGTTGGTACTGTTTGTGGGGGGGGGGGGGGGGAGTGTGTTGGTTTGTGATTTAGTTGTGGAGGATCTATTTTGTTGCAGTTTTGTTGAGTTGTGGTGTGTGACTGAGATTTTTTTAAATTTTGCATTTGGTTTTTGTTTGAGTATTTTATTTTGGGGGAAGGTTGGGTTGGAGGGTGGGTGTGATTGGATTGATTCCAATTGGTGGTTGCTGTGGGTGGTCCGGTTTCGGGACTTGCTGTTGAGCTATATAGGTTAAGGGAAGAGTTCAATTCCAATTTGTGGGATCGGGAGCTGCTGTTGAGCTATATAGGTCAAGGGAACTGTCTGATTCCAGAGGACATTCTGTTTAGTGGAGTTAGGGGAGTTTTGTGTTCTTGGTTGTGTGTTTTTTTTTTTTTTTTTTTTTTTTTTTTTTTTTTAAATGATGGTGTGTGTGTAAATTTGTTTATATTTACTTTGTCCCCACCCAAAAACCTCCAATTTCCCACGCTTGTCCCGTTAGTGTCATTAGGTTTTTGAGGAACGCGTGTGTGTGTGTCTGTGTGTGTGTGTGTGTGTGTGTGTCTGTGTGTGTGTTGGTTTTCGGTGTATTTTCATGTTTGTTGTTATGTTTACGTAATGGCGTCATAGGCGCCTTATTGGAGTCGTGGTGTATGGTCATTTCCACCATATTTGTGACGTCATGGGCCAAAGCAGACGGGTGGAATCGGACACTTCTGTATTTCCATCATTTGTACTCAAATATGCAAGCCTCAAAAGGCTTTGTCCATTAGTTTATTTTAAGTCATTAAGTTTCTTGTTTGATTATCTATTATTTTATTTCATTAAATTAGAGGTAGTCATGTAGAATATAATGTGCTAAAAGTACAGATTAGTTGTTATTGTATTAATAAAATAAAAAATATTTAATATTTTGTTTTCCTTATTCAATTGTAACTTGCGGTGGCATGTCGGCCCCATTGATAACAACATATAACAGTAATTGCAAAAGATTCACAAACTGTATCTTATTATGTTTGCAGGTCTTTGCCTCTGGTTTTCTTGTGTATAAAAATAACGTAGTGTATGTCAGTTACTTATCCATTGTTATCATAGATAATGGATTGTGAAGAGAAACCTTTACAATTACAATGCATGGAGAAGTATGGCTGCACTAAAAGTGTTCATATGACTTAATCCCTACATATTTTGACACAAGTGAAACAAGGTTTTTCTCAAGTTTAGTGGTCATGAGCTCTAAGTAAATCATCACATTTCCATATGATTTAACATCTCAAAAGTAAACATCTTAAATTAAGAAAGGGCTAATTACACTTGGTCTTAAATTAGCTATTGAGGTGTGACCCATAACTAGGTGTTGAGAGCGGGAGTGGCATGAGATGCATCAGTATATTTCATAGATGGGTAGGTTGTGGAATATTACTGTGTGAGACACAGGAAGGATTTTCCTCAGTTACAGACATAGTGGCAGGTTTGTCGAAGCCCTGGTGAAGAATATGAAGAAGTTGATACAGTGCATTCTGATAATATGTGATGAGAGCGACTGGAAGAAGTTCTCTTTTAGCAGCTGTCTCATGAAAGTGGTTGGAGGAATGGTGACATGTGGATATGGCCCAAGAAAACTGTTTGCAAACTTGTTTTGTAGGGTATTGCCTGTTTGAAGACATTAGTAAGATCAGTATACTGGGGACGGATTGCTTGTCACTGTAGATGTTCCATCCACTTATGGCCAGACTTCATATAAGACTTTCATTGTGGAAGGGTGGCATCTATCAAAATTGGGATGCTGTTCATTGTTAGCACAGTTAATATGGACTGAAGCTTTTGTGGGACCACAGGAGAGGTAGATACTGATATCTACTGGGCTGAAGAGGACAAGATTAAGTGGATAGGAGAGATGGTATTGAGGCTGTGGAGAAATAAGTACAGAGTATCTTGAATCTGGGTCTAAGTCATGGCAATATCATCAATAGACCTGAACTAGACAAGAGGTTAGCATCTTGGACGACTTGAAAGGTTTCATCTAGATGGCCCCTAAATTGATTGGCATATGAGGGTGCAATATGTGTGCTCATAATTATGACACAGATTTGTTGGTGTATCTTCCCCTCAAAGGAGATGTAATTATGGATACTTATGTAGTTGATCAGTTGTACAAGGAGTGAGGTGGTGGTTTTGGAGTCAAGCTGTTGGAGAAGGTTGCGTTCTGTGGTAGGGACAACGTATGTAGTGCGTGGTTTTGTGTTAGGTAATTTAATTGAAGACATTGTCTGAAAGCTCAGCAATGTTTACAGTCTTTTTTTTTTAAAAAAAAAAAAAAAAATCTGCTGCCGGCTGTTGTGGCAGAGTGGTTCTAGGCACTTCAGTCTGGATCCATGCGACCCCTACGGTCGCAGGTTCGAATCCTGCCTTGGGCATGGATGTGTGTGATGCCTTAGGTTAGTTAGGTTTAAGTAGTTCTAGGAGGCTGATGACCTCATATGTTCAGTCCCATAGTGCTCAGAGCCATTTGAACCATTTTTTTTATTTGCTGTCAATCCCTCAACACTTCAGTTATGTTGTTAGTGGTTACCTTAACTGCATTTATTATTTGTATTCTGCCAAAGACTTCTCAGTATCAGATATATATATTGATTTATGTAAGATAAATGTCAGGTGTTATGAAAGCTTGATAGATGTAAAGAAAAGTAGCAAAGTTGAATCAAGGGTAGATCAATAGAAAGAGAAAAGTTAGTGTGTGTCTTCAAAACAATGAAGGGGGAAGTTCGTTATATAATCGACAGTGTGAATATTGTACATGTTGGATGCGAGACATAAGTAGTTAAATTCAGAACCTCAGTTAAAAACAATGTCCTCTGGTGATTCTATGAATTCTGTGTTATCAAATTTCACAATATTATTCCAGTAATAGAAGCCAAGATAACTGTTTGCCCCATAAATTTTGGGCTGGCCATCGCACAGGATTTCGTTTGCCCTAATAATTTATCCATGCCCTGGTTTTGTCAGTTATAAAAGGATGTACTCACTGTAGGATGTCTAGAGTAGACTTGGCACCTTTCACCATGACTGGTATGTTGTAATAGGTAGCATACTCTGCAAGTATCATTCCCTCTATTACATTTTTTGGATGGTGAACAGGAAGAATGAACATTGTATATCTCCATGTGAGTTTGAAATTCTTTTCATGGATCTTATAATGTAATTGGATACATAATAAACCTACTCACCAAGTGGCAGCAGGAGAATACATACACTAAAAAAAAGGTTTTTGGGCATGCAGGCTTTTGGAGACAGTGGCTCCTTTTTCTGGCAGAAGGATTGAAGCAGAAGCAAGAGGGTTGAAGAAAAACAATGGGAGAGGTTTGGAAAAAGGGGTAGAGTTTGGAATCCGGGTCAGGGGAGACTTAACAGACAGGACGACAAGGAAAGACTGATTGTTGGGGAGTGAAAGATTTGAGAACCTGAGAGATTAAAGGTGTAAGACAGGTTAATATGAAAGATAGAGATTGCTCCTGAAAAATTGAAATGATCGTATGTCGTTTATTGGCTGGAATATCCCCTCTGGGGTTCGGCTGCTGCGTAGCAAGTCTTTTTAGTTGGCGCCACTTCGGCGACTTGCGTGTCAGTGGGTATGAAAATGATGATGATGGACACACAAAACCCAGTCCCCTGCCGGGAATCAAACCGGGCTCCCTTGCATGGTAGGCGGTAACGCTACTGCCGTGCTACAGAGGCAGATGGAGAGATTGCTGCTAAAACATTGTGAACAAGTTAATATGAGTGAAAAGCTAAGTGCATTGTATGTAATACAGATTTTTTGGGGGGGGGGGGGGGACGGCAAAAAACAACAGGTCTGAAAGTTAAAGATGTAGAAAACAAATGGAGTGAAGAAAGAAGTAGTTACTGTGAAGAAATCCTGAGACAAAAGAAATTAACATAAATTAAGGCCAGGTGGGTGGCGAGAACCAAGGAGTTCTGAGAAAATAGAGTATCATGGAAGAATCTAGATGGTGCATGTGGCGAAACAGGCACCGGGACCATGACTGTGGTGCAGCTCTGCATCAGAATATTGTGTATTGCCAGTGTACACTTCCTGCTTAAGCCCATTCACACTAACTGATAACTTGGTAGCTGTCATGCCAATGTAAAATGCCAAACAGTGTTTACACAACAGCTGGTATGTGATGTGTCATTTCACAGGTGGATCTCCCTTTGGTAGTATATGTTTTGCCACGTACAGGACTGGTGTAGTTGTGGTAGGAGGTTGCATAGGGCAAGTCTTGCTGTGGGGAGGGTCACAGAGGTAGGAACCGTTGCGGAGATCGAGAGGACGACAAAACGCTCTTCTAGGTATGATGGGCAAAATCTCGGACATAATGGATCTCATTTCAGGACATGATTTTGGGATATCATGTCCTTGTTAAGACAGCTGATTAATACATTCAAGACCAGGATAATATTGGGTGACAAGTGGTGTGCTCCGAAGTTGCTTTTTGGAGGGATCAGAAGTACCAGGATTGGATGTGATGGCCCGGGAAATCTGCTATTGAACTAGGCTCGTGGGGTAATTACCCCCAGTGGAGGCCAAGATAAGCATAGTGGTGTATTGCTGCAAAGAGCCTACAACTGAAAAAATACATTTGCCTCAAATGCCAAGGCTATATGGGAGAGAACGTTTGACATGGAAAGGATGGCAACTATCAAAATGTAAGTACTGTTGTTTGTTGGTAGGTTTAATGTGGACAGAAGTGTGTAGCTGGCCTTCGATGAGGATGAGATCAATATCAAGGAAAGTGGCATGGAATTCAGAACAGGACCATGTGAAATTTAATTGGGAGTCGGTATTTATAGATTCCAGGAATTTTTAACAGTTCAGCCTCACCGTCAATCCTTATGGCAAAGATGTCATCAATGTATCTAAACCAATGCAGGTGCTGAAGGCTTATGGGTCCCAGGAAAGTGCCCTCCAAGCAATCCACGAAAATGTTGGCATAGGAAGGAGCTGTCCTGGTTCCCATGGCTGTACACCTGATCTGTTTGTATGTCTGCCCCTCAAAGGTGGGTAGTTTTTGGAAAGTCGATTAAGGTGAGCAGGAAGGATGTCAGAGGTTTGGTATCTGGTGGGAGCTGACTGAGGACATGTTCAGCAGAAGGTATATCGTGTATGTGAGGGATGTTGGTGTAGAGGGAGATGGCATCAATGATGACAAGCAAGGTGTGTGGTGGGAGTAGAACATGCACAAATTTCAGACCATGTAGGAAATGGTTGGTGTCTTTGATATAGGAGGGAAGTCTTTGTACTAAGGGTTGCATATGTTGATCAGTTAAGGCAGATATACCTTTGTTGAGTGCTTTGAAGCCAGAAACTATAGGATGGCCAAAATGGCGGGGTTTGTGGATCTTAGGAAGAAGGTAAAAGGTGGGGGGTAAGAAGTTCTGTGGTTTGAGTTGTTTGTCCTTGTGAGGGGCTTGTGGTTTAAAGGAGGGACTGCAGGTTCACGTGCCATCAAAATGCCATCCCTGCAGTCTGTCCTTAAAACCTCAGGCTCCTCTGGAGGACTTAACACCCCAGTCTGTAGTACTTCTTACGCCACTCAAACCACACATCCTCACCTTTTACCTTCTTCCTAAGATCCACACATCCAGTCATTGTGGTTGTCCTATAGTTGCTGGCTTCAAAGCACTCACCACATGTATATCTGCCTTGGTTCGTTAACAAATGCAACCCATAGTACAAAGACTTCATCCTATATTAGACACCAACCATTTCCTAGGTTGTTTGAAATCCATGCCTTCCCACTCCCACCACACACCTTGCTTGTAATCATTCATGCCACCTCTCTCTACACCAATATCCCCCAGATACATAGTGTATCTGCCACTGAATATGCCCTCAGTTAACGCCCACCTGCTTCCAAACCTCTGACATCCCTCCTGCTCACTTTAATCAACATCATACTTACCAACAACTACTTTACCAGTGAGGGGCATACATACAAACAGATCATGGAATTGGAAAGCAGCTACAATTGCTTAGTAGTGGTAAGGCATCAGGACCAGATGAGATACCTATAAGATTCTGTAAAGATTATGTGAAAGAACTTCCTCCCCTTTTAGCAGTAATTTATTGTAGATTGCTTGAGTAATGAAAGGTACCTAACAACTGGAAAAAAGTGCAGATCATTCCCATTTTCAAGACAGGCCTTAAGACAGATCCACACAATTATAGATCTTCATCTTTGATATCAATTTGTTGTAGAATTATGGAAAATGTTTTATGCTCAAGAATTATGACGTTTTTGGAAAATGAACATCTCCTCTATAAAAATCAACATGGGTTCTGCAAAGAGAGATCCTGCGAAACTAAGCTCACTCTGTTCCTCCGTGAGATCCACAGCACAATGGACAGTGGTGCTCAGGTTGATACCGTGTTCCTTGATTTCAGTAAGACATTTGACACTGTCCCGCATTGCCGTTTAATGAAAAAAATACAAGTTTACGGAGTATCGGAGCAGACTTGCAATTGGATTTAAGACTTTCTTGCAGATAGAACTCAACACGTTACTCTTAACAGAACTAAATAAACAGATGTAAGGGTAATATCTGGAGTATGACAGGGAAGTGTGATAGGACATTTGCTGTTTACAATATATATATAAATGATCTAGTAGAAAGTGTCGAAATGCTCTTTAAGCCTGTTTGCAGATGATGCAGTTGCCTGTAGAAAAGTAGCAACACCAGAAGATAGTAAGAATTTAAAAAATGCCCTGCAGAGAATTGATGAATGGTGCAGGCTCTGGCAGTTGACCCTGAACATAAATAAATGTAACACATTGCACATTCATAGGAAGAGAAATCCACTACTTTACAGCTACACGTTAGATGACAAACAGCTGGGACAGCATCTGCCGTAAAGTATGTAGGTATAACTACCCAGAGTGACGTTAAGTGGAATGACCACATAAAACATATAGTGGGAAAAGCAGACACTAGACTCCGATTCATCGGAACAATCTTAAGGAAATGTAACTCATCCACAAAAGAAGTGGCTTGTAAGGTACTTGTTCACCCAATTCTTGAGTATTGTTCATCTGTCTGGGATCCCTGTCAGGTAGGACTGATGGAGGAGATAAAGAAGATCCAACAAGGGCAGCGGATTTCATCGTGGGATCATTTGGCTGGCGAGAGAACATTACGGGGATGCTAAAGAAACTCCACTAGCAGACATTACAAGAGAGGCACTGTGCTTCATGGAGGGATTTATTATTGAAATTTCGGGACAGCACTTTTCAGGAGGAGTCGGAAAACCTATTACTTCCCCCCCACATACATCTTGTGTATTGACCATGAGAAAATTCAAGAAATTAGGGCTGATACGGAGGCTTACTGACAATCGTACTTCCCATGCACTATTCGCGAGTGGAATAGGGTTGGAGGGATCAGATAGTGGTACCAAAAGTACCCTCTCCCATACACCATTAGGTGGCTTGTGGAGTACGATGTAGGTGCAAATCAGGTGTACAGCCATGGGAAGCAGGATGCCTCCTTCTTATGCCACCCTTTTCATGGGTTGCTTGGAGGGTGCTTTCCTGGGATACATAAGCCTTCAGCCCCTGGATTGGTTTAGATACATTGATGACATCTTTGCCATATGGACTCGTGGTGAGGCTGACCTGTTAAGATTCCTGAAACCTCTAAATACCTTCTCCCAATTAAATTTCACATGGCCCTATTCCGAATCCCATGCCACTTTCCTTGATATTGATCTCATCCTCATCGAAGGCCAGCTACACACTTCTCTCCACATTAAACCTACCGACAAACAACAGAACTTACATTTTGACAGTTACTATCCCTTCCATGTCAAATTTTCTCTCCTGTACAGCCTTGGAATTTGACACAGAAACATTTTGTTGGCATGCAGACTCTTTATAGCAATACACCACCATTCTCACCTCAGCCTTCACTGGACATAATTACCCCACGAGCCTAGTTCAAAAGCAGATTTCCTTGGCCATCATATCCAATCCTGGTACTGTTAATGCCTCCAAAAACCAACTTCAGAGCACACCGCTTGTCACTGAATGTATACTGAATGTATTAATTGGCTACTTTGACAAGGCTATGACATCCTATAAACATCTGAAATGAGATCCATAATGTCTGAGATTTCGCCCACTATACCTAGAACACCTTTTCCTCAGCCTCCCAGTCTCTGATTAGTCAGGATGAATGGGCATAGGCATATATTGTGGCATGCAGGCAACACACAATATCCTGTTGCAGAGCATGCTCTACAATATGACAATCGACACCTGGGTAGCTCTTCCACCACACACACACACACACACACACACACACACACACACACACACACACACACACACACACCATCTGAGTTCTTCCCCCAGACACCAGTTTCTAAGCACTCCTCAGGTGGGAACTAATGCTACAACGTGTTCTTGGTTCTCGCCACCCACCTGGGCTTATTTACGTTAATTTCTTCCCTCTCAGCAGCCCTTCACAGTAACTGCTCCTTTCCTCACTCCGTTTTAGTTTTCTACATCTTTCATATGTTGACCTGTTTATTTTTCGCTGTCCGCTTCCCACCGGTGTTACATACAGTACACTTAGCTTTTCACTCATGTTAACTTGATCACGATGTTTTAGCAGTAATGTCTGGGTGACTTTTGCCAAGTCTAACCCTTTTCATAAACCTCTCCACCCCCCCCCCCCCCCCCCCTCTTTCCTTGTCCTTCAGCCTTTCTACCACGAGGAGGAGCCACTGGCTCCAAGAACTTGCTTACCTAAAACCATTTTTTATGTGCATTCTCCAGCTGCCACTTGGTGAGTAGACTTTTTCTCTATCCATTTACTTTATATTATCAAAAATCGATGATTTTCGTTTTTATGGAACTTACATTTCTAACTTCCTGCCATATTAAATATTTGAAAGTCCTAGATTTGTTGGTATTACATATATCAGCAATTGATTAGTACATTTATATCAGCAATTTGCTACCCACTGCTGAATAAAGACCTCCTCTAGACTTCCCAGTGTATTACAATCTTAGTTACATGCATTCAAATCGCTCCTATATGTTTTCTAATGTAACTTACTCCCTTTCCATTAGGTTATCGTTTCTTTTTTTCTTCTCTCTCAGTCCAGCAAAGAACTTCCCCTCTGTGTCTACCATTGATTTACCTGGTACGTGTCCTATCCCTCTCCATTTCATTCCCATTGCAGTCACAATTATGTTTTCCACTCCATTTTGTTCGCTGACATAAGTATTTTTTCTGTCCCTTTTATTGGGCGCTGATGACTGTGCAGTTGAGCGCCCCACAAACCAAACCAAACGAAACATCTGTCCCTTTTATTAATTCTCAATGCACTTTTCTCATTTGCTCATGGGGGAAACTGTTTTTAGAATAGTTTCATATTTTAAGTCCCAATCTGCATCTGCCCAAAATTCAAAAACTCATCAACGAATTATGTGACTTCAGTTTTACTATGGGTAATTATGAAGTACGTGAAACATTTCTAAAAAATGGTATGGGTGAATGGCTAAATATTAGGAACAAATGATAGAGCACGTGGAAGACAAACTGTGAGATTTTTGGATATGGTGCCGGCAAGTTAGTTTTGCAAACCACAGACTACGTTACTGACTGCAGTTGTTGAAAATGTTGTCACCCATCTCGACACGCTAAAACTGTGGCATGTGTCACAACCTGAAACTGATGGCGAAGATTTCATCTTTCAGCAAGATGGCACCTCTCCCCATTTCGACAGCTGTGTACAAGATTACGTATCACAGGATGGGTGCTGTTGCAGCCACTGACCATTCCCTACTTAAGTGGCCATCACAGTTGCTAACTTAACACTTTGTGATAATTTTTTTGTGGGAGTACATAAAGACTACTCTTATGCTAAGTCAGGTATGAGCAGCATTGCACTACTTTTAGATGTGTAGTGTGTGACGAAGGGGGCCACTTAGAATATTTATTGTGTGTATAAAAATTTTTGTTAATTGTTTTTCTTTCACGTACTGTATCGTTTGTTATCAATCAAAATCTGTCAGGCAAAATCAAATAATGGAAAATCCAGAATGGAATAATGATCTGGCTGCCAGGGCTGGCCAGAGACTGTGGTAGTGTGTGTATGGGTTGTGTTTGCATGGGTGTTTGTGTGTATGTTGTCTAATTCTGATGAAGGTCTGTTCGGCTGAGAGCTTTGAAAGTATTTGTGTTGTGTCTACCTGCTACTCACCATCTCCGCTATATGGTGAGCTATCCTTTTTGTGACAGAATCATTTGTTATGTTATTCTTGCTTGTTTATATGTACTGATTTTTTGAAACATTTCATGGACTTTGTCTTTTCATTATTTTGGGAACTTCAGTTATATTATTATTGATTTCTGTCATAGTTTCAAATTTCCCTTATTAAGCTGTTCCCTTCTTTGTTGAAGTTTACCCACAATAGATGCAAACAGCACAAATTCCTCAAAAAATGGTGACTCGGCTGTTTCATTAAAGGGTCGTCATCATCATCATAATTTAAGACTGATTATGCCTTTCAGTGTTCAGTCTGGAGCATAGTCCCCCTTATAAAATTCCTCCATAATCCCCTATTCAGTGCTAACATTGGTGCCTCTTCTGATGTTAAGTCTATTACTTCAAAATCATTCTTAACCGAATCCAGATACCTTCTCCTTGGTCTGCCCCGACTCCTCCTACCCCTCTACTGCTGAACCCATGAGTCTCTTGGGTAACCTTGCTTCTCCCATGCATGTAACATGATCCCACCATCTAAGCCTGTTCGCCCTGACTGCTACATCTGTAGAGTTCATTCCCAGTTTTTCTTTGATTTCCTCATTGTGGACACCCTCCTGCCATTGTTCCCGTCTACTAGTACCTGCAGTCATCCTAGCTACTTTCATATCCGTAACCTCAACCTTATTGATAAGGTAACCTGATTTCACCAAGCTTTCACTCCCATACAACAAAGTTGGTCCAAAGATTGAACGGTGCACAGATAACTTAGTTATGGTACTGACTTCCTTCTTGCAGAAGAGAGTAGATCGTAGCTGAGCACTCACTGAATTAGCTTTGCTACACCTCACTTCCAGTTCTTTCACTATGTTGCCATCCTGTGAGAATATGCATCCTAAGTACTTGAAACTGTCCACCTGTTCTTACTTTGTTCCTCCTATTTGGCACTCAATCCATTTATATCTCTTTCCCACTGACATTACTTTTGTTTTGGAGATGCTAATCTTCGTACCATAGTCCTTACATTTCTGATCTAGCTCTGAAATATTACTTTGCAAACTTTCAATCGACTCTGCCATCACACCTAAGTCATTCGCTTTTGAGAGACTGCTTATTTTGTGTTCACATATCTTAATCTCAGCCAGCCAGTCTATTGTTTTCAACATATGCTCCATAAATAATATGAACAACAGTGGAGACAGGTTGCAGCCTTGTCTTACCCCTGAAACTACTCTGAACCATGAACTCAGTTTACCGTCAACTCTTAACTGCTGCCTGACTATTTATGTAAAGACCTTTAATTGCTTACCAAAGTTTTCTTCCTATTCCATAATTTCGTAGAACAGACAATAACTTCCTCCTAGGAACCCGGTCATATGCCTTTTCTAGATCTATAAAGCATAGATACAATTCCGTGTTACACTCGTAACACTTCTCCATTATTTGCCGTAAGCTAGAGATCTGGTCCTGACAACCTCTAAGAGGCCTAAACCCACACTGATTTTCATCCAATTGGTCCTCAACTAATACTTGCACTTTCCTTTCAACAATACCTGAGAAGATTGTACCCACAACGCTGATTAAAGAGATACCTCTGTAGTTGTTACAATCTTTTCTGTTTCCATGTTTAAAGATTGGTGTGATTACTGCATTCGTCCAGTCTGGTGGAACCTGTCCCAACTCCCACGCCATTTCAATAATCCTGTGTAGCCATTTAAGACCTGACATTCCACTGTATTTGATGAGTTCTGACTTAATTTCATCCACCCTAGCCGCTTTATTGCACTGCAATCTGTTGACCATTTTCTCCACTTCCTTTGATGTGATCCTATTTCCATCATCATTCCTGTCCAATTGTACATCGAAATCTGAAACATTACTGATCGTATTTTCACCTACATTGAGCAATTCTTCAAAATATTGCCTCCAGCTGCCCAAGGCATCAACAGGATTCACCAGCAGTTTTCCTGTGACCTGTCCAAAATACTTGTCATTTCCTTCTTACCTCCCTTTCGAAGACTGCTAATTACGCTCCAGAATGGTTTTCCAGCAGCTTGACCCAAAGTCTCCAACCTGTTTCCAAAGTCTTCCCAAGATTTATTCTTGGATGCTCCAATTATCTGTTTGGCTTTGTTTCTTTCTTCAACATACCTTTCTCTGTCTGCCTGAGCTCTAGTATGCCATTTTTGATAAGCCTTCTTTTTCCTTTTACAGGCTGCCTTGACTGTGTCATTAAAGGGTATTGCTTCTTTTTTACCCTGTATAAAGAACTGAAATTTTCTCTAGGGCTGTTGACAATAGTTTTGGTTATGTGGAATATACTTGCCTACACCCCCCCCCCCCCCCCTCCTACCCCTGCTGGTCTTTAAATTGTGAATTTCAAACTCTCCTATGCATTGTAATGGGAGCAATAGCATTGAGGTTGTTCTTCTGTACACTGATTTAAGTTGAATAAATGTTTTGGCTTTAAAGGCTGTTCGTACAGATTTGGGTGAAATGATTCAAAACCTGTATCAGGCAATATCATAATTCATAATTATTGTTCCATTTTGTAATGTCACTGTGACTTGCAAATGGTCATTGTGCTCTACCCACTTCTACATCTAATTTTTTACTTGCTCGATTAAGTCCAGCATTTATTTGTGTGGTTTGTGATAATTTTAATGAACATCTTGCACTTTTCAAAAATTAATGTGATGTCTATCCACTCTTTTGAGAAGCAGAACAGTTAGCATTGTTCCAGTTTTGAGGAATGCTTTTTTCTGCAGATATCTGTATATAACTTTGCACATTCCTTTTCTGTTAAGTTTCTTCTGCCATTAACCATCTGTAGGGACCTTTCCTTGGTTTGTGCCTCAAAAGGCTTTCTACCCCTCATCTCACATAGTTCCAGAATTTTATTGTATCCAGTGAAAACAATGTGTGTGTTATTTGTCTCTTGAACTGTACTAACATAAAGAAATCTTTCAGTGTTTATGCAGTTTTTTTTGCTCTCGGTAGGCTAATCTATCATCGTAACTGATGAATCATGGTATCTACCTAAAAGAAATTTATGTTGCCCATACTCTTATTATTTTAAAATGTTTATCTAGTTAAATTTTCATTAGCTGTTCTTGAAGACATCCCTAAAGATTGTTATTTAATTCAGCATATTCCATTATGATCCTATTGTGGTTTTTTTGAAATTCAAATTTCCTCTTTCATGGGGCTTGAAATATTTTTCTTGCTTTCTTTGTATCAGCAACATCTTTTGCTGTTTGGGTAAGTACCTTCATTAAATAACTGCAATTTTCATGTATGTCCATATAATCATCATTATCAAAGAGTCTTAATTTGTTGTTTTAATCTGTGATACCTATCTAGCTATTCTTAAGTTCTCCTCCCAAGTTCTGATTTCCTGCCTGATGGGTCTATTTCTCTCTAGATTTGCACCTCTGAATGTATTTGGAGTCACTGATTATAGCACTTGGAAGTCTAATGTCATTCAAGACTGTCACACCCTGTATAATTTTGTTATTTATCAAACGAAAACATTGTCCGTAGTGGGCTGAACAGTTTTCAGACTTATTTTCTGTTGGCCAATTTAGGTGTTTTTAGTCATTATCAAGTAACCTCTGTGTAACAAGTTGCAACAATGTAATGTGAAAGTGAGTCCACCAGCCCTCATTTGGAGCCTCTAGTAAACACTAGCATGATCTGTATAAAATAGGAACAGTGTTGGAGAACAATGTACAAGAGAACAATGTACAATATAACTTGTGTATGTGTTGAACAACCATCCACTGAGAATCCCCATCATTTCATACAACAACGTCAAACTTGTTCTTGTGCTATGTCCTCCTTGCTATGTCTATTTTCTGTTTGTTTTACTATAGGAGAATGTGCCCTGAACAAAAACATTGTTCTCCTTAACAGATTTGACTAATGTAAGACTTCTGCCAATTTCAGACATTATATCCCGAGCTGTGCTGTGTAGTTGCCCTAAATTCAAAGAAAACTAAAAAAAATAGTCTTTTAGTGTGTTTTCTGTTGTCTCACATTTTGTGACTCCTTATGGAGATCTTCTGTCTCCTTGTGAGAACGTGAACATGTTTGTGCGTAGACTTAAATTATTTTCATGGAATGTACCTAAAAGTTGTATGATGATGAAATGAATTTTTGATTATTATAACTGATTATTTAGATTTTGGTAAAATATGGGACAAGCTATTTTCTGAATAAAGCAAATAACCAGCTTTTTCATACTTTCAAAATAGTTTGTACAAACTATATTAAACTGGTAACTCATGTTCTAATTTGTAATGAAATTCTGTTAATTGAAGGAACTTGCACAATTCACTACAATTGGCTAGTGAGGCTAGCGTTATTTGGTTTCTATTGCAGGGATGAGGAGAAGACTGTGTGTTTTGGTACATATGAAAATCTTAGCTGTTTCACTTTAACTTTGGATGAAATGGAAACGAAATACTGTACTTTGTTATGAATTTGCCTTAGTCTGCTCTCTGTGTTACATATTTGATTCCTGTTATGTTCTTTGATGTAAAAAAATATTTTCAAAATTTATCATAATTTTACAGCAAGGCCTTCCATATTGTCTGCCCTTTGCTTGGTCTCTTAGTATCACATGAGAACAAGGAAGCCAAAGATACCACCAGCCGGGTATTTGTGGCCAATCACGTCACTCGCTGGGATGCTCTCATCTTCCATCTCACTTTAGGTTGCCTAACGGTAAGAACTTTGTCTTTTTTTATTATTATTAAAAAAATTCATATTTACTGGGTATGCACATTTGCTGAATTTTTCGTATGTGTTTTATAGATGAGGTTGGTGCTGTATGTGGGTAGTGAGTCACTTTGTATGTAATTGTTTGGTAACTATTTCAGTGATACATGTAACAGGTATTCCCCTGCAACATCTTCAAGTTGTGCAGATTGAAAGTTCAGCGTGGTCCTGAGCTGCATTATAACTTAAAATAAGCGTGTTTCAGTAATGAATACATGAACATGTTTAAGTAATGAGTGCTTTGATCCATTAATAATGAAATGACTGATTAGGGAGCTTTTAAGATGAAGATTCATCAAAATATGTGGCTTTCTTTTACATTTAACCTGTAGTGATTGTGCATCGTTATATCAGATATGTTCAAGATGCAAAGTGTTAGTGCTGAGTGATATTATCACTGACATTCATAGATTATTTGGTTTTTTAATTATTCCTTGTATGGATTCTCTCTCTGTATTATCAGACCATTTTACACCTTTACATACTGTGTTATTAAATGTTGCAATGAAGCAGATTTACTCCAAGCCACAACATTTTTGGTGATGCAGACTTGATCCCGGGCACTGACCAACCTATCTGGCGGAAGTCGACATGAACCATGGAGTTAATTGATGTTACATACCATTTCACTACGAACATCAAGTACAGACCAATCAAATCTTGCACTTTCTGTGCACTGAACTGCAGTTCCATCCCAGACATCAAGCAGAAATCAGTCATGCCACCTGCCTTCTGCATAGTGTATCATAGTTTTGTAATGTTGGATTCATCACCGACTGTTGGCATGCCTCCGAATGCACTGGTTAACAGTCATGGTCAAACCACCACCACCACAATTGCAGCAAAACCCAATCTTGCAGTTTGCACAGCTTCAGAGTCAGTTTTGTGCTAGCTCACTGATGAAACCAAATACAGTTATGTTGTTGCTGCATTAAATGAAGACATGGCTATGGAAGGATATTTTTGGCTTTACCACCAAGCACCAACCGGTACTCGCCAATTAAGAGCGCCTGGATCATGCGTGTTACAGTCCAAAGCAAAACTTCTCTAGAAGTTACTGCATATTGAGGAATTATGTGACCACACTTCCTCACAGTTATTGTGCCAGATACGGAGTCTAGCAAGTAACGCTGTCAGTGAGGATGTCCTGCGAGATATCTGGTTGTTGCCCTTACCACCAGACACGCAGATATGCACTTTGGATCTTGATGCACTTGCACAAACTGCAGACTGCATCTCAGTAAAGTATGTGTCCACAGGTGTAGCAGCTATTGGCTCACAGTTGCATAATGCTATCGCATCATGACAGGCACAAATTGCTGAACTTGTCCTCCACGTGAGATGATAATCATGCCAGGAGATCATTATTGATATTGACTAGCTTTCCAAACAGCAACTATGACTGTTTGTCACTGAGTTCTATATTATGTGTGCCTCTGTGGTCTTTTTTCTGCCAGTGGTTCATCCAAACATATGGTCGCATGACACTGTAGCTAAACCTAGGCCTGTGCCGCAAGTTTGATTGGCAAATTATTGTGGCAGATGTAATGTATCCTTTTCTTAGAGCAGACTTTCTATCATTTTATGGCCTGCTCCCGGACTATCGTCGCCGTCTCCTCGACACCACCACTAATCGGACAGTCATGGATGAGTATGCTATGTGTACAATACAGCTCTGTGAATGATTGCAGGTGATTCCCCTTATATAGAACTTCTCGAGCACTTCCCAGAAGTACTTTGGCAGCTGCCTACACTAGTGTTGGTAAGACATTCGACACTACATTACATACTGACAACACCGGGACCACCATTTCATTCTTGGTCTTGTTGCTTAACGGTAGAAAAGTTGGAAGCAGTGAAACAAGAGTTTTCCTTTATGCCTGCACAAGGAATCTGCTGCCTGTCAAGTAGTAGTTGGGCTCATCGCTGCACATAGTTCCCAGAAAGACTAATGGATGATGTCAGTGTGATGATTACTGGCAACCCAATCCTAGAAAAATTCCTGATCACTATCTGGTCCTGCAGATTGAAGACCTCAGCAATCGCGTCTTTTCCATGTTACATTTGGTATGTGCATTTTACCAGGTACTTGTTGCTCCAGAAGATGTAAGTAAAATTGTCATCTGTGCCTGATTTGGTCTGTTTGCATTTACGAAAAAGCCTTTTGGACCATGCAGTGTTGTGCAGAGCATCCAGTGTTTTATGGATGAAGTTACATGAGATCATGATTATTGTTACCATATTTTACAGACTAAAAGATGCACTTTTTTCTTCGAAAAATTGCCTCCAAAATTCAGGTGTATCTTATACTTCAAATTAATATCAAAAGTTCAGTGTTTGATTTAAAATCTTAAAAATGGCCATATATTGGATGATGCAGAATACCTCTCTCTATCTGGCAAAACTGGATTCAACTGGCAGCAGCATTGCACTAATGCGACAAACATGAGTTGTGGGGACTCAAAGCTTGCTCTTACTACTATCTCCCTCCTACCCCACCATCACAAACCCAGAACACTGTCTGACCTATGATGTGTCATTGCAGTCGACAGTGCCAGTGAACTTGAACTGAAATTGATTTGTGTTATTGGTAACAGTACAATATTTTTGTAAGTAGCTCGTTTTGTAATGGAAAAAATAAAAGGTATTCATATGATGCGGGCTATTAATTGAAAGTAATAGAATATGCAGAACAACCTGGAAACAGAGCAACTGGTCAGCATTTCAGCTCTCCACCAACAGAAAAAAAGCCTTTACGATTGTTGGGTAACACAGAAGAACTGAAAAATAAATAAATAAATAAGGAAGACTAAATGTGCAAATAGAGGACTGAATGCAAAATGGCCAAAACTTGAACATTATGCGCTGAAATAGATAAAGGACACCATAAAAATGGGATTGAAATTAATACAAAATGATTCAAATACTCACTCGCAAGCTAGTGCTACAGGATAAAGCAGATGGTAGACTTAAGTTTATTGGTAGAATACTGGGGAAGTGCAATCAGTCTTCAAAGGAGATTGCTTGCAAATCGCTCATGTGACCTGTTCTAGAATATTGCTCAAGTGTGTGGGACCTGTACCAGATAGGATTAACAGGGGATATCGAACATATACAAAGAAGGGCAACACAAATGGTCACACATTTGTTTAATCCCTGGGAGAGTGTCACAGAGATAGTGAAGCAACTGAACTGGAAGACTCTTGAAGATAAGACGTAAACTGTCCTGAGAAAGTCTATTAACAAAGTTTCAAGAACTGACTGTAAATGATACTCTAGGAACGTACCAGAGCCCCCCTAAGTATCACTCACGTAGGGATCATGAGGATGAGACTAGAGTAATTACTGCATGCACAGAGGCGTTTAGTCAGTCATTCTTCTCAAGCTCCATACATGGTTGGAACAGGAAGAAACCCTAATAACTGGTGCAATGCAACATACCATGTGCCATACGTCACACGGTGGTTTTCTGAGTATGGATCTAGATGTAGATACAGTGGAACTTAACAGGCTTCAAAAGTGGAATTGGTTAGTGCAACAGTTGTATGAAGCACCATGAACTAAGCATGCGAACCAAAACCAAAATATCTTGGAAAATACCACAAGAGTATGAAGAGAATATTATTTTCCCATCGCTTTAATATTCAGCATCAAAAGAAAACCAGTGGGGAACTAAGGCAAATAGTGAATATGAATGAAACTCCTCTGAAATTTGATGTGCTGAGTAACAGTTCTGTTGCCATAAAAGGTGTTAAAACTGTAATATAAAAACAAGTGGACATGAAAAAAGTGCACTACACTGTTGTATTTCATGTTGTGCTGACAGTACTAAACTTAATCCAGTGATCATATTCAAGTGCGGAATAATGCCAAACATTCTGAAATACCACCAGGTGTTGTTCATGTACATGAAAAGGGCTGAATGGATGAGGCTGGTATAAAATTATGGATTAACACAGTGTGGGAGAGGAGGAGAGGTACTTCATTGAAGAAGAGTTTTCTTCTTATGCTATATCAGTTTAGAAGTCATTTGAAAAATTCTTTGAAAGAGCAATTGAGACAAGGAAATATAGAGCTTGCTGTTATTCCTGGAGGACTTACTTCAAAATTTCAACTTCCTGATGTCTTGATAAATAAACTGTTTAAAGTATACATGAAAGAAAAATGAAACAAATGGATGATTGATGAAACCCAGCATGAATTCACATGAAACCCAACATGAATTCACACCGAAGGAGCTTTAACATGACCTACAATGAAACAAGTGTGTTAGTGGATAAAACAGTCACCGTATAGAATGATCCGGAGGGCTATGCCGGCAGTAGCTTAGCTACCAGAAGGGTCACCCAAGCCAGACAGGCCAAAGGGGAGGAGCCAGACAAAGTGTGACCCACAATGGCCTATCGCTCCCCCTTTCCTATCCCAAACCTGTCCTCACCATGTCCTTTTCCTGTCACTTCCTGTTATATGTATAAGACCTCAACAGCAGCGACAGCGGAGAAAGAGTCTTTCAGAACAGTGAAGCTGGCGGAAGAGGCACTTTTTCCTCTTTGGGTACAAAAAGAATACAAATAGTGACTGTACCCCAGAGGGGCAGCTACAGACAGCATCTGACTCATAGTGAGCAGCTGATTTTAGGCTGGGCATCCTACTGCCTATGTGGAAAGTAACTGGAAACTACCACATGACATTCCCAAGCAGTAAATGTTATGTCTCTCCATGTGAAAGATTCCATAGTTAAAATTCCCCCTCATTCGGATCTCCGGGAGAGAGGGGGGGGGGGGGGGAAGACACATTGAGAGTAGACATATTTGAAAGGAAGAAAGGGACAGTGAAGGAAGGAAATATAAGGATTGGAACCTGGAATATGAGGACACTGCTGCAAGCAGGAAAGCTAGAGAAAGCAAAACAGGAGATGAAAAGGAACGGATTAGATGCCCTTGGTTTGCATGAAACGAGACGGGGAGATAGAAAGTGGAGATAATAAGCTCTTATACTCAGGGGAAATCAAGAGTGGTGGAAACGGAGTAGGAATATTGATAGAGCAAAAGCTGGAAAATAAGGTAATTGAGGTACAATATATTGATGGAAAACTGCTGATGATACGACTGAAGGGTAGTTCAAAACATCTGGTGTTAATACAGGTATACATGCCAACCAGCCAGCATAGAGATGAGGAAGTGGAAGAGTATTATGAGAAAATACAAGAACTCATCGAGAAAGAATGCCTGCGTTATCATCAAGGGGGACTGGAATGCAGTTGGTGGGTGAAGGAAAAGATGAAGGTGCAGTAGGAAAATTTGGATTAGGAATAAGAAATGAGAGTTTAATGACTAATTAGCTTCTGTAAAGAAAATTCATTAGCTGTGGGTAACACGTTATTTGAACACCACAAAAGGAGACATCACACATGAATATCAAATTTGAATATGGAAAGAGTGTGCTCCCTGCTGCCGTTGGATAAGCAGCTGCAGCAGAAAGTCGTATACTCTTAGCTCACTTATTTGTTACATAGTTTAATTCTTAATTTCTTTGCGTGTTTTTGGTATTTGCGTTGTTTAATTCATAAATTTCGGGCGTATTGTAGTATTTGGGAGTTGTAGCATCGCTTTTTAGTACCTGAATAGTGTAAAATCGCGTAGTCTCCTTCCGCCGCCGAGCAGTGTGTCAGCAGTGCGCAAGTAGCAGCATTACTGCAGTTACTAGGCAATCTTGTATTTTAATAACCGTTTAAATTTTGTGTCGAATTGTACCGATTAAATTTTGTGTCGAATTGTTTGTGCTCTCTGTAGATTAGTTCAGACGTTCTTTGC